>NW_028270152.1:49475487-49785187 GCF_037043375.1 Chiloscyllium plagiosum | reverse complement strand
ACACCTGGTGTTGTTCCTTCTTTTCAGGATATCCTGGCTGCTTGGCTGAATCCATGCAGCTCAGAAGTAACAAAATATCCAATTAGTTAAGATACCTTCAATTCCACCTGCCGTGCTGGGATTGTTGGTTTTACAATGGCAGTGTGAAATTTTTGACGAAGTCAAGTAGAACGATTTTTAAAATGCATTTCTTTTCTAATGATTTGCACTCCAAGACTCAGATCAATTTATAAGTAAGGCAAAGTCACTTTGGATATTGAAATGTAATTCTGAATTGTGGTTCAAGTGATATTGACCGGCTCAGTAGGTGAATATGCATGATGGCAAGCATAGAGAGAACAACCAGGCACAAAATTAAATCAAAGCAACCATTTGTAAAGATACCTGGAATGTTAAATTAATTTCTAAAGCAAATGGAACAAGCAATGATTTCACAGGTTGCTCCAGCTGTTTAGCCGTACTGTCTGAAGGCCCTGAAACTAGTCTTAATTAGAGATGAAAAATACACAATAGTCTTGGCCTTTAGATATAAGCAGTTAGTGCTTATTTAGAGAACTCATTAACCAACTAATGACATAGAGCAGAAGAGAAACATTAAACAATGTTATCTAATAGTTATGGTCCTGAACATAGCATTAATTAATGACAAATTTTTGAGTATATGCAACCTATCGAGTGGCAGTCTTATTTTAAAATTGGAAATGAAAAATAAAATCGATTTAAAAAATAACTAGACATCCTTTTACAATAGAACACTTACATTACATAAAAAATGATTCAATATCATTATTTGCATTATAGAGATAAAGAGGTATAGATGCCAGATTATGAACAAGATTGAATCCAAATATCTGGCTCCATTGTTATACTGTCAAAGTAGAAGCAACAATTACAAGGTGATGGCAGAATGACTGCAGACTTTGATTTACAGGTTCAAATGCATTTTTCGACTGCTAGTTCTGTATGTTCTAACGTTATTACCTTAGGTCCTAACTATGGGTACTGAGGTAATGAATGCAATTAGGTGTTACTGCAATTTTTGTACTTGCCTTCAATTTATTCATAAGTTCATGATAATCTAACATGAATATTGTAGAATTCTAATTTTTTTTCTCTAAAGATACAATCGAAGTCAAGTTTCCTTAATTATCCTCAGTGTTAAATAAGGTCTTCAGCACTCCTCCACCATCCTCTATACACACTGATTACGTTGGTATATAATCATACCTTTTAATTTTGTGGGGTTTATTAGCAATTATAGTGTGGTATATTATTGCCAGACTATTTATGATTTTTAATATGTTAGATAGTCTGGTAATTAGGGGCCTGTCAAAGCCTATTATATTATGCAGTTGCCGCTTGCATTAGGAATTTCCTTGCCATTCAAGCACCTTGAGAGCTGAATTTAATATTCCACCTTAGTCTCTAAAGGTTCAAAGGCTACAACTTAATTACATGACTGTTAATTCTTAATTTTCAATTATTTGGGCTCATGGGAGTTGCCCTCAAGGATAATACAATCAGCTCAAAAAGTGATGTTCAACTTGTTTAACAGCTTACTGTGTTTCCTTAACAAGATTTTGTTACAAAATTTTTAAAAATTATTTTCATCATAAAATATTACTTACAATTGTTGAAAACTTCACTTCTTTTTATAACATAAAATATCACAGTGAATGCAGTATTCCTATATTGTAATACAATTTTACTGGTGAGTGATAAATGGAGCTGGTAAACTGTTTGTACTGCATATAGAAATACTATAATTCCAATCAATGCCTTGCTTAAATGCCATTCTCTAAAGTGTCTTATTGAGTGATGAGATGTGGAGCCTGCAGCTGAGATTCTCCACATGGTGAGTTCCTTGTTTTACACTATGCCACTGTGTGATGTTGCCAAGTGGAGGGATTTACAGCAAGGATTTGCACACCTCTTAATTAGTCCCTGATCTACCTGTGGTGCATGGCCTTCAGACAGTTAGAATCCCATCAATTGGAGCAAAATAGGTCTGCAATGGCATTCATTCATCTGGCACTTTAACAGCTCCAGCTCTTCCTCCTACCCTCCCCCACCACCCTTTCCACTGTGTCCCCTCGGCATTCTATGTTAAAATTGGAGCTTAAAAGTCAAACTTACTTGCAAGGTAGTACCATTTAATTGAAATATTAGCATATCCATATGGACTGACTATATGAATCCCTATAAAATCATTAGGTCACAATGTTAGGTCTCTCAACCTTTCAGTGTTTTGTTTAGGTTAAGAAAATAGATACACAGTAACACATAAAATATTGTACAACATAAATCGCCACTCTGCCTACTCTGATTAAGGTCTACCTGGAGATTTGACGTCTATGATACATGTGGTCCTGCACTATCCATGTACAATATTGCATCTGAATAATTTACCAATACACAAGCCTGACTTTTCCATTCAAAAGGATTATTGTTCATCAAAAGCTGATGAATTTGTTCTAAAAACAAAATGTAACCCTCTTGCTAAACCTTAATTCTATTCTCAAGTATTCTTCCAATTACCTTTCTCTATAATTTGGTGCTGTTTTTCTTTTACCACTCAACCTATAAAAAAAACTGAGTAAGCTGTTTCAGCTCATACACATAAGATATACAAGACAGTAGCAGAGCATTTGGCCCAACCAATCTACCTGCTCTGATATTTTGTCTTTCTGAAAGGGTTACAGTGCAAAAAGCATCTTTTGTAATTGATCGACAATACTGGAGGTTAATTGTTAAGTTTCAGTATTCTAAGTCACACATGGCACAGACAATGACAAATATATTTACCATAAGAGACTTGACCTGCTTCTGGAAGCTTTTTTCTTGCTCTGAATACAAGGCATTAAATTGGAGGAAAAAAAACCATAACAATATAGTTCAGAACTTTAGCAGTGAACATTTTTAAAAAATTTAACACAAAATTAATTCCATTGTGTGCCTTTCTGATTCTGAGTGAGAAAATTCAGTTTCAATTCCATATCAGTGCTGAGGTCTAACAGTTAGATAGAAACAGGTTTCATATGAGATGTTGAACGTTAATCCCCCAGCCTGCTTTGTACTTCTGATGGAAGTTACGCATATTGTAACACTATCTGAAAATAACAGATTGTTCTTTCTTATACCTAATGATGAGATTTTGCCAACCAAAAATATACTAAGTAGTCATTTACCTCACTGTATATTATTGGTCCAGATCGCGATTGCTTTAATAAAGTGTTACAGCTTAAGCTATTATGTGTACAATATAATGTTTTCTTTACCATCATATACAAATGAAAGGCAAAAAGATTCACAATTTAAAGTAAGTAGTCCATATACTCAGTAATGGATTCCGTGCAAACTGCAACCAATTATCAGAGAACCGAAAAAAACTTGTATTTATAGAGCAACCTTATCATAATAAGACAACCCAAGGTGCTTCACAGCAGCATTCCTAAAGAAAATATCACAGCAAACCACATAAGGAGATCAGTACAACACTAACCCACTGAACGCTGGGTATAATTTCTATATCTCTTAACAACATTACAGTCTGAGGTAGGTTTCACTGTTTATGACATTCTGTGTATTCCTTAATTAGTTAGGCACACTTTTGGATTGTTCTGACATTAATGTAACAGGAATGTTCCTTAAATTCTGTGTGCTTATCAGAAGCAGTCAAGCATTAAATACACTGTTGCAAATACTTGAAACACCAAAAAAGAGAAGATGAACTAAGCTCATTAACTGGAAACTAGATTTAAATAATTCTGGTATAGGTGCATTTTTAAAAGCTGAATAATAGCTTGGCTGGTTTCAATGTTGTTTGTCATAAATGCCTAGTGTCATTTAAAATTGACTTTCTCAGAAACACGTGTCAGATCCGCTGTACTTCCACCACTAAGATGTCATTCTTAATATTCACTTGTCAAATCGGCACAAAATTGTCTGGCTCCTCACAATGTTTTACATATGGAATCTGCTGAGTACAAATGGACTTCATCTATCAGCTGCAGGATATGGCAAAGAGGTCAAAGAAAAAAAAAATAAAGAACAATGTCTCAAGTGTGTTTACAGCTATCAGGCAGAACACTGCAAATACTTTCCTTAGCTGTAAGGTATGTTTAAAACTGTGCCACTTTTTGTCAATCCTTGTCCAAGACAGAGGAGTGTTGTGCAGGATCTATAATGTTGCTGAAACTCTCGGCAGAGAACTGTTTGCTTCTTTGCCAGACATATCAAGACCCAAAATCATAAGTAGACACAAACTGGATTATATTAAGAGAAGATGAGGGCTAAATTTGATAGCTCCTGAAACCAGGCTTGGGGATTAAGAGTGACTCACAACAATATCAAGTCTGTACTGCCTATTGTTTCATACATTTTCAGCTTCCATCGTTGTCAGTCATGATGGATGAGATGCAAAAGGAATGATCTGTAGTCACATGGGGACAGGAGACATCCAGATACATTCCCACAAAAGGTAGTGAGAACCTTTAGATTTTGAGATCAATGTGAGGAATATCATACTATAAGAATGTAATAGCCAAATGAGTCCTCAGTGAATGCATCGTCTAGTGGTGTATAATTCCAAGTAACTTCAGATACTGATCAATTCACCACACCCCATCACTCACCTACCAACAACTCTATCAGTCAGGACTCAGACCTGACATTCCTCCATGCATTAGTACTGTCACAAGCCACATACTTACACATTATGGCTTGAACATACTTCCAACTGATCAATCATATCAGCCAAAAATATTACGTGACACACTCTGATACATTTGCCTCTCTCTTACAGGAACAGGAAACCCATGCCACAGGTAATAAGAATTAACCAACAATGTTGAAATGTGTCTGAAGGCAGAATCACTATGGAGGAAAAAAGAATTGACCATTATCAGAATGCCTATTTCTGAGATCATGGACGACGGCAGAGCTGAACTCCTTTAAGAAACGGGTATCATCATCATTCTAACACTTCCTTTTCATATCCTGCTTCTTTTGCTCTTTTCTGATTTACAAGCTGTGGATGCTGTTATTACACTCAGAACCTGGGCGGGATTTCTCACATTGTTAGTTTCCTGTTTGGATACCCCAAACTGCTTTGTTCCCTGGGGAGGAGAGGGTGAACTGGTTTCCTTTCATTATTCATCCACCTTTTTGGTTGGTCACAACAAAATAAATTCAGCGGATCTCTAGTGTTGTGGATATCTAACCCCCAAGAACCCAAATTTTAAACGAGGCTTTTTTGAATTAACAAAAGGAGTGGATTTATTAATTACTACTGTTCAGGAAGAAATACTATCACAACACACATGCACACAGGTTAGAAATGAGAGTTCTGTCCAAAATGGTAACTGTTTTAAAAAATGGATCCATCTTTAAATTGTTTGCAAAGACAATAGGACACTAAGATGTAGAAACAGAAGTAGATGATTCAGCCCATTGGGCTTCCTTCTCAATTCAATAAGATCATACATGATGATCCTCAACTCCACTTATCTGTGTTATACCCAAAACCCCTGATTTCCTCATTGATTAAAAATCTATTTCTATTTTGAGTATATTCAACAATTCAACTCCTATAGACTTCTGCATTAAAGAATTTCACAGATTCATTATCTTCAGAAAAAATATGGTCTTTATCTTAAGTGAATGACCCCATACTCTGAGATTATGTCCTCTAGACACTCCCATAAGGGAAACAATCTCTTGACATCTATCCTGTCAAACTCCCGAATAATTTTGCATGTTTCATGTATGTATCTTTTAGGGGTGGCACAGTGGCTCAGTGGTTAGCACTACTGCCTCACAGCAGCAGGGTCCCAGGTTCAATTCCAGCCTCGGGTGACTGTCTGTGTAGGGTTTGCACATTCTCCCTGTGCCTGCGTGGGTTTCCTCTGGGTGCTCCGGCTTCCTCCCACAATCCAAAGATGTGCAGGTTAGGTAAATTGGCCATGCTAAGATGCCCATAGTGTTAGGTGCATTAGTCAGAGGGAAATGGGTCTGGGTGGGTTACTCTTTGGAGGGTCAGTGTGGACTAGTTGGGCCAAAAGGCCTGTTTCCACACTGTAGGGAATCTAATCTAATACTCTCTCCTCAAATTCTTCTAAACTCCAATGAGTTCAAGCCGAACCTACTCAACTTCTCCTCATTAGAAAATCCCTCCATACCCATGATCTTCGAGTGAACCCTCTCTGGAATGTTTTCTTTATCAGTATATCTTTCCTCAGATAAGGGATCCAAAACTGTTCACAGTATTCCAGCTGTATTCTAATTTATACCTTGTATAATTTTAGCAAGATAGTTTGTCTCATTTTAATACTACTTTTATACTCCATTCCCTTTGAAATAAAGGCCAACTGCCCATTTATCCTCCCTATTACCTGTTGAACTTGGATGTGAGCTTTTTGTGATTCAAACACAAGGACCTCAAATCCCTCAGTGCTGCAGCTTTCTGCAGTCTTTCTCCAGTTAACTAATATTCAGCTTTTCTATTCTTCTTGCCAATGTGCATAACTCATATTTTATCATATTATCTTCCATCTGTTAAGTTTTTACTCACTCACTTGAACTGTCTCTCTTCCTCTGTGGATTCATTGTGTTATCTTCATTGCATTTTTTGTGTCAACCACAACCTTAGTGATAGTAAATTCACTTCTGCCATTCAAGTCATGAACTTCTTTAGTAAAATGAATGTTGCTACAGCACCTGATCATGTGATATTCTACCAATTACAGGTTGCCATCTGAAAACACCTCCTTTATTACAACTCTCTGCTCTTTAATTTAGCCCACCCTCTATCCTTACGAACCTACTACTCCCAACATCATAGATGCGTGTTATATTAAGTAGCCTTATGTGCAGTATCTTATTGAAAGCAAGAGATGATAGTTGAATGTTGTAGCTTTTGCAGTAGACACTACTGAGGCATTGATATCGGTGTTTCGAAAGTTTCATGATACTTAGACTTACAGTTTGGTTGTGTCTCTGTGACTCTATTTTCTTTCAATGATGATTGAATTCTATCCTTTATGGTAGGAAAGAGTCCTTTTGTTGTCCTGTTTTCCCTTTGTCTGGCTGCGAGCTAGCTACTTCAGTTCAAACACTCAGACAAAAGCGAACCTTTGCCTCCAACACTTGGATGGTGAGGGGATAACTCTCTGACTCTGACTGTGACCACAACAGCACATTGACGCTCAATCACAGGTCAGTGTATATATGGATGTGGAAAAGCGCAGCTGGCCAGGCAGCATCCAAGGAGCAGGAAAATCGACATTTTGGGCAAAAGCTCTTCATCAGGAATGCGTCAGGGAGCCTCAGGGGTGGAGAGATAACTGGGATGGGGGTGGGGCTGGGGAGAAGGTAGTGAGAGTGCAATATGTGGATGGAGGTGGGGATGAAAGTGATAGGTCAGAGAGGAGTGGGGGGCGGATAGGCGGGACAGGTCATGAGGACAGCGCTGAGCTGGAAGGTTGGGGTAAGTTGGGGGGAGGGGAAATGAGGAAACTCATGAAATCCACATTGATGCCATGGAGATTGAAAGGTCCCGAGGCGGAAGACGAGGCATTCTTCCTCCAGGCGTTGAGTGGTCAGGGAGTGGCAATGAAGGAAGCCCAGAACCTGCATGTCCTCGGTAGATTGGGAGGGGGAGTTGAAATGTTCAGCTATGGGGCAATGTGGTTGTTTGGTGGGGGACTCCCGGAGATGTTCACTGAAGCACTCTGCAAGAAGGCGTTCAGTCTCCCCAGTGTAGAGGAGACTGCATTGGAAGCAACGGATACAATAAATGACATGTGTGGAAGTGCAGGTGAAACTCTGGTGGATGTGGAAGGCTCCTTTGGGGCCTTGGACGGAGGTGAGGGGGGAGGTGTGGGCGCAGGTTTTGCAATTCCTGCAGTGGCAGGGAAGGTGCCAAGAGGGGAGGGAGGGTTGTTGGGGGGGCGTGGACCTGACCAGGTACTCATGGAGGGAATGGCCTTTGTGGAAAGCGGATAGGAGTGGAGAGGAAAATATATCCCTGGTGGTGGGGGCCGTGTGAAGGTGGCAGAAATTTCAGTGGGTGATACAATTTATGCAGATGTTGGTGGGGTGGAAGGTGAGGACCGCGAGTTTCTGTCCTTGTTGCGGTTGGAGGGGTGGGGTTCAAGGGCGGAATCGCGGATCGTGGGTGAGATGTGATGAAAGGCATTTTCAACCACGTGGGAAGGGAAATTGTGGTCTTTAAAGAAGGAGGGCATCTGGTGTGTCCTGTGGTAGAACTGGTCTTCCTGGGAGGAGATGCGGCGGACGCAGTGGAATTGGGAATACAGGATAGCATTTTTACAAGAGATAGGGCGGGATGATGTGTAATCCAGGTAGCTATGGGGATTGGTGGGTTTGTAACAAATGTCAGTGTTGAGTTGTTGATGGAGATGGAGAGATCCAGGAAGGGGAGGGAGGTGTCAGAGTTGGTTCAGGTGAAGTTAAGGTCAGAGAGGAAGGTATAGGGGAAGTTGATGAACTGTTCAACCTCCTTGTGGGAGCACGAGATGGTGCCGATGCAGTCATCAATGTAGTGGAGGAAGAGGTGGGGAGTGGTGGCGGTGTAACTACGGAAGATGGACTATTCCATGTAGCCGACAAATAGACAGGATTACTGGGGCCCATGCATGTGCCCAGGGCTACCCCTATTGTCTGGATGAAGTGGGAGGATTCGAAAGAGCAATTGTTAAGGGTGAGGACCAGTTCAGCCAAACACATAAGAGTATCAGTGGAAGGAAACTGGTGGCGACATCAGGAGAGGAAGAAATGGAGGGCTTGGAGGCACTGGTCATGGCAAATGGAGGTGTAGAGGGATTGGATATCCATGGTGAAGATGAGGTGTTGAGGGCTGGGAAACGGAAGTCTCGGCGGAGGTGGAGGGTGTGGGTGGTGTCCCAAACATATGTGGGGAGTTCCTGGACCGGGGGGATAGGACAGTATCGAGGTATGTGGAGATGAATTCGGTGGGGCAGAAGCAGGCTGAGATGATAGGTTGGCCCGGGCAGTCAGGCTTGTGGATCTTGAGTAGGAGGTAGAATCGGGCGGTGTGAGGTTCCCGATCTATGAGGTTGGAAGCTATGGGTGGGAGTTCCCCTGAGGTGATGAGGTTGTTTATGGTCTGGGAGATGATGGTTTGGTGATGGGGGGGATGAGGTCATGGTTGAGGGGACGCTTCAGCCGTGTAGAGGTCAGTGGGCCATCAAACCAGCGGACCAACCCCAACCTCACCACAAACCAGCAGACAAAGGGGGTGCAGTGGTAGTTGGGTGCACTAAATTCACTAAAGAGTAGGAAAACAACAACAAGCTGCAAATCCTAGATGTCACAGTAGAGCGAACAGCCAATGAGGAACTTCAGACCCCTTGGCATCATGGTAGCCCACAAATCCACCAATACACTTAAAGAGCAGCAAATGAACTTGAGAAACCCTATACAGCCAAGCAAAACTAATGTCATTTACAAAATACTGTGCAAGAACTGTAACAAATGCTACATTGGAGAAATAGGCAGAAGACTAGCCACCAGAATACATGAATATCAACTAGCCACAAAACAATATGACCCTCTGTCACTAGTATCCTTACATACAGATAAGGAAGGACACCACTTCGACTGGGGCAACACATCCATTCTAGGACAAGCCAAACTGAGACATGCGAGAATTCCTCGAAGCATGGCATTCCAACTGGAACTCTATCAACAAATATATTGACTTGGAACCCATTTACCACCCCCTGAGAAAAAGAACTGGAAATGTCATCACCATAGGAAATGTCATCACCACAGGAAATGACATCACCAACCCAAATAAACCCAAACATATAAATAGAAAGCAGGAATTATCAGCAGTGCTTCATCCGGAGACTTACTGAAGATGTTACCATGTATGGTGACAAAATGTCTGAAAATGAAACTTCTAGTTCAGTGAGCAAACCTACATCCACAGCATGTGTAGTTCACTCAACACTACTTGTTGGCTTAAAGTCCTCTTTACTTCTATCACTAATGATTTGCTGGAAAACTGTTCTCTGCAAGGTTCAGGTGAAGGGACCCTAAATAGCACTGCTCCTGGTGTTGGTGTGAAATAAATCAAAAACAAATTTTCCCTCATCAATGTTTGAGCCACACATTCAATTGATCTTATTTACTCAAAGCCAATTTGCTTGTGGTTTTGAAAACAAACCAGATAAGAGTACAACTGATGGTTTTGGCTTTTTCATTTAGCCCACAGCTAAACGTAATTTCCTCTAGAGTCTGTTAAATTTAAAAAAATCTAAATACTCAGCAATTAGCTAACAGCACTGTGCCACCAGATTTCATGAGCTTTAGCAAAACAAACTTTATTTCCTATATAAATAGAAATTAAATAAACACCAATAACGTAATACAAAAGCTTATAGAAACTTATACTATAAGCTGAGGTATATATTTCTACTTGAAACCACACCTCTCCTCCACCCCTTCACCCCATCCCAGATATTCCCTGATCTCATGAAATAGTGAAGATTCATTGATGCTTCCTGGAACCAATCCATAAGAGGTGTCATTGCCCAACAAAATTATTTTAATTCTCCTTTGTATTCCAGTTATTCTTCAAAAGAAATATTAGCTGGATGTTCTGATTAGCTTTTGGCTAAATGCATCTGCAATTTTCTGTAAAAATGTCACAACTGTGGACCCTTCAGCTCTTTGTCCTGACTTTGGACATACCTAGATAGTTTTATCTCATTCTGAAGAAGGGTCACTGGACCTGAAATGTTAACTCTGTTTTCTCTCCACAGATGCCGCTAAACCTATTGAATTTTCCCAACAATCTCTGTTTATATTTTATTTCCTAGTTTGCTCTAACATCTTCAGTACAGCTCTTTTGTTAGATACCCATTTAGGCTGATGGTTCTCTGCCACAAGGCTCTGTGAGGACGACTATGGCTTTCTTCTACTATCAGCAAGCTAAAGCAAATGTGACAGCTCTTTTTCCCTCACAAAATCTAACTGAACATGATCCCCAACTACATCCTTCACAATGAATGATAAAGTTAGTGTTTTCTCTTTTAAGTGCAGGCCTGACTAATATTAATTTCTTTTGTCTCTCTTCACTCAGTGAATTACAGCCAACAGGCAAACCAAAAGTGCTCTGTCTTTTCCCAAATTGACCTGTTGCTTCTTTCAGCAAACACACAAAGATCAATTAGACAAAAGACCTTCTATTCAAGGTTCTACCCCGAACCATTTTGGTACAGCACCAACAACACTTAAATGCTGTATTGGGATATGAAATCTCTTTTAGACGTATAATTGCTACTGTTACTTCTTTTTAACGAAAATATATCACCTCCCTTTTATTGATATTGCATTCCATCTGCTACACTTTAGTCCATTTCTGCTTCTTAACAATATTCCTTTCTGGGCTTCCATGATCTTCTCAAGAATCAATTATATCTGACACATTCGTATCATTTGAAAATGTCAACTGTCTCTAAGCTTCTATCTCAATCAATTATATGTGCAGTGAACCTAACGTTTTAGTAGTCTGAAGAATTGTCTTAATTGGTCTGTTCTGCTTTCTCTCATAATCAATTTATAATCCAACTAGTCAAATTTGTCCAAACTTCATATTCTTCAGTCATCTTTAATCTAAATTAATCTTTTACATGGCCAAAATATTTGATAAAATTCATGCACACCACATCCACTGCATTTGTCACACTTATCATGCCTGATATTTCCTCAAAGAATCGTATATAATTTGTCAATTGCAATCATTCCTTTAGAAATTCACACTAACTACTTCATACAATGTTCATTCATCTAGCTATGTGGTAATTGCATTCTTAATTAAAGGCACAACATTTTTCTCACTGCAGATGTTAAGCTAACAGGCCTGTAATTACCCAGATTAGCTCTGTCTCCCTTTCCAGATGTATTGTGTGGATCAGAAGAAAGGAATGCAATATTAATAGCTTAAAAAGGAAAAAGAGACTGCATGAACAATGTTCAATAAAAAAGATCTGCTGTTACCCACTTGTGATTTTGGTTTGTTAATATTACAAAGCAACCATTTTTAAAGAATTTTATTTTTGATCACATGTTGATTTTTTGTTTAATATTCCATTTCCAGCATTTGTTTATCAGTGTTGTCAATATTAACTGATAAATGTTAAGGCTTTTGTGAAAGGGCTATAAATATGGAATCCGTGAAGTTGTGAATTAATATAAAATATGGAAATGAATATACAACGTGGATTGATGTGGTTTTAGTAAATACAGATCTTGTCTCTTGAAAACTTCTGCAAAGCAAATGATGGTTTCTACTGCAAGGAAGAAAGTGGAATGGCCATTTATTTAATTGCTTCAATTACTCAATTCTTTGTTCACCAGATTTCTCAATGTATTATGTACTAGACTGACATTACACTGTTACCATGCCTCACTATTTAGTTGCCCTTTCATTCAAGGTTTTGTTGACTAGATTGCTTGATGGCTTGGTACCTAGTTTGATCATATAGCATATTTGTCTACCAGCCTGCTCTATGTTAACTTGATTAGCTTTGATGTTCTTAACAATGGATTATGCTTTCATGTCTCCAAAAATATAATGCAGTCTTGTCATAGAAGATTACTCAAAATCATCAATTGACATTTTCATGTGGTGATTCTTTGTATTTGCAGATAAATATAATCAAGCAATTTCAACATGATTTTGCTCAATCTACCCTTTAAATCTCATTGAGACCTGGGTGGAACAAATTTAAAGAGAATAATAAGACCCTACAGCTTATTCATAGATTATATTAAACCAGACAGACCAAATAGAGATTGCAGTGCACATCTTAAACAGAAGTTCAACCTAGCTGTCAATCCTCAGCTTAATAAACCAATCAGTAAGTAAGTATTACCATATGCATGAGACACTGTGCACAGAAGAGCATTTTCAAAGCTGTGTATCTTGACAATATGAACATTCTCAATTTGCCATAAGATTTTAACACTTTATTTTAAGGTTTTCTATTATTGTTGCATTAGAACAGATTGGCATTTATATTAAAAACAGTTTGTGACTCAATCGATTTTCTATTTCAAAATCAAGAACACAATAGTAAAAGGAAAATCCAAAGTAATAAATGGATACCCACTAAATATCCAGTAACATACTGCCATTCAGGAATCTAGATACATTACTGTTTCTATGCTGGAGCCAGGTTGACAGTGTGTCCACCTTGGATTTTGACAGGTGTCACACATGCAGTATTAACAAATAGCATCTTGCTTCAGCAGAACATTAGGGGAAAATGATACATCTGGCCAGGAATATGGGAGAAAACGCAGATCAGCATGACTCGAATAATGGTACGGCATAAGACATTAGCTGCCTAATGAACTGTAACCGAAGTATTAAGTCAAAAATGGAACTGAAAATTCATATTGAAATACGAACATCATTCTGCACTCTCAAACTAGTTTAACCCTTTCGCTAGAGTAAAACACTTACACAACATGTACGAATATCATTTCATATGAACATTACTGTGCTATATTGAACATGTTTCTTTTCACTAACTTTCCCAATTTGGTTTTAATTACCCTTTATATATATATTTAAAATGTATGCACAAATAGAACATTAACAATGACAACAAATTGCTTCGACTGGTTCAGCAGCAATCCAAATAATTCACCCCACAAAGTAACTAAAATCACAGATAGCAGTTTTAACAAAACCTCTCACTTAGAATTCAACATTGACTTTTTAAAAAATAGGTTATGACTTATCAAAATCAAGAATGAATACAACTTCAATTTATTTTTGCAAAATTAAACTATGTTCTGACAAGGTGAAGAGAAGTGATCGACTCTCCCTTTTTAACCCTCTTTGTTGCACACAATGAATACTGTTGATGTTAAATAATGAAAGTTGAAAATTGATAATTCATTTTCACTCTGATCACCGTAACCAACATACAGATAATATACAATAATCAAATGCATCGTACTCACCATCTGCCTAAATGTGAAAGGAATTCTAAAACTCTTACAATGAGATGCTGATGATAACGATAAAGCAATGACCCAATAGGTTTAGATTAGAGTTCAACTAATTTCTGGAAAGTTAATTACTCAACAATTGTTATAGTCCTGGAGTTGTATGAATGCTATTTGAATCCTGATGGTCTATCTACTATCCTGATTCCTCAAGAAAGGTGAAGCTTGGAGATGACTTTCCCTTCTTAGTGAATGACATTTTTTGTAGTTCAGCATTGGTGTCTGAGATTAAGGGAGAGAGGAACTTGCATCATCCTTGCTGCTATCAGTCCATATAGCTTTCTCTCTTTTCTGTTCCTCAAAGGAAACTATTGAAATATGGAAGAAGAATCTGAGGAAGGGTCGCTTGACCCAAAATGTTAACTCTGATTTCTCTCCAAAGGTACAGTCAGACCTACTGAGTTTTTCCAGCAGTTTCCGTTTTTGTTTTTGCTCATGAAATATGGCTTGTTTATGTACTCCAAATCCAGCTTCACTGTCTTTTAAAAACTACACACTCCACAGTTAATCTTTCATTTCTAATATATAATGTTATCATACAAACTTGAGTAATACAAGAGGTGCAAATTTTTTGATGCCTCACTGAATTTTATTCCCTCATAATTAAAATTATAATTTTGATGCAGGTGTTTTTTTTTTAGGGATTGTCAGGTGACCTCAGTAATTGTATTATGTTTGGAGTTGCTTTTGAAACTGATTTTACTTCATGAAAGTTTCAGGTATTAAAGTCAAATGATGAAACTTAAATATTGATCATTCACTTTCACACTGATCACAAAAACCATCACACACAGAATAAGGATAATCAAATGTATCATGCTCATCACCTGCCTAAATATGAAAGACTTTTACCATGAGATGCTGATGATAACTTGAATAAAGCAAAGATTCAGTTCGTTTAGGTTACAGTCCAACTAGTTCTGGGAAGTTAATTACTCAGCTATTCAAGAACTAACTTGATATGTTTCACTTATTGTTTGTCTTGTTTCAATGCTACCAAAGCCGAAGAGTGTAGGTGGTAAAATGAGGCAAATGTGAGCATACAGATTAGATTACTTTTCGATTTGTCCTTTAAAAGACAAATGATTTGTTAAATTAAGTTTAAATAACCTTTACAGGTTCTCACAATCTTTTGGTCATAGGCACAAACTATGCATTCCTTCCCTGCATTATGTAGAACCTAAGAACTACAACGTGAAGGAAGGGCATGCTAAAGATGAAATCTATATAAAAGAATAGCTTCAGTGACACCAGAACCTCTTCCCTAGTTGAGACTCATGATGGATGTCTTGTTTTTCAGATTATTTTTACTTCCTTTTACTTTTGACCTTATTTGGATGATTAATTCTAAACGCTTAGCATTTTATATTTTAGATTAGATTTTTAGATTAGATTCCTTACAGTGCGGAAACAGGCCCTTCGGCCCAACAAGCCCACACCGACCTTTTGAAGAGTAACCCACCCAGACCCATTTCCCCCTGACTAATGCACCTAACACTATGTGGCAATTTAGAATGGCCAATTCACCTGGCTGGCACATCTTTGGACTGTGGGACGAAACCGGAGCACCCAGAGGAAACCCACGTAGACACGGGGGGAATGTGCAAACTCCACACAGACAGTCACCCAAGGTTGGAATCGAACCTGGGTCCCTGGCGTTGTGTGGCAGCAGTGCTAACCACTGAGCCACCGTGCTGCCCCATTTCTCTGTTTCTAGTTCCTTCCTTTTTGAAAAATTATGGAGAGAAATCTGTCCTTTTCTTAGACTTTTCCATTTTTCAATGCAATTAAAGAAACACATATTTTAATGCATTAAAGAAAAATGTAAATACTTTAATAATTACCTTTAAATCATTGAATTGTTTGATTATGAATTATTAAGAAAATTTGTTCTTTAGTACTGGCATAGAGAAAAGGCCCAGAGAATATAAGAAAAGTTGAAAATAGATGTGACGTATTTATTTTAAATAGATATTTTTCTGCAATGGCTTCAACATTTAGCATCAAATTTTCCCCACAGACTTTGTTTGGAACATTATTCTTCCCCAAAGGACTTACTGGTGTGTCTAATTATAAAATACCTGTGTCAAAACCTGCTGTTTTTTTATGTAGTTGATGTGAAATTGGCTAGTTAACAATCCTTTTATAATGCTATGACATCAGGGTGCCATGTGACTTGATACCAATGCAGATTCTGGGATTCCATGCTCACCCTTTTCTTCTGAATTTTTTTACAAGTATTCAATCTGGTGCTAGCTTTTCTTTTCCTTAAACATTGGAAACTATGCGTTGCACAATAAAAAATGTATTTAACACGTCAAATGAACAATATGACACCCAATTATAAATGGCATGAAAATGTGATGATCAGATATGAAAATTCATTTCTCAGACAAATCCAGACTCACTTGTAACTTATTCATAGGTTCAAAGAATCATACAGCATGGAAACAGACCTTTCAGTCCAACTTGTCCATGCCAACCAGATATCCTAAATTAATCTAATCCCATTTGCCAGCATTTGGCCATATCCCTTTAAACCATTCCGATTCATGTACACATTCAAATACCTTTTAAATGTAATTGTACCAGCCCCCACCACTTCTTCTGGTACCTCATTCTATACAAAAACCACCTTCTCCATGAAACAGTTGGTCCTTGGGTCCCATTTCTATCTTTCTTCTCTCAACTTAAATATATGCCATCTAGTTTTTGACTCCCCTATCCTGTAAAAAAACACCTTGGCTATTCACCTTATCCATGCCCCTCAAGATTTTATAAACCTCCATCAGGTTACCCCTCCAAGGTTCCAGGGAAAACAGCCCCAGTCTATTCAACCTCCCCCTATAGCTCAAACCCTGGCAACATCCTTGTAAATCTTTTCTGTATCCTTTCATTTTAACAACATCTTTCCTGTAGCAGGGAGACCAGAACTGAACGCAGTGTTCCAAAAGTGGCTTAATTAATGTCCACACAGCCACAACACAACATACCAACTCTGATGCTCAATGTATTGACCAATAAAGACAAGTGTACCTAATGGCTTCTTTACTGCCCTCGCTACCTGTTTCAAGGAACAAGGTCTCTTTGTATGGCAATATTCCCAGGACCCTTCCATCAAATGTATAATTCCTGCCCTGTTTTGCCTTACCAAAATGCAACACATGTAAGATTGAGCAAAAATCCCCATCATCAAAATACTGGACAAGATCCTGGATTTTTCAAAACTTTTAAAGTAAAGAAGACAGCTGGGCTGAGCTTTGGGAAAAATACAGAAACACAGAGATGGTTGGCTGGAACCATTGTACAACCTGCAATTCCAATTTATACATCCACTCTAAGAGAACAATCGATCGAACCTAACGCTCTAGACTGAAACTAGCTTTTACATCTCAGGCTACCTGCACCTGCGATGGTCTACACAGATACCGAACATTCAACATTAACCAAAATTTATTCACACATATTCTTAATTATCAGGAAGTCAATTGACCTCAAAGGGAACACCAGAAATACAATGGCAACAGATTTGAGAGGAGATAACAGGGCACAGAGTTTGTATAACTGCTAGGCCCAATCTCACCTGAGAGACAGCCTTTTCAACAACAAGCGCCTGCACAAGCAGCATCCCCACAGGCTTCCAGCCCCAACAACAGCATCCCCACAGGCTTCCAGCCCCAACAAACAGCTTCCCCACAGGCATCCTGCTGTTTAAGTTATAATAGTGTTTAATCTAGCTAATAGTATATTTAATTATATTACTGTCGTCTGTATAATTGACTGTGTCAATTTCACTGATTTATTGTATTTACCTTTATTTCTTGAGTTATACTTACCTTTTTTTATTGTATTTGAATGCAGAGATTCTTTTGCCCTGAAACATCTGTATACTGCTTTCTTCACTTCATCTTTCCTAAATAAGTCCAGTGTCTAGAACCAGGGATCTGGGGTGATTCAAGCCACCTAAAATCAGCAGATTACTGAATGCAAACCAGAACCCTACACATCTCACACTTATCTGAATTAAACTCTACCTAACACTCCTCAGTCCGTTGGCCCATCTGTTTTTTACTCTGAGATAACTCGCTTCACTGTCCACTACACTATAAACTTTGATGTCATCTGCAAACTTATTAACCATTCCTCCTATATTCACATCCCAATCATTTACATAAATAACACAAAACAATGGACCCAGCGCTGATCCTTGCGGCATACAAGTAGTCACAGGCCTCCAGTCTGAGAAACAACCCTCCACCACCACCCTTTGTCTTCGACCTTCAAGCCAATTTTGTATCCAGGTGGCTAGCTCTCCATGTGATCTAACTTTGCTAACTAGTCTACCACGTGGAACCTTGTCAAACACCTTGTCCATATAGAAAACAACCACCATTCTGCTTTCATCAACCTTGTTTCCCACTTCTTCAAAAAACTCAATCATGTTAGTGAGACACAATTTCCCATGCACAAAACCATGTTGACTATCCCTAATACATGTAAATCCTGTCCCTCAGAACCTCCTCCAATAACTTCCCCACCAGTGACATCAGGCTCACTGGTCTATAGTTCCCTGACTTTTCTTTACTACCTTTTTAAAATAATGGCACCACACGAGCCACTCTCTAGTCTTCCGATACCTCATCCGTGGCTACCGATGATGCAAATTTAGCAAGAGTTCTGTGAAATTCCTGCTGGCATTTGCTTGAGATCGAGACTGGATAGCTGGCTCTGTCTCCTGATTAGTGAATCAGCTGTAGGGACCCACCTATCTGCCACTATCTCATATTGTGCATAGCTAAATTACATGCAGAAAAGAAGTGGACTGCTGGGGTTAATCTTTATTGGCCAGAGATTGCCAAAAATGGTGCAGTGTAGGGCGAGAGTGCTGGTGCCATCTTTCTGTTTCTCGCTCTTACCAAATGGAAGCCTGGCAAACTGACTTCAGATTTTGGCCAAAATCTTTGAATTCCTGCATGCTTCCTTCCATCCTCCAAAACAAAGCATCTTCTTGCTTTGCACTTGACTATTGACTTCCCCTCATGTAACCACTCACAGTTTGACTTTCTCTATTTAGTTCATCTCATTGACCTTAGAAATTCACCAAAACACTTATCTTCTGTTGTGCCTTTTCTTTACCTAAACAATAGAGGACCGAGAGGGGCAAATGATTCTAAAGTGTGGGATGCATTGGGTGAAATTTTATCAGTCATTTATTATTCATACGTCTGCATTTGAAGGTGATAATAGTTCACTGGAGACAAATAGATTTTTAATATATTCAGCTAGGGTTAGTTTTCAACTTCTAAAGAGGGGATTGTTTCAGTCAGTAGCGGGTGTTTTGAGAATGCAGAACCCAAATTCAACATCAAGGAATAACAGAAGAATTTTAAAACTCTTTATATAAAAAAACTGTATTAATAGAGGTTTTGTAAAGATCTCTAAACTTTTAGATTAAATAAACTACTCATGAAATTTATACTGTCAATCTGTTTTAATTTATGTTTGAATAAGAAAAATAACATGATATTTTTATGCATGATATAAAACATGTAAGAGTTTGTCTCATGATTTATGAGACAATAGGGTTGGCATTACTGAATATTTCAGTTACTGGGTTAGAATATTTTTAACATGCGCATTTTTTGTGTATTGATAAAGAAACTAATAGATCACCTTTTTACAACAACAGCAGGTCTTCTGCTCTTTAAGGGCTCAGGAGATGAGTTATTTACCATAGAATTCTCAGATTCCACTCTCTTCTTGTAACCACAGTATTTATGTAGCTGTCTCAGTGAATTTTCTGGTTCACGGTGATCCCAATAATACTGATTCCTCATGTTAATGGAAGTTTCAGTAATAATGGTGGTGCAAGGCAGGGAGATCATTAAATTCACTCTAGTTGAAGAAAATTATTGCCTGGCACAAAGTTTTATGCAACTTATGGGTGGCATGGTGGCTTGGTGGTTACCACTGCTGCCTCCCAGTGCCAGGGACCCGGGTTCGATTCCAGCAACTGTCTCTGTGGAGTCTGCACATTCTTCCTGTGTCTGTGTGGATTTTCTCCCACAGTCCAAAGATGAGCAGGTTAGGTGAATTGGCCATGCTAAATTGCTCACAATTTAGGGATGTGTAGACTAGTGCATTAGTTAAGGAAATGTAGAATAATAGGTTGGGGGAGTGTGTCTGGGTGGGATACTCTTTGGAGGGTCAGTATGGACTTGTAGGGATTCTATGATTATCAGCCTCAAGCTAGATGAGCTCCAAGGTTTCCTGTATATGGGCTCAGACTGTTTCATTATCTGAGGAATCATGAATAGCACTGAACATTGTGCAATCATCAGTGAAGATCCCCACCTCTGACCTTGTGATTAATAAGGAACTAAAGCTGGCTTGAACTCAGACACTATCCTGAGGTGCACCTGCAGTGTAAACGGAGCAATTGGTCCATAATCATCACACAATCTTTGTTTGTGCTCGATACAACTGCAATCAATGGATAGTTTTCCCTGGATCCCCACTGACTCTCGTTTTACATTGGTCAAATGCTGTTTTGATGTCAAAGGTAGGCATTTGCATCTCATCTCTAAAGTTCAGCTCTTCACGTTTGAACCAAGGTTGCAATGAATTCAGGAGCTGATGGTATTGGCAAGGACACCGCACATCATTTTTATACACTATTGAGAATGAGATTGAAGATATTGATAGAATTGTACTTGGTCAGATTGGCTTTATCTTGCTTTTTGTGGGGAAGGCATACTTGGAGGATTTTCCATACTGTCATGTCCAGTGCCCTCAGCACATACTTGAAGACTGAATCACATTGGATGAAGGCTGGCACTTGAGGGCTGGGAATCTCAGGAAAAGCCAAGATAGATTATCGACTTGATACTCCAGGTCGAAGTAAGTTGTGACTAATTCAGTCATTTTGTTTGCACTGTTGTGCTGAACAATCTCGTCATTGAGGATGGAGATATTTGCAGAGCCCCACTTCCTGTTATATTGTCCCCGAAGGTTCACAACTGAATATATGGCATCATTGCAGAGTTTACACTTAATTGGGTTGGTTACAGGATTGCTTAGTTCTTATCCATACTGATCAATGGAAACAGCATACATGTCGGCTGGTATTGCAACTTCATTGGGTTGCTGGAGCAGAATGCCCACAGTACCTCATGGATGACCAGTTTTGAGCTGTTGGAACCATTATGAATGTATCCTATTTAGCCATATGACACAATGAACAGTGTCTGCAGGATGAGATGACACTTTGTCTCCAAAGGACTGTGTAGTGGTCACTTTTACCATATATGGTTGTATATTTGATACGTAGATCAGTGAAAGCAGGATTAATAAGTCTGTCCATTCTGGTAGTTCCTTCTCCATCTGCCACAGGCCCAGCCTAGTAGATATGCCTTTCAGGACTCAATAGGTAGTGGTGCTACCGAGCCACAGTTCTGCATATTCTAACAAAGCCTCGAGATGTATCTTTTACCTTCAAAAATTAGCCTTCTTTATTTTAATATGCCACAAGCTAGTGACTCCCGTGACTTGCTGTGCATAATTGATACATCAGGGTGCTTTGAGAAAATCCTTCCGGCATTCCTGCTATCCCTCTGGACGTATTCTGCCAAGACCGAGTTTTAAGTAGAGATGTTATGTTTGAAGTCCACATGTCCTATCTGGTCAAGCTTGTTTTGAGTGATTAGTGCCTCGATGTTGGACAATGTTTGGGAAGAGGCGAATCAATAGTGGCATATTCGTTAGACTATTAATACAGAAACTTGGCTAATGTTCTGGGGACTCAGGTTCAAATTCCACCACAGTAGATGGTGGAAAGTGAATTCAATAGAACAACATTAAAAATCTACAGATGATCATGAAAACGTTGTCGATTGTCAGGAAAAACTCAACTGGTCCAGTAAGCCTCTCAGTTGTATCAATCATAATGTAGTCTGAACAACGAAATGAAACCAGACAGACCAGCTAGCATTGACTGGAAACAATAACTGCATAAGCAGCCCTCTCAACTCTGAAAAGTCCTCCTCACTAACATCTGCTGACGAGTGCCAATATTGGGAGAGCTGTTTCACAGACTAGTCAAGCAATAACCTGGCATAGTCATATTCATACACAATGTCCCAGACACCACCATTACCATCCCTGGATATGTCCCAACATCAGGACAGACCCAGCAGAGGTGGTGGCACAGTGGTATACAGTCAGGAGGGAGTTGTCTTGGGAGTCCTCAACATTGACTCCAAACCCATGACGTCTAAAACCTAAACATGGGCAAGGAACTTCCTGCTGATTATCACGTACCACCCTGCCTCGGCTGATGAATCAGCACTTCTCCAAGTTGAAAAACAATTGGAGGTAGCAAGGGGGCAAAATATAATCTGGGTGGGGGATTTAAATGTCCACCACCAACTGTGGCTCGGCAGCAGCACTGATCAAGCTGGTCAGGTCCTAAAGGACATAGCTGCCACACTGGGTCTGCAGCAAGGGTGAGTGAACCAATAAGAGGGAAAAAAACATAGTTGAACTCATGCTTATGAATCTGCTGGCTGCAGATGCATCTGTCCATGACTGTATCAGTAAGAGTGACCACCGCACAGTCCTCCTGGAGAGGAAGTCCCTCCTTCACACTGAGAATACCCTTGATCATGTTGTGTGGCACTACAACTGAATGGAACAAACTTCGAACAGATCTAGCAATGCATGACTGGGCATCCATGAGGTGTTGTGGGCCATCAAAAGCAGACGAATTATACTCCAGCACAATCTGCAACCTCATGGTCTGGTATATCCCCCATTCAACCATTACCATTAAACTAGGGGTTCAATGGAGAGTGCAGAAGGATATGTCAGGAGCAGCACCAAGCATACTGAGAAATGAAGTTTCAACCTGGTGAAGCTACCAAATAGGACTACTTGCATGTTAAATAGTATAAGTAGCAAGTGATAGACAGAGTTAAGCAATCACACAATTAACGGATCAGACTTAAACTATGTTGTCTTGTCATGTCCAGGTGAGAATTGTGCTGGGCAATTAAAGAACTCACTGAAAGAGGAGGAGGACAAGACTCCACAAATATCCCCATCCTCGATAATGGTAAAGCCAAGCACATCAGCGCAAAAGATAAGGATGAAGTAACCTTTGCAGCAATTTTCAACCAGAAATGCTGAGTGGATAATCCATCTCGGCCTCCTCCAGTGGTCCCCGGCTTTACAGATATCAGGGTTCAGCCAATTCAGTTCACTCCATGTGAATTCAAGAAATGGTTGGAGGCACTGGATATTGCAAAGGGTATGGGCCCTGGCAACATTCCGACAATAGTATTGAAGACGTGCTCCAAATGTGCCACTCCCCTAGCCAAGCCATTCCAGTACAGTTACAATGCAGGCTTCTAGTGACGATATGGAAAATTGTCCCATTTTCTTGTACGCCTTGTACACAAAAAGCACAACAAATGCAACCCAGGCAATTACTGCTCCATTAGTCTATTCTGAAGGGAAGGTGTCATCAACAGTGTTATCAAGCAGCACCTGCTCAGCAATAACCTGCTCAGTGACGCAGTTCAGGTTCCACCAGGGGCACTCCTGACCTCATTACAGGCTTGGTCCAAACATTGACAAAAAAGCTGAATTACAGAGCCTGGAGACTAGCATACAATACTTAGCTGCTAAGATGGAGCTTTGCTTACTGTAGCTTTTAACTGCTCAAATAATTAATTTAGGTAAGAATCCAAATTCAGGGCGATTGTCATTAACTAGTCAGGTGCCAACTAGTGAGGCAATGGAGGGTCAAAATATAACCCTTTGTAAATGTTTTTTAATTCATGGAAAATCTTCATAAAATGAAAGCTGTGCTCTTTTTTTTAAAAAAAAGATGGCCTTGTAACTGTTGTTTGGTATTGTGACATGTTGAATGTTAGCATCTGGAGTATGATAGATGCACACTAAACTCAAGAGTTTTATCAATAAAATTGGACAGATTAACAGCATTAGATGTAAATGATGATAGCTCAGATGATGATCTTTAACATGGGAATAATCTTTTTCAAATGCCAGAGTTGTAGATTAGAGTTTACACTGGCAATTCCAAAAGGATAAGAATTATTGCCTGTGCCCTGAACATGTTTCAAAATGAAGTGGAAGGCAATGTTTAACAAACATATTTGCCATCCAAGGCTTAAAACTGGCAACCTGCACTCCAGCTTCAATAGGTCAGGATGTAGTTAAATTATGGCCAAGACAATTTCAGCGGACAAAGGATACATCTGGACAGAATCTTCACCAGGACTTCACTTCTCCTCAAAGGTAGCACTTCTGGCTGCTATAGAAACAGTACAAAGACTCTCAGTGCCACAAACTGTTGATGGGTGTGTGTATTATAATTGGCCTTATAAAATAATAAAAATTGAAAACCAGTCATTCTGTGGAATCGTGTTAGGATTCCCTCAAACAGCCCCTATGATTCTATGCCTCTTAAGGTTTAATATCCAGCTCAGCTCTACAGAGGGCTACTCCAATCCTGATGGATGGGTGAGCTGCCTATTAGTTCTCACTGAGCTTTCAAAGGATGCTGAACAAATTCCAATGCATCCCGAACATGAAAAGGTTCCAGGCCCCTTGCTGACATCACTATCCTGTACACGAGTTACTTAATCGGCCCTAAAATTGAAAAGTCAATATCTGAGAGGGTTATTTCAATCATTTTAATAAAAGTCCTTAGCACAGTATATTGACAAAATTACTGCCTATCTAAAATTACAGATTGGTGCTGGTGATTAATTGCAGGTAACTCAGGGCATCCACATTGCTGTGTTAACATACACCTTTAGACGCCTGTTGTATTCTGAAGAAATGGATTGTGATGTTAAGTGGTTTCTTTCTATCAGATGGCTGACCAGGAATTTCTCCAAATCTTAGTCATTGGTGTTCACTGGAAGGAGCTGGCACCAGTTGATACTCAACCTGTCTGATGGTGACATGAATGAACTTTCCTTGGCTACAAAACACTGAGGTGGGCCTTGAATCCAGAGCTTCCAGCTCAAAGGCAGAGACCTCCCCACTGCACTGCAGGACTCCCCAAAATGTCATTAAAGTAATGCAAAGAGAAACGTACACAAGCATATTAATCCAATGCTTAAAAATCATAGCAAGTGCAAAGCACAACAGGTCCACAGAAGATGCCATCTGCCTGGCCATATACTCATCCCTAGAACATTTGGATATCAAGAATACCTACATCAGGCTCTTGATTATTGACTACAGTTTCACCTTCTGCACCATAATTCCAAACAAACTAATCTCTAACCTCTGAGACATGGGGCTCTGCTTCCACCCTCTGTAACTGGATCTTTGACTTCCTGACCCATAGACCACAATCAGTAAGAATAGGCAACAACATCTCTTCCACCATAATCCTCAACTCTGATGTCTCGCAAGGTTGCATATTCACCCCCTTACTGTACTCCTTGTGCACTCATGACAGTGTGGTCAAATTCTGCCCCAACTCTATATACAACTTTGCTGATGACGCCGCCATTGTAGGTTGGATCTCAAATAACAATGAGGCAGACTATGGGAAAGAGGTAGACAGTGGTAGAAAGAGGTAGTGGCATGACATAAAGACAACATCTCTCCATTGACATCAGCAAAACAAAAAAGCTGGGTATTGACTTCAGGAAATGGAGTGGAGGGCATGCCCCTGTCTGTATCAAGGGTGCTGAGGTGGAGATGGTTGAGAACGTCAACTTCCTGGTTCCACTAACAATCCATCCTGGTCCACCCACATTGCACGATGGTCAAATTAGCACAACAATATCTCTGTTCCTCAGGAGGTGAAAGAAATTCGGCATGTTCACAAGGACTCTTACCAATTTTTACAGAAGCACCATTGAAAGCATCCTATCTGGATGCATCACAGCATAGTTTGGCAACTGCTCTTCCCAAGAACGCAAGAAACTACAGGAAGTCATGTACATAGCCCAGTCAATCACTCAAACCAGTCTTCCATCCACTGACTCCATCTATACTTACTGCTAGCTTGGTAAAGCAACCACTATAATCAAAGACCGGTCCCAACCCAGTTATACTCTCTTCCACTGTCTTCCCTCTGGCAGAAGATATAAAGGTTTCAGTACACATACGAACAGATTCAAGAGCAGCTTCTTCCCTGCTTTTGAATAGACCTCTCAAATGTCAATGTTAATCTCTCTTTGCACCTTCTCTGTGGCTGTAATATTGTATTTTGCCCTCTGTTCAGCTACCCTGATGGACTTTGTATAGTACAATCTGCTGTATGGCACGCAAAACAATACTTTTCACTGCCTATCAGTACGCGTGACAATAATCAATCAATCAATCAATCAATTTCTACAACAGTCAGCACTCTGCCATTGTGGGAGGCATTAAGAGAGGATCAAAATATATATAACCAGACACATCAGTCAGTTCTAACATATATTCCAGCAGGTATATTAAGGAACCATTGATAGATGCCTATGGCTGTGCCTTGCATCCTTGTTCTGTGTTAGGGTTTGAAGGGAGTTGTTCTGAAATGTTGAAGAAAGGGCTTACTGAATGTCCCACAGGCTTTGGCCATATGGCTCCTTTGATTGACTGGCTCGAGACATTTTTCCCAGGAAATCTGCTTCGCAAGGCTGATGAGAGCAGCTATCTGTATTGAGGGCTGAGAGGGATCTGGGACAGGGGGGTGTGTGGGGGCAATCAAGGAGGACATGGTTCCAGGTCATGGTGTGGGTTGGCTGGTTCATGTGGGGGAGGAGAAAGTGAAGACTGCAGATGCTGGAGATCAGAGTTGAGAGTGGGGTGCTGGAAAAACACAGCAGGTCAGGCAGCATCCGAGGACAGCGCAATCGACATTTCAGGCATAAACCCTTCATCAGGAAGGCTTATGCTTGAAACATCGATTCTTCTGCTCTACGGATTGCTGCCTGGCCTGCTATACTTTTCCAGCATCCCACTCTTGATTTACATAGGGGAGAACAGATCACACTGCAGTCTGAATTGTGAAGGGTCTAGATTGTGAGTCATCTGAATTGGAGATGGCGCTGTTCTATAATGTCATGGTTCTGAAAGTGTTAATATTGACATTGTGTTAGGTTTACCTAATCTGATTGTGATATACTTAGTGGGGATAAGGTGGTCTAAACTAACCTTTGTTGTGGGAAGACATATTTTCTAGTTCCCAAGAGTGCATAGAAATTATGCTTGAATAGTAATGTAAACTGTACTTAATGTTTATACTGCAATAATCCATCTTGTTAAGTGAAGCACATGCCTCTTGTGTTTGAAATTTACAATAGAATATTCCCCACCATTGGATCCTTAGGGAGGGCCTAGAAAACATAGAATAGGATTGATGTTAGCAAGCTACCTCAAACAATCTTTACCCTGGGCCATGTCCCAGCAGAAGTGACAGATACTCTGAGGAGCTGGCAGTAGCAATCATGGTAAATAAAGCCACACCTTGGATCATGATTTCAAGAAGAGGATTCCCTTAGTCTCTCATGGAGTCCATGGTGGGGGGTGCAGATGTTTGTTCGCGATGCAGGCAAACAGACAGACTATGACATTTGGGCTAGGCGTGATTGCTGGATAAACGTGCTGGGTAAAGAAATCACTGCTCCTCTTCCAGACTCACTGAACTACTATAAAATAACTTACTTAACAAATTCAACTACTCTCATCTCCCTCAGCAGCTAGGTTTCCCAAAGCCCAGGATACCCAGCTGTCTGTGGTTAAAAATAGAATGCCAGTTAAATTGAAAGCATGCTGTCTTATTACAATATTTAAGTAAGCAAACTGCTTCTCACAAGCAGATTGGCCTTATCCCACCTCTGTTAAAACTGCAAGTGGATGCATTTGAGCTGGGTTCAGCCCCTGTGACAGATTACTGGCATTTTACCTCTGACACTCAAAACCACTCATTTTTGGGAAATGAGATTCAGCTATGTGTCACTAGCCTATCTTTTTTCACCAGGCAGTGCAAGGAGATTATGGGTAGAAAAATAATATAGCGCAAAAAGAGCTGCTGGCTTTACTCAGAAGCAATTTGAAATTGAGAATGTGTTATGCATTGTACATAATTATGAACATATATTTTATCTTAAGCAGGAGGATAAAAATATACCAGTCTGCTTCCATTACAGTTCAAAGGTCTGTACATTTTCAGGAACTGCAGCAATCAGGCTGGAACTCCTCACAAATATCAGGTTGCTATCCTGATATCCTGTTGCCTAGAAAAATGTGGTGCAAGTCAAAGTTGAGATTAGTTTTATATCAAAACAGTTGTTATTTACACATTAATATGTTACAACACTTGATACAAGGCACCAGTGGACATTTTGGACTAGGCTGAAAGATTTTATACCATGCAATTTGGTCCACTGTGGAGTCCAGGCTGAATTCAATCCACCACACATTGTGAATGATGGAGCTTTTATCTCAATTGACTACTGGCACCAGTTATTGTGCTTAAAATGAACTACTACATGAAGTTGGAGCGGTACTTCTTGATTAAGTGACACAAACAGAACCTTGTACCCTTATTCAGTTACACTTGGCCTTAGTGTAGTTAGTAAATAAAAGGCGAAGGCGGAGGTCTCTTCATGAAATTAACTGGTGATTTGACTAAAAATAGATAATTCAATTGTGTGAAATATTGCTGCATATTTACAAAATTTCCAAACAGTATGAAATGATGTCCAGCTGTCCTGCCTTTATAAACAGAAAGGATTTGGAATCTTTCATAAAGACAGTGGGCATAGATATGATAATATCACAAAAAATTCTGGAATTAGAAGCAAGTGATTAGATGAGATCAGTTCAGTTATATTCATGAAAATTACATTTCTGTACATCTATCAGAATTTGACCAGAAATACATCTGAATTACTCATTTTGAATGCACTGAAAAGTACTTTTACACAGAAGATTTTATAATGAATCATATTTTCCCTCAAAAATTGTTGGGGGCTGCCTTTGAATAATACCAAGGGCCAACCAAAGGTTGACCTAAAAGAACCAAAACGAATATGACTTTGAACTTTATTTACTTAGTTATTTGGTGTACATATAGCAGTACAAACTAAAGCTGCTTTCCCACTCCAAAAGAATAAGAGCTCAGTGGGCTATGGATCTGAATAAAGAAATTAGTGCTATTGTGTAGAGATAAGTTCACATGTTAACAGTGTTTTCAAGGGACATAAGAAAATATTGAGCAGAAAAAGAACATTTACTTCTTCAAATACCGATTCAATTTTCTTTGCTTTTCTTCACACAGTCCCTTCCAAACATTCACTGCTCTCTATGTAAAATAAATGAATCAAAACTCTGTCTCTCTTCCCTTCTAAACCCGACCTTTTATGTGAATTTCTTTCTATCTTCAACATTTTATCGAAGTTCAATTTTTCTCATAATATCTCCTCTACACCTTCTGTCATTCAGTGTTTGAAAACAAAACTCCCAAGGATCCTAAGTCTCCCCTACAACTCAGAAGCCTTAAGCTTTAAATCAATTTAGTTACAATTTTCTGCACTACCTGGAAAACCTAGGTTTCCAAACTGGCACAAAGTCAGAGGAATTGTACAGAGATGAGGCTAAACATCCATCCTTTTTGAAGAATTCCTCCTCACCCTCTGGGATTTATATTCTACCTGTGTGGTATATAGCCCAAGATATGTTAGCTTTCCATACTGCTGCCTCTCAAATTGATCTATTGGTTTCAGTGAGATATCGACCAGTATTCCAGATCCCTGTCATCTGTATACCCTTACAGCCTACAGTCATTTAAATCATATTTTTAATACATTTCACTTCCTTTCTCTCATTACCTTGCATTTGTCTATACCAATTGTCATTTATCACTTACCCGCCCACCAGTATAACACTTCCAGATATATTTATATAGGATTTACCATTTTCATATTATTTAAAACACATATTCAATTTAGTATCATTTGCAAACATGGGTATTTTAATTTCTGTCCTAAGTTACAACTCCAAATGAGAATATTTACGGTGATCTCAATCCCTAACTCCTTGTGTGGCCTTTGCTGGTGTCCAATTGCCATGGCAGTGTGACTATTGCTCTTTATCATAGATACTAATTCTTTATATTTCACATTTTTTAGCTGCTATCAGATGAGATTACAAAATTGAACGTAATCACAACTGTCATTGTCTGTAATGCTGTATTTTCCAAGCTCAGAAAGTGACAGAGTGGCTCTAGTTTTGTTGCAGGACATCAGTTTGGTGAAGCGCAGCAGGTCAGGCAGCATCCAGGGAACAGGAGAATCGACGTTTCGGGCATAAGCCCTTCTTCAGGAATGAGGAAAGTTTGTCCAGCAGGCTAAGATAAAAGGTAGGGAGGAGGGACTTGGGGGAGGGGCGTCAGAAATGTGATAGGTGGAAAGAGGTCAAGGTGAGGGTGATAGGTCAGACTGGGGTGGGGGCGGAGAGGTCGGGAAGAAGATTGCAGGTTAGGAAGGCGGTGCTGAATTTGATGGATTTGACTGAGACAGGGTGGGGGGAGGGGAAATGAGGAAACTGGTGAAATCCGAGTTCATCCCTTGTGGTTGGAGCGTTCCGAGGAAGATGAGGCGTTCTTCCTCCAACCATCGTTTTGTTGTGGTCTGACGATGGAGGAGTCCAAAGACCTGCATATCCTTGGTGGAGTGGGAGGGGGAATTGAAATGTTGAGCTACAGGGTGGTTGGGTTGGTTGGTCCGGGTGTTCTCTGAAACGCTCCGCAAGTAGGCGGCCTGTCTCCCCAATATAGAGGAGGCCACATCGGGTGCAGAGGATGCAATAGATGATATGTGTGGAGGTGCAGGTGAATCTGTGGCGGATATGGAAGGGATGAACTCGGATTTCACCAGTTTCCTCATTTCCCCTCCCCCCACCCTGTCTCAGTCAAATCCATCAAATTCAGCACCGCCTTCCTAACCTGCAATCTTCTTCCCGACCTCTCCGCCCCCACCCCAGTCTGACCTATCACCCTCACCTTGACCTCTTTCCACCTATCACATTTCCGACGCCCCTCTCCCAAGTCCCTCCTCCCTACCTTTTATCTTAGCCTGCTGGACAAACTTTCCTCATTCCTGAAGAAGGGCTCATGCCCGAAACGTCGATTCTCCTGTTCCCTGGATGCTGCCTGACCTGCTGCGCTTTTCCAGCAACACATTTCCAGCTCTGATCTCCAGCATCTGCAGACCTCACTTTCTCCATCAGTTTGGTGAAGGCATAAATATACAGACAGGGAGTGTCTGCTGGAAGTCTGCATATTTGATGGAAAGGATGATATTTTCAATGTCCTCTATTTCAATGATCAGTACTGCATAAAGTCAAACCACTCAGGCTGTATATTCCAAATGATTGGTCGAGGTAGATAAGTGCATAGTACATTGAGTGGTACAGTTGGTAGAATATGGCATTTGAAGATGCTTTCACCAATCTTGATGTCCTTGGAGCTTACATGAATCCACATTCAGTCCCCAATGCGAGACTTCGGTATTGATGGACATCACAATCTGAACCAGTTACCTTTCCAATATTGGCTTTTGAGGGCTATCTGGCTTCACCATATTCACCATATTTCTGTTCCTTTGGAACTTCTCCACAAATGTTAGAGAACATTGGAACACATTCAAAGAAATATTGAAATGCGGGCCATCTCTGGGCCAGCATTTATTAACCATTCCTAATTGTCCTTGAGAAGATGGTGGTGAGTTGCTTTCTTGGACTGCTGCAGTCCATGGGGATAAGTATGCCCACAATGTTAATGAGGAAGGGAAATCTGGGATTTTGATCTCACAACAGTGAAGGAACAGAGGCATAGTAGAAATTTAAGATGTTAGGTGACTTGAAGGGGAAGCTTTCCAGTTCTCTACTAGGTATTGGAAGTTGCAGGTCTAGTGATTGTAATGAGGTCAGCGAGGTAGACCTCATAGAATATGAATTCCCTGATTGGGGCTGTTAATTTAGTCCAATCAGGGAGTCCTGGCTGACAGATATAAACAGGAGTGTCTGAGGTTCTGATCACTCTGGAGTTGACTGGGACGAGGCTGTATGAAAATCAAAGACCTCTGGCAAAACTGGCACAGTTGGTGGTGATGGGGGAAACTAAAGGGCTGTCACAGCCAGAATTGAAACCTTTTTTGGACCTGGAGAGACCAGATCATGGCAGAGGACAGCATATTGTTATGGGGGAGCTAACGTGATTGTCCTGAGCAAAGGTCATGGCTAGATACTGGCTGGACTCCACCAGGGTCATTCAAGGGTTTCCAGAATGAAGGTGTTAGTGAGAAGTTATATCCAGTATTGGACGCAGACATCGCTGTGCTGGTGGGGCAGTGCCCAGAATGCCAACAAGAACAGAAATTACCACCAGCAGCTTCCCCACATTCATGGGAATGGCTGGGTAAACACTCAATTCAGTTCATGTTGACTGTGCGGGTCTTTTCAGGGGTTCAATGTTCTTAGTCATTGTGGACACCCACTCAACATGATTGGACTGTGACAGAAAAACTGTGTGCAAATTTTACAATGCACGAACCCCCAGAAGTATTGTTCACAGATAACAGGCCATCATTTACCAGCGGGAATTTGAGTATTTCCTAAAGTCGAAAGAGGTGAGCTATTTGCTGTCTGTATCAGAGGCAGTGTCGGAGGAACCCAGTGCTAAAATGCCCCAGGAGGAGCTACAAGAAAAAGAACTGGCCTATGTTCAAAGACTCAGAGGGGAAGGATGCAGTGATTGTAATGAAGTCAGCCAGGTGGACGTCATAGAATATGAGTTCCCTGATTGGGGCTGTTAATCTGGTCCATATTTTATGAGGTTCACCTGGCTGACTTCATTGCAATCATTACATCCCTCCCCTTCTGAATCCGTGGACATAGGCTGGTTCGAACACCTGCACCAGGCAAAATATATTTCTCCAGACTGGCTTTAGGTAGTATAGACTAGCTGGAGGTGATGCTAGTGTCCCTCAAGGTCTACAGCAAATCAACTGCACATTCAGTAAAGTTAACAGTGACTATGATGTTAATCTGCTGTTTTCATTGAATGCAACAAGTGAAGGGGGAGTTATGTAATGTGCTCATTTTCAGGAACTATTAACATTTGCTCCCGTCATCATTCACCTTCGATAGACAGCATTGACTTCACAGTTATCAATATAATCCAATATGAGAAAATCATTCTCAGTTTAACCATACTGAATATTTTCACCAGGTACCTTGGCTTCTCAGGTTTATATGCTGTATTTAAAGTGAGTTTGATTCCTGCAGTTAAATTGGTATCTGTCTGATACAAGATAGGCACTTCAATGAGATATAGCATTTGAAAAATAATGACACCCTTTATAAAGTCTGAATATTACTTTAGGTCTGCATGAAATGCAGCCCAAATTATGGAAAAAGAAAGAATACATGTCCCATCCTTCACATTAAAAATCAATTGAAACTCTTCTGACCCTTTCTGCTTAAAGGTTATATTGTAACTTTATAGAATATGTGTATAACAGTCATAGATCTTTCTCTCTGCAGGATGACTTCGTCAAATATACTGGATATTTTATAGAATAAAACTGGCATCAAATTGGAATGATGTTATACTCTCAAGTAAATCACATGTTGATGATCCCCCAACAACTCAATAATTAGACTTCAAAATAATGTACATCAAATTCCACTTGCACAATTTACAAGTATGTTTACAAGTGCTGAGAGTAAATGTCATTAGTAGGGGTGCTTTTAACCATCTGCTATACTTGCCTCAATGGCAAATACAGCACTTTAAGTAAAAGTGTTTAACATAATAGGTACACACTTAAAAATGGAAACTTCATCATTATCATTGCTTTCTGTAGTAAAGATGTGGGTCATCAATTTCTACGACACTTCCAGCAATCTTATACTGGAACCCCAAAAGAAATTTGTAAAAGCCAGCAAAAATGTGGCTCAGTGGTTAGCAATGCTACCTCACAGCACCAGGGACCTGGGTTCAATTCCTGCCTTGGGCGACTGTCTGTGTGGAGTTTGCACATCCTCCCTGTGTCTGTGTGGGTTTCCTCCAGGTGCTCCAGTTTCTTCCCACAATCCAAAGATGTGCAGGTCAGGTGAATTGGCCATGCTAAATTGCCCATAGTGTTAGGTGCATTAGATTAAATTCCCTACAGTGGGGAAACAGGCCCTTCCAGTCCACACTGACCCTCCGAAGAGTAACCCACCGAGATCCATTTCCCTCTGACTAATGCATTAATCCGGGTAAATATAGGCTAGGGGTATGGGTCTCGGTGGGTTGCTCTTCGGATGATCAGTGTGGACTTATTGGGCCAAAGGGCCTGTTTCAATACTGTAGAGAATCTAATCTTTTCAGTTTCTACAAATATTGCATCAGTGAAACACCACTGAAATTCCAGGGATGGTTCCTGTCTATTATCCTTCTCCATTTTCTGTCTTCAAGTGTCACATGCAACATTTTTATGTCACACATAAAGAAACAGTTTAATGAAACAAAGGCAGTCAATCAGAAAATGCAGTGTAATTCTATCAGGACTAAAGCTTTTGCTGTTTGAATGTCTGCATCTTTTCAGTTGAATTTACCAGCTGATTTAAAAAAAGGCAAACCAACCTGCAGCCTTAATAGCATTTAAGTTCTAAATAACTCACCATGTACTTGCTGAATGTATTTAATCTTCACGACATTAAAGAGGCACATAAAGAAAGGCTTATATTTATGGGCTGGACTTAGCAGCAGAGGGAGGTGGAGGGAGAAATATAGAGTAGGCCAGTGCCCAGCGCACCACCTCCCTCCAATAGCAGCTCATCCACCATGTTAAATAAATAATTAGAAGTCAATTGAGCTTTTTAAGAGACCAATTGGCTTTATTATTATGCTGCCCATGCCATAATAAATTAATGTAAGTGTGTGTGTGTCTGTGTGGTACATAATATGGCTTGACAAGCAGAATCAGCAGACTTTTTTTGAAAAGTTTTTAAAAGAGTAGGAAGGGGAGGAGGTATATTTGTGGTGGTAATGCTGGGGAGCACCCAGCACCCAGTGGTAATGCTGGGGAGACAGCAATACCGCAGCTTCTTTCTTCCCTCACTCCTTTACTCCTTCCCTCCTGCTTTCCCGGATACTTGAACCATTCTTGCACAAGGTCTCCACATTACCTGAATCTGGAATCCACTTAGGTCTTCATTCTGGGACTGCTAACAAGTGTTTGGCACTCCAGCCCTGGTACTGCTGGTACTGCAGGAGCTGCAGGCCAGTCAGATTGATCAGCAGCTTCAGAGGGTCTGACTTTGAGGGACAGAGGTTCTACTCTTGAACCTAGTTTGCCCCAGACTGCACTTTATTGCTGTGAGAAAGGCTGTTCAGTTTTCCAAGGTTGTCAGCAACCCTCCTTCTGGGAGAATATGGTACCAGGGCTGATGGTTTCAATCAGTCCAATCTCCTAAGTCCCTATAAAGTTCTACCCTATATCTCAACATCTCTTATCTTAGAACATCCCAAAATACTTCACAGCCAGTTAAGCCATTTGAACAGTCCCTGTTGTAATGAAGAAAACACAGACCAACCATTGTACAAGTGACGTTTCACTAACATTTGTGAAGCAATGAACAAACATAACCGATTCTTAAAGTGTTATTGTTTGTGGAATAGATTTTTTTTCAACCGCTTGAGAGGACAGACAGGGCTTCAGCTAATGATTTATTTGATAAACATGCATCATAACATGATATAACTGGGCTGTGAAACAATGCATTAGTCTAGCAAATAATTATTTTAATCATTTTAATGCTAATTTTGGTTTGACTCAGATAGTTAGATCTGTTATCACTGGTGTTGCCAAACATTTACCTGCCAGCTTTATTGTTATTGTTTCTGACTAGAGTTTGGATCTCTTTTAGGAATAGTGCCAATATATTAACTGAGGTTGGTTGGTCTTGAGGCTGGAGATTTATTGTAACCTGAATTAATTAATATTGGTATACATAACATATACTAGCCTTAGCATCCTAGGATGGACAGTTAGAAAGGCCAAAATATCACTGCAAACAAAAGGATATTGGAAAATTACTTTTCTAAATGATTACCAACATTTGATGCAAATTCCGAATACTGTGACTTTGCTAAGTGGATAACATCTCATTGAACTCTGACCATTACTTTCAAAGGATTTTCCCTTTTGATAACCCTTCCCTCTCTGACTGTGCTTACACAGACTTACTCACTAATATCAAGCTGCTGATCATGTCCTACTGTCTCCTCTCTGTATTCTGTATTCAATGCATTCATCAGTGACATTAACTGCAATTAATTAACAGTATTAATTATAACAAGCTACCTTAGATCCTAATGTAACCTTACAGAAAAGTGGTCACCACTTGCTCTGCCTTTGAATACAGATTTCTGAAAGTCAGTCTATTTTTTTCCCATCTATATGTTTATGAATTTAGAAATGAGCACTGCTTATCTTGCAGCACTGTAAAAGACAAACAATGCACATTAGAGCAGTAGGTTTGAATCTATTCTTAAACTCGTATAAAGCTGTCCATTTACTAACCAAAAATGTGGATTTTTGTTAAATTTACTGCTGACATGTTTTATAAAGTTGAGTGCAAAAGGAATTATTTACTTCAATCCCACATCCTAACGGAAGAGAACTTCCATCTCCTAAGTTTAGTGCAAAATAGATTGTTCCCTTAAGGTAGTACAAACAACCCATCCAATGTGATGCAAAACAACTGTTATCACATTCAATGGTTCCAGTAAACAGTCTTGACGCAAAATGAAGATGAAGCACCTTCAAAGTGGTCTGGATTTATCCACTTTATACAAATGTACTGATAGCCTAAAAGAAAAAATAACTAAAAGGAAATACTTGTCCTTCAAAATGTCTGATCTCCTTTTCACCAAAATTCTTGTCATGTTATGTTGAATAAATAATACCAAAGTATTAATACTGAACATAAACAAAGGACAGCTTAGACTAAAACATCAACATTGTGATGAACAGCAGTTTGAATTTTCAGTTCACCATCACATAGACCTTTCAAGATTCCATTCTAGCTGTCTGTCTGTACATAACGAAAGTGAAATAAGCATTGCAAGTTTTCCTGAGTTGCACATCTCAGTAAATCAAAGTGCAATGTACATTTTAGGATTTCATTAAAATGTATGAACAGAAATTTGCATGTGTGGCACTTGAGGTGTGATTAACTTGCCTCAAACTTAACATATGGATATTTTCAACTGAAAGAATAATTTTTGGATTAAATTATTCCAATGGGACTACAACATTTTGCCAATTTGCCAATTATACTGAATAGCAAAAGCATAAGACTGCAGGTAGAGGAACTGTGGAATTATACAAAAGAAACTGCTGAAAATACTGAGCATTTTGACAGCACCCAAAAAGTTAATTGGCTGAATTTCCACCTTCGATATGGATCATTTGAAGCAGGAAATTTCCTGTTTCTATCGAGCCACTTGGTAGAAAATTACCTCTTGCGAACTAATTTGAGGTGGTCATAAGGGTGGGTCCATGCTGTCATGGGCTTGCCTTTCTGGGACTCAAACCCTCCAACTCTCACTCCTTACATCCCTGCGCATCAATAAATGAAGCTAAAAGCACATGACACACATTACCTTGCACAAAAAACAAACAAATGACGAAACACATCAAAGAATAAAAAGGTTATTATAACATCACAAAGTGTCAATGAGGCAAAGATTTCTCTTCTCCCTAGCTGTATCAACAAAGTTAAACCTTTCATTGGAATCTGGGCTCTCAGCTAAGCTATATTATGCAGTTTCTGTTATTAATACTTAAAACAGCTCCTTGATTGACACTTTTAAAGGATTCTAATAATAGCATATTTTTGAAAATGAAAATTAAAAATGAATGTTTTTATTAAAGTAATTCCACACATCATTGTTCTTCTAGGGGTCCCTGGTTCTGCACAGAGCATATGGAGGGTGAATGGGCACAGAAGGGCCATGAATTGCATGGATAGTTGACCTTGCCTTTCAGGAAGGTTGCAGATTTCAGACTATGGTTTATGACTTCCCTGAGATGTATGAACTGCAAGCCATGGAGAAGCAAGCCAACTCCACAAAAATTATAAGTATCCAGCAGATGTCTACCCTAACAGTGAAGGTGTTTAGAACAGCAATACAGGACGTAGGATTGTTATCCAAACTCTCATGGTGTCTCAAGAAAAGGTTGCAATGCCAGGAATTGGGATGGGGTTCCTGGATTAAGGAACCCTCACCTCCTTTCCAACACAGTCATAAGCATGCAAACTCTGAACAAATATCTCAGGTTGATTACCTATAATGGAAAAGGTCAGAGATGTAACAGATTTTAAGAAAATACATGGATAAGAAAATGTAACAATATCTGGACATTTTGTTGTTGAACTTTCAGAAGAAACTCAACCACTTGGGCGACTTAGATGGACAGCCTCGCTTTATGCATGACCAAATCCTTGACTGATATCTTTACAGCCCGCTGACTGTCTAACCCAGACTGATTGCACTGGACCCATAAGTTATCTGTGGCCCATTAACAGACTGTAGTTCTCCAGACCGTGACCACCCTGAGTGGTTCACTGGACGTGTCCAAGCTCCTGCGCTGATATTGGAGATTTCCAATAACTTATTACATTGGGATCCCTAGACTGAAGGATGACTCCCTTGACTTGACTGAGAAATACTCTTCTTAGATTTTGAGACATGGCCATTTGCTTGAATCACATTTAGTGTGCTTGCTGCAATGTGCTGCTGGCACATGGTGCAGATGAGATTGACATAGCCATAAAGCAACATTTCTAGCCCCTTGACTGATCACTGCTAGTAAGCATGATGTTCTGTTTGGTTCTGGGTCTGTGTTAAAAGGCAAGTCAAGAAAGAAGTACAGTTAGCCTTTAAGCTTTGGGTGAGGAAGGATAAGGCAGGGATGAAATGAGCATTGAAGTAGGCAAAAGTGAACATTAAGACAGCAAGGATGGCTGAGATCATCCAATGTGAGTCCATGAGCTGGGTGCCTGTCTGTAAAAAAGTGTCTAAAGTGCACCACTAAAATGCTGAGCCACACGATAAGTGGATTGTAGATGTGACATAATGATGCAGTGAGATCGCTATGTGTCAGATGCCAATGTGTGCAGTGACAACTCATGGAGCATGCTCTGAGATTTTGGTGACTGCTGACCAAGATGGATGAATAAGTGGTGAGGTGGAGTCGCTTGGTAACCGCTCCACATTTCATGTGGGATTTCTTCGCATCTAGTTTCCAACTGGCGGGTGGGTGAGTGGGGACCTATATGTTAATGAGGTGATTTTTAAGTAATAATGAGCTGTTAATGCATGTTAGTGGATGTAAATAGGCTCTTTGCCATTGATAAATGAGAATTTAATCTCATCATTCAACACTTAGGTGGAAAATGAGACATTTTGCTCTTGAGATTAAGATCTGGCCATCTCACCTGATTTTCCCAATGTTTTGTTTTCATCCTTGTCTTTCAGGGGCTGGAAAACTTCACCCATCAACTCTGTTTCTCTCCTCATGAATTTTGTATGGCTTACTGACTTAGCCTGCTGGACCAACTTTCCTCATTCCTGAAGAAGGGCTAATGCCCGAAACGTCGATTCTCCTGTTTCCTAGATGCTGCCTGACCTGCTGCGCTTTTCCAGCAACACATTTCCATTACTGACTATTACTACCAGTTCAAGTTTTTATTTAAAATAAAGTACAAATTAGACTAAAAATGAATAATAGCAATCGGTATAAAGATTCAGAATGCTGTTAACAAAAAAAAGTAAGTATATGCTCAGGTACTTGTTTTGTACTGAAACAGCAAAGTTATTCCATCTGACTGTGAAGAACTAAGTGTAATGATTAACAGTGTCCTGCTATGCCAATGAGGATAATCTACATTTACAGGGTCAGCTGGAGATCTTGGAAAGGACATCAGGAGTATTCAGTTCGTGAATTCAGCATGGGACTAATAAAATGCTACAGGAAAATCCATTTTCTCTGCCCAGCATGGTAGTGTAATCCAATATCCTAGGGAAAAGGAGAATTCATTTTGCGATAAAACAACATGCAACTTCTGTTGTTTAACCGTTGAATATATTTGAGAAGCACGCAAAGGCTTGAATTGATTTTTCATCAAAGGTCTTCCAGTCAATTCAAAAGCAAATGCTTAGCATAAAAGGTAGGACTCAAAATCTAGAATCCAACAAGCATTATCAGTAGGATTTTTTAATACAATTCTTGATGTGTGATGTATAGGTTGATATGTAGGTTTCAAATATTGAAGAAAAACATGAGACAAAATTGGGGAAAGGATCTTCTCTACAAATTCATCTCCTGTCTAATGGCATTAAGATTCCTATAGGATGCCTATCACAACAATATGAATGTGGAAACATAACGTGGGGTTAGCAATTATTCTGAAAACTTTTGCTTCAGTATCTCAAGGTGTACTATGTCTTCCAAGGCAAAAAAAGAACTAGTATTGTATTAAAATGAAACATTATTGGTATTTTTAGAGGAACAGTATTTCTTTAAATAACTATTGGTAAACTCTTCTGGAGTTAATCCTTGATGTTTTTCCAAATGTCCAATGAGAAATGATTGCTGTTTCAAAAAGGGCTTTTGTTTTAGGAGAATATCTCCAGTGAGGAGCACTTGAATAATTTATTTTAATATTCTACACCCAATGAATCTCTGAAACTTTGCAAACAATATACGTGAAGAATTAAAACTATCTAAATCAAAATGATGGAACATTACCCCGAAACTTTAACTAATCTCCTCCTTTGATAAACAGTATATTTCTGGGCTTTTTTTAGATTATCAACAATTGCAGTTTTTCTTCGTTTTGCGGTCTAAATGGATGTGGGTGTTGCTGATAGGCAACTGACAAAGGCTAAAATTATTCATTCATTTTGTTTGTTGAACTTATGGAATAAATAAAACTTCATACTGACACCAAATGCTTGTGAGTTAATTGGTAGCTAGGCTCGAAATCCAAGGTGGGTTGCTGAATTATTATAGAGCTGAAAATGTGTTGCTGGAAAAGCGCAGCAGGTCAGGCAGCATCCAGGGAACAGGAGAATCAACGTTTCGGGCATAAGCCCTTCTTCAAGGCTTATGCCCGAAACGTCGATTCTCCTGTTCCCTGGATGCTGCCTGACCTGCTGTGCTTTTCCAGCAACACATTTTCAGCTCTGATCTCCAGCATCTGCAGACCTCACTTTCTCTTCGAATTATTATAGAAGCAAGGGTAAACTATATTTTGAAAAATCTATTGAGAGGTAGTTTTATTTATCAGTGGTGATTAAACCACAAGTCCAGTATTGACTTTCAGAGATATCAATCTTAGCTGAGTTCAGTGAGAGCTCACTTATTGAAGTCAGAAAATTCTGACCCAAATCCAAACTGGATTGGTTCAACGCTAATCAGATATTTTGCACTACATTTCAGTGCAGTACTGAGGGAGCGTTGCCTTTGCGTTGAAACATTAAAGTCTTCCCAGATCACTCAGGTAAAACATTCCATTACCTTATTTAAAGATAAGAAAAGCAGTTGTCTTGATAAACATTCATGCTTTTATCAACAGATTATCTGGTCATTTATTCCAATGTTATTCCTCATAAGTCCTTCCCTCCATACCAGGCAACATCCTAACAAATCTCATCTGAACCCTTTCCAAAGTTTCCACATCCTTCCTATAATGCGGTGACAAGAACTGTACGCAATACTCCAAATGCAGCTGTTTTGTAAAGCTGCAGCATGACCGCATGGTTCCAAAACTCAATCTCTCTACTAATAAAAGCTAACACACTGTATGCCTTCTTAACAACCCTATCAACCTGGGGGGCAACTTTCAGGAATCAATGTACATGGGCACCAAGATCCCTCTGCTCATCTACACTAACAAGAATCTTACCATTAGCCCAATACTCCGCATTCCTGTTACTTTGGACCTCGTGAGAACTTGGTTGCCGAATTTTATAATAGTACAACAGTGACTATCCTTCAAAAGTATTTCCTTGAATATGATAAACTTTGGAACATCTTGAAGTCTTGATACATATTAATAAAAGCAAAGTTAGAGCATGCTAGAGTGTGAAATAATGAGCAAGCCTGCACTGATGACTCATCTGCATCCTGAATAAGTATACACCAAGAGACATTTTTAACATGGATGAAACTGGACTGTTTTAGCATGTTTTCCCAGATCTCTCTTTAGTACTTAAAGATGAAACTTGTAATGGTAGAAAGTGAAGCAAGGGATATGTCAATGTTTTGTCTGCTCTAACATGGATGGCACTAAAAAGCTGCAGCTTATTGTGATGGGAAAGTCCTAGAAACCACGTTATTTTGCGAATGTAAAGGCACTACTGTCACAGTATGTGATCAATAAAACTATGGACCTCCAGCATTTTTGAGGTGTGGTGAACAAGATGTATCAAAGAACAAAAGGGAGATTATCACCCTTATTAACCTGAAAAGGCTGATGAATGCCTGCCTGTTTACCCACCTGTTTCCGAACTGAAGCCACAGAGGCCATAGAAGTGCTCTGGGATTTCACACTGGAGTATGAAAAAACATGGAAAAGATGTTTCACTACAATGACAACATGGCAGACTCATCAGAAAACAGTATGCTAAGCAGAAAAATATTTGAGTTTTTCCGCAGGTAACTCCCAGTGGTTCTCGATGTATACCACTGCACAAGGTCAGGCCATTGTGAGGTTTGAACAATTTGTTTTTAAAAAATGGACATTTTCATTGAGGTTTTTCATCACTTTTTTGACATAGAGAGTATTTAGAACATAGAACATTGAACGTTACAGCACGGTACAGACCTTTCGGCCCTCGATGTTGTGCCGAACTGTGAAACCAATCCTAAGCCCATCTAACCTACATATTTCGTCTTTATGTCTATCCATTAACCATTTAAATGCCCTTAAAGTTGGTGAGACTACTGCTGCTGCAGGCAGGGCATTCCATGCCCTTACTACTCTGGGTAAAGAAACTACCTCTGACATCTGTCCTTTATCTATTACTTCTCATTTTAAAGCTACACCCCTCGTGCTAGCTATCACTATCCAAGGAAAAAGCTCTTACTGTTCACCCTATCTAACCCTCTGACTATCTTATATGTCTCAATTAAGTCACCTTTCAACCTTCTTCTCTCTAATGAAAACAGCCTCAAGTCTCTCATCCTTTCCTCGTAAGTCCTTCCCTCCATACCAGGCAACATCCTAACAAATCTCATCTGAACCCTTTCCAAAGTTTCCACATCCTTCCTATAATGCGGTGACAAGAACTGTACGCAATACTCCAAATGCAGCTGTTTTGTAAAACTGCAGCATGACCTCATGGTTCCAAAACTCAATCTCTCTACTAATAAAAGCTAACACACTGTATGCCTTCTTAACAACCCTATCAACCTGGGGGGCAACTTTCAGGGATCTATGTACATGGGCACCAAGATCCCTCTGCTCATCTACACTAACAAGAATCTTACCATTAGCCCAATACTCCGCATTCCTGTTACTCCTTCCAAAGTGAATCACCTCACTCTTTTTCTCATTAAACTCAATTTGCCATCCCTCAGCCCAGCTCTGTGGCTTAGCTATGTCCCCCTGTATCCTACAACATCCTTCTGCACTATCCACAACTCCACCAACCTTAGTGTCATCTGCAAATTTATGAACCCATCCTTATGCGCCCTCATCCAGGTCATTTATAAAAATGACAAGCAGCAGTGGTCCCAATTTCTAGGCAAGTTGGAATTCATGGGGCTTACTGAACTATCTCAAATCTCTGCTTAACACAAATTCATGGGCAGGCCATCTGTGATATAATCTGTTGTACTTTTACACAACTAAAGAGACTACAGTTGGGCATTTGGAAAATCTCAATGTAATCAAGCAGAGGCAACATGATTTTTAAAAAGAAAATCATGTGTTACCAAGGTAGTGGAGGGTGTGGGGATAATAACAAGCAGCATTAATAAGGAGGCTCCTGGTTGGGCTGTACATTGGATTCCAGAAAGCATTTGGCAAGATGCAACATGAGAGGGATAGTGTAGAAGGTGACATAATATTGTATGTCGAGCATTGGTTAATGAACAGGAAGCAGGATCTTGATATATATGTGTTAGTTTTAGTTTTATCTTCACAAGATCTAATGAGTGGACTGACATCATGATCAATCCTGAATCCTTAACTATTTACAATTTATATTCATAACTTGGATGGAGGAACAGAATGTTTGATTGCCAGATTTTCTGAAAAAATACAAAGACACTCAAGTCATGAAACGGTCTTAAGGAGTCTGAAAAGGAATATAGATAGCTTATATGAAAGGGAAAAGAAATGGAAAATGGAGTAAAGGACGAAAATGTGAGCTTGTTGACTTCAGCAGGGAGTAAGGGAAGGCAGAAATATATTCAAATGGAAATAGGCTGCAGAATTCTCAGGTCAAGAGAGATCTGGGTGTCATAACACATGAAGCATATGAAATATGCAAGTACATAAAATGATTAGCCAGTCAAAGCAATGTTGTTGTTTATTGCAAGTGGGGCAATGATAGGTTTTCTCAAACCTACAATTTCTCAAAATCCAGAAATATGATATCAATATCAAGTTGCAACCAGCTATGCTGGAACATACTGTTTTACCATTAAGGTGAAAAGCCATTGTGATGAAAGGTAACTATATAGTTACAAAGCTATTATGTTTTCTGTCATCTTGGAGAAGAGGTTACAGGGAGTCAGTTTGACATCCGGGTGATAGGTTTCCTTAAAAAAACCGGGTAACATCACAGATAGAACAAAGTTGCAGTTTGGTTTAGTGTGGTCTAAGTCAAAAGTGTGGTGCCGGAAAAGCACAGAGAGTCAGGCAGCATCCGAGGAGCAGAAGAATCGACGTATCGAGCATAAGCTCTTCATCAGGAATGTGATCTAACCCAACTGAGAGTTACAGAGCAGAAACAAGATAGAATTATCCAGACCAGAGACTCAAGTAAAGAAAATAACTATCAGTCACCAAGTAAAATGAGGTTTCCCTATATGCAGATTTAGTTATGAGGAGCTTACAGAGACTAGAAGACTTGGAACAAGAGCAAGAAATCAACAAGATAGACTTACTGTGAGAGAGACAGTTCTGAGTTTAGCAGTTGCGCAGCTGGAAAAATAGAAAGGAGACAATCCACTAGAAGCTGGGAACAACTGTCAACTGTTTGCTGTGAGATTTTAAATTCTGTAAAAGTGATAAGTCACAAGTATTTTTAAATTATTTGATATGATAAAATGGTTTAAAAATGTAAAATGTGTCATCCTTTCAGTGACTAATCAGAAATTTGCATTTCTTTTTAAAAATGACTATTTTCCTTAGAAATCATAATACCTGAAATATTTGCCTTAATCAATATTGCTATCTTCTTTTCAAAATCAGGATCTGGATACCTGAGAGGTTTCACTCATGGCAAGATGGAATGCCAAGTAAGCATTCCAAATGACTCTCCCCTTGATCTATAAGTCTCTTCCGAATAGTGCTTCGTGAAACCACACCCAAAGGACTGCATTGTTTTCAAGAAAGTAGCTCACCACCATCTTCACAAGATCAATTAGGCATGGGCATTAATTGCAGACCTAATCAGTGATGCACTTGATCAATCTATCAAAATTGCTACAAAACTCAGGTTTTTATTCTGATTTTTCTTCTTTTCTGTGGCTTTCATAAACTGGTCTATGTCATTGTTATTGACGTGGATAGGCTTTTGATTGCTTTCTCATGAGTGTTATAGGCATGCAGCTTGACCAAGGTTCCTACATTACTCAGGATGCAAGTTTGCTTGCTGAGTTGGAAGATTTGTCGACTGGGACAATATCCATCCTTAGACAGGCTACACAGAGAAATGCACAGGAATTCCTGGAGACCTGGCATTCAAACCAGAACTCCATCAATAAACACATCGACTTAGACCCCCATTGACCAACTTCGGAGAAAAAGCACCGGAAATAATATCACCGACCATAAGAGACCAAGACACACAAATAGAAAGTGGGACAGAACACCAGCACTTCACCGGAGGCTCACTGATGATGTTACATAGCACAGTGATGAAACGTCTAAAACCAAACCTTCCAGCTCAGCGAGCAAATTTACAACTCGAACCTCAACTTGAGCTACAAATCTTCTCAAAATTCTCAAAAATCACAAATTCCTACATTACTGCTGGCAATCATAATGATTAAATTGCAATCATTGTCATGTCATAACTGTTTAGGACAAAGGGAGAGAATAGTTAGTCTGGTTGTCTATCTCCACTTGGGGGAAAAAAATGTAAGGTCTTAACAATCTACCACCAAAACACAATTGCTGTGAGTCCAAAGCTGAAAGACAAATAATTAAATAACATAGACTAAGAGACTGAAGACAAGTAACCATAATATAGAACGATAAAATATAAATCCTGTTAATCCCCAAAATACTCCTTCACAGTACTTACACCAAATAGAATTCTGTTCCCTTTCACATTTATAGGGCTTAATTTAACTGTGGCCTCAATTCCCTGTCTTAAGAATCTAATAGCCTTTTTCCCGGATCCTTCAAACAACTGAACATGGACTTACTGACCTTCAAATAACTCATTCAGGCTTTTAATCAAACACTTCTGGGTATAGATTTTATAAACTGAGCTCCTTACTTTGAAGGAACTTTTTTTAAAAAATGAGACCAGTCCTAAAACTACATCCCTTTCTCAAGGACAACTATTTTATGCATCTAGCTTTAGTTAGCACATATAAACCTGTCAAAATGAAATTCAAACGCTTTCTTCCAGGCCATGAATGTTACTACAAGGCTCCCAAAAAATGAAATCTTATTTCTGAAAGCTTAATGCACCACACTGTTTACTTTGTTTATTACATGTTCTCCATGATCTACCTCTCTCAGACAGTATCCTCCGTGAACTCTATTTCTTAGTTACCACCATGGCTACAGACATACCCACAAGCTCATCATTAAACCCTTTCACATACACAGCATGATTCTAGTTAAAAAATCATAAATCCAAAATAAATGATATTTAAATATATATAAACCACACCTTGCATCTCCCCCAAATAAGAGTGAGAATGTACTTTTAAGATTTTCTTTTACTCATCAAACATTTGCTTAACACTACTTCTATTTCGTGGTGATAACAGCAACATACTGACATTGAACATACAATGATTTACATACACACATATTTTAGATTAGTTTATGGGCAACACATTACTAAATGTCCTTCATACATGCTCTCGATAAAAAGATTTCTATAAGATTTTCCTTTCCAGGCCCAGAAATGATTTTCAAATCATACATTTGGAGAATTAATCACCATTGAAATAATTGCAAGTCCTTTTCCCTCAGATCTTCCAAAACCAAATCAGAGAACTGCAGTCCAAATAATTAACAGTTTCTTCCATGTTGTTGCAATTACATAGTCTTCAATTACTTTATTGGTTAATCGTTGAAACATTGTTAGTGCATTTTTCATTCCTAATGGCAGGACTTTGCATTGATAAAGTCTGTCTAAATTTTTAAAAGCTGATTTCTTCTGCTTCATCAGTCAACTGAACTTGCCAATATTCTTTAGTCAAGTTGATTATTGTGACAAATCATGCATGTCCAATTTGTTCAACATAGTCCTCCAGTCTCTGCTTTTGTTATCATGTTGACTTTGCAATATTCAATGCAGAATTCGTATTATCCATCTATGATTTGGTTCAATAATGTCTTTGGCCATTGTGAACTTAATCTCTCCACTCACTTGAGCTAATTTCTCTGGATTGAGTCTGTAAGGTGCTGCTTTATAGGCAACCCATCCCCATATGAATATTGTGAAGAGCAAATTCTGTTTTATCTGGTCTATTTCTTCACATTTATTTCCGATTCTGTAGCAGTAACTTCAATAGTTTCCAAAGTGGTAAAACATGATACGACCTAACTTTTTAGACACATTTGTGCCGATGTGCTTCTATGATTCAGAGGTCCTTCACTTGCCAATTTGCATACCAATTCATTGACTTCTGGTTCTGGAAGTTGGCACCACACATAGAACATAGAACATTACAGCGCAGTGCAGGCCCTTTGGCCCTCGATGTTGTGCCGACCTGTGGAACCAAACTAAAGCCTTTCTATCCTACACTATTCCATTTTCACCCACACGTTTATACTTCTGTAGTAACACTCAAAAATCATTTCTGATTCAATCTCTGGGTAAGTTGCTTGGTGTAAATCGTTCAATTCAGAATCCATTTGTCACGTTTCTACTGAAGACTAAGAGGGCAAATATATCAGACTCATTCTTTTTGCCTTCATCCTTTTCAGGTAAATTTTTGAATACTGTACCCAATAACTGAATTTCCAGATAATCTACCTGAATGGGACCTGAGAACTAGTCACAACAGCATCAGCAAATAAGCCAGGATGTTTCTTCATCAATATTTCACCATCTTTTACTTCCACTTGTTGTCCTATGTACCTTGGTGTAACGAACATTCTTGAACCTGCCAGGTAATTTCACACATTGAGCCAATTCCTGCTACAGGAATTTGTTTCTCTCCTCCCACTACAACTCCTCCATTTACTAAGTCACTCATTAATCAATCTCACATTTTCTCATTCATTAACCACTCTGGAATTCAAATGCTATTACCAGTCAGCATCAGTGACTAACTTCCTCCAGCATCTCTCAACTTCATTACTGGTTTACCTCTTTGATTCAAAAGGTAATAAATATCTTCTCTTTTGAGATGAAATACTCAGAACCTCCATGGGTTTGACTCCACCTTGACAATATTTGAAAAACCATTTTCCTGACTGCATTGAGCCATTGAATCCCTATGATGTGGATTCAATGGGCCAAATGGTCTAATTCTTTTAATGTGGAAATAGACAATTTGGCGCATTGACTCCACACTGACACTCCAAAATATATCCCACCCTATAACCTCACATTTGCCATGGCTAATCCACTTAGCCTGCACATCCCTGGATACTATGGCCAATCCATCTAACCTGCACACCTTTGGACTGTGAATGGAAACTTGCACAGGCATGGGGAGAAATTGCAAACTCCACACAGACGGTCTTCCAAAGGTGGAATTGAACGGAGATCCCAGATGCTATGGAGCTGCAGTGCTGATCACTGAGCCATGTTATCTTTCTCTTCTTAGTAGATTCGAAGGGAACATACTCATATCACTAAGGCTACAGCTTCAATACATACATCCTTTCCAAGTGCCTCCCTTTTCTGAAGATTCCTTAAATATTCTGACAAATGCAATTGCTCTTCCATTTAACTTATGGCAATTGACATCTGCATTTTCTATCTAATAACAATGAAATCAAGTTAATTTCTTTACGTTCCAGTCATTCTCCTTTACATCTTTGGCAACTTTCTGTCTGCTTTCTAAAACTTATACTTCTTCTATCTCCGAGTTTTCTATTCCTCTAATTTTCTGGTAGATTTCCATATGACAACCTCTCCACAGTAATTGGCTGTATGAGATATCATTGGTATCTGCAAGAACTGACACTTCTCTGATGTTGGTACTTGGTGCTGATCTAACTATATTACATTATCAAGAATGCTATTTCTGAAATCTTTCATTAATATATCTTTACCCTCTCAAAATATTTCTTTAGGTTGAGTGATCTAAATCACTGATTCCACAGCATTGTTTTCTCTCCTGTTAATGCAACTAATTTATGATTCGGATTCTTTCTTCTAGACTTAAATTTTAATTGGTAAGCTTCAGGCACAAACTCATAAGTAATAATTATTGCCTCTTTGACAGGTTTGTATCCTGCAGATTGAACTTCTGACAAACTGGAATACATGATCCTAGCTGCACATGTCAAAACACTCAAATATTAAGTGTTATGGATGAGGCCTGACCACTCAAAACATTCTTGAGCAGGCAGCCCAGACCACAACTTTGCAATTTGTTTCAGTAAGTGTACAGTGAAAGTTACCCAGAGTAAGTTAACAAGGTTGACTACCAGATTTTAAAACGGACAAAAAGATTATTCATAAGATTACACAATGAAACACAAAGAACAGAATAAAGAACCCCTACAGAACTTAATCTATCCAAACTAAACTGAATTATGCTGTTCTGAATATACACAACAGTCCCAATAAGCAAACCCCCTCCTTAAAGACCAGTAAAAGAAATGCAACAACTACTTATAGGTTGAAGTTAGAAGGGCAGAAGGAGAGACAGCCTGTTCACACAGTCTGCTGCTGAACTTCCAAGTAGTTCTGGACTGAACTGTTCAGCTAGAGAGCTGACCACCCTCTTTCATTATACAGGTCACTTCTAAAACATGACCCCTTTGGCCTGCGATCTCATCTATTTACATATAAACAAAAAAGATCTCTCAATACCCTTTAATCTCTGTACCAAACCAGTCTAATCAGAACTGGGAGAGTTTATGACACTCTGAAAAACATCAAAGACACAGTGTCCTTGAGAAAAGGAACAGCTTTTAGTAAAAGAAGGGAGCAGCATTGTGGCATAATGTACGAACCTCATTGGCCACTTTATTTGTCCAGTGACTTTTCAAATGAGCAAATAATTTTGATGCCATCCTCATTAACATTTAGACACTAAGCATAGATTTATATTCAAATCAAATCCCTCATTGAAATCTGAACTTCAAAAACTTTGTCCCGCCTTTACACTAAGATCACGTTGTCTAATTTCCCCATTCCTTTTGAAGTTCAAGTTCTTTTTTTAAAGTCTATCTTTCTCCGGCGAGATTCTGCTTTTGCTTTTACTTCTACCTTCAATTTATCTGCTAACTCTCTCAGTTTCGCTCGAATCAAATATTTCAAATAATCTGCAGTTTCATTTTCCACTCCAGAAAAATATTCATAAACTTCAAATTTGGAGCAATAAACTTTTCCATTATAAAACTGCTTTACCTCTAGAACCATAGCATACTTGCTACTTTGAAAAGACACAGATCCCTCTTAAATCCAATGAATACAACATCCAGTGAAGAGCTTCCAACTGGTATGGTTCCACCGATGTTACTGCAGGACTAGTCAGACCCTAGACTGAAATCTGACTAGGTAAACTATATTTTGTTTATTAGATTACTTACAGTGTGGAAACAGGTCCTTCAGCCCAACAAGTCCACACCGACCCTCCGAAGAGCAACCCACCCAGACCCATTCCCCTCCATTTACCCCTTCACCTCACACTGCAGGCAATTTAGCATGGCCAATTCACCTAACCTGCATGTCTTTGGACTGTGGGAGGAAACCGGAGCACCTGGAGGAGACCCACGCAGACACGGGGCAAACGTGCAAACTCAAAACAGACAGTTGCCCGAGGCGGGAATTGAACCCAGGTCTCTGGTGCTGTGAGGTAGCAGTGTTAACCACTGTGCAACCGTTTGGTAATCAGGATGGTCTTTCACTGGAATACAAACATGCAACACTGCAGATTTGGGTTTGATTATAAAACATAAGTTCAATACACAGAGGAAATTGATATAAAATAGAATGAACTATTACATTAAACACAAAGTTAAAAATTTAAAAACACAAGGCAAACAAGTAATACCATTAACTTAATTTACTAATTCATGGGATGAGGCAGCATTTATTGCCCATGACTAAATGCCCAGAGGGCAGCTAAGATTCAAGCACGTGCTTAGGATCTGGACATACATGCAGGCCAGACCAGATGGGGACAGCAGATTTCTTTCTCTAAAGGGCACAGGTGAACCAAATAAGATTTTTACAACAATTGACAGTGTTTATATATCACCATTAGGCTAACTGCTTATTTTATTCCAGATTTTATTGAATTCAAATTTCACCATCTGAGATGGTGGAATTCCTACCCATGTCCGCAGAACCCTATCCTGGGGTTCTAGAGTATTCGTCTAATGACATTACCACTTTGTCACTTTCTATCAAAAACATCCTTTTACAGAACTTCACCAGACAGAATTCCCTTCTCTTTCACATTAATAGGGTTTAATTTACCTATGGCTTCAATTCCCTGTCTTGAGAATCTGATAGCTTCTTCCTACAACTTTATACATTCTGAGCTTCAAATAATTCTCACAGTTTTTAACGAGGAAGTCCAAACAAAACTCCTGAAACTGTTGTAACCTCTTTCTTAACTGCCCTAACATGGTGTCCCTCTCACAGAAGCAACTGATTTACATATCTAACTTTAGCCAACACCTCAAACTGAAGCCCACAAGCTTTTTTCCAAGCTATGGGTGTTACCCCCAAGCTCTCCAAAAATACCATAATCTTCTTTCTGAAAGCATAATGCACCACACTGTTTATTCAATTGTCAACTCACTTAATATAAACAAATTCCTGTTAGCCTCCACAAAATTTTAAAATTCAAGATCTCCATAGCCACAGAAATAACTACATATTATTCATTACACTCCTTATGACAAACAGAAAACACATATGCCACTAGTTCAATATTCAAAAATTCATAATACATGATATTTACATGCATATAAATCACATGCCTTACATCACATCTTACTGATTTTAAAGTAGTTAGAGCACTTAAATTACAATGTGCAGAAACTAAATATATTTTTAATCAACCTACTATTGTACACTGATGGAGCAGAATGGAATTGACCCTAGGCCTACCGGTTTAGAGAGAGGGACACTACTGTTGCACAACAAAAGCCCTCAGAAACTGTATACATGAAATGAGTGTGGTTTCTACCAGTTGTACTAATCAGTTTGCACTGGAGTACCATTCTTTTCACCCCATTGCCTACTTCTGATTTATCAGCTTGTAATAGTGTAAATCAACAGTACTGTTAACCAGATAAGCAGAGTTGCACAGCGTTCTAAATAACTGATTAACGTGCTGTTCAGTATCTCCTGTTTAAACTGCTAATAGGTGTTGAACAGTGTTTAAATTCTGTTGTAAGTATTTCATTCTTCTTAAGGGCAGCACGGTGGCTCAGTAGTTAGCACTGCTGCCTCACAGCCCCAGGGACCTCAGTTCGATTCCAGTCTTGGGTGACTGTGTGGAGTTTGCACATTCTCCCTGCGTCTACGTGGCCATGCTAAATTGCCCATAGTGTTCAGGGATGAGTAGGCTAGATGAATTAGCCACAGGAAATGCAGGGCTACAGGGATAGGGTAGTGTACTCTTTGGAGTAGATTTGTTGAGCCAAATGGCCTGTTTCTACACTGTAGGAATTCTATGATATTTGATTTGACACCTACTTAAATTTGGGTGATTCTGCAATCTTTACATTCTCACAGGGAGTCTGATAATTGCGGTCACAACATTCAAGCCATCTCCAATCTATACCCCTTGTGACCTTTGCTGTGGATGCAGGATTGCAGTCACCTGTATAAAATAATATGATTTAGAATTAGATTGAAAATTTCAACAATTAGCACTACTTTGAAGGATCAAACACATCTATAATTTCCTGGTCCTGAACATCTCTTTACAATGTATCCATTAAATAAATTCACTGTTCCCCATACTTTATAATCTTGCTTTATTACCCCATGCTTTGCCAATCTGGAATCTACCAGCCTGTGGACTACACACTTTTTGGTTTTTACAGATTAGATTACTTACAGTGTGGAAATAGGCCTTCGGCCCAACAAGTCCACACCGACTCGCCAAAGCGCAACCCACCCAGACCCATTATCCAACATTTACCCCTTCACCTAACACCACGGGCAATTTAGCATGGACAATTCACCTAACCTGCACATTTTTGGACTGTGGGAGGAAACCGGAGCACCCGGAGGAAACCCACACAGACACGGGGAGAATGTACAAACTCCACACAGTCAGATTTGAACCCGAGTCTCTGGTGCTGTGAGGCAGCAGTGCTAACCACTGTGCCACCGTGCCGCCCACAATACTTGCACAAGTGGAGGTATTAGTTCATGAAATGAAACCTGCCTAACCCCTTACAATATCAATTCTTCCTTATCTTCCTTCCATCTACTACAATCAACATTTCCAGACAGCTTTGATAATATCCTTTGTGAATCTTTACTTATATAGCTATGTCAAATCAGCTTTTCTTTGTTCTAGTTCAAGGACTTTCTCATAGCCTGTTTCCTTGTTTGACTAATTTTTAACATATGGCTGCAGCACTATAACTTAAATGCCTCTAATCTTCAGCATGTATGGACCACAATGGCCATGAACAAATATTTCTGCCATTGAAATTGACATCATTTCAGCTTCTACCACCTGTTGGCAGTAAATTAGAAAGAAACAGCCAGACCATTTTCTTCCAGCTAATTATTAGACAGAAGTGAAATATTGTGGAAAGTTACAAAAGTGTTATATTCATCATCAATTCAGGTCGGTTGTTATTTTAATACAACTGTAGTTTTACAATAGTCAAGGTCAACAACCTTATACGCTCAGTTTAAACACAGATGTATCACGCAACTGGATATTAACAATGAAATTTATTCTCTATCGTTAGTCCTGGTATGGGAGCACTTTGCAATGTTCTAGTAACTTTAAGTTTCTTGAAAATAGCAGAAGCTAGTTAATCTAATGCAATCACCCCCATGTTCTTGCTAGGCAGTTCCTGCAGTGATTTGTCTTGCCTGGAAGGTAGGTTCAGCATGTTGCCCTTTCAGTATCTCATTTTCCATTTGTCTCAATAGGAAACAAATCTTTTCTAGTATTGGTCTGATGGGTCCATACAACAGCTATAGCAAAAAAAAACAATCAGCAGCAGCTGCACTTAAAAGTTCAAATTAATAGAAGGAGGAAACTTAAAAGTTGTATTCTACTCCAGGAGTGAAGCTGTTATTGTGAATCATATTTCAGACTGTTTCAAATAGCATTAATCCCTAGGGATGTCCCAGGTAATAGAAGTCATTACTCGGAAGTGTGTGTGCCTATTCTATTTCTGTGGGGTCAAACATCTCAGATCTAAGAAATTAAACTATAATAATCAGAGCTAACATTTACAAAAACGTTATTCAAACTACTATTTAACTAAATTCTGTAATCAATCTGAATAAAGAAATTGTCATTTTTGTGAAAATTTCAAAATTAGGGCTGTGCAATGTGTGTCTTTTATATTTCATATTTTGAAGGCACCAAAGACAATCTTAAGGCTGCAAACTCCCACTTGTGTTTATTCATCACTATTCGCTGGGAATATGATGCACGAGTGAAATTAAAGTAGTCGGCAGGTATAATAGAATGCTCACAGATGGTGTTTTTTGACAAGTTACAGTGAGTTTAATAGAGAAACAGCTATCATGGTGAGTGACAGACATGAAACATCTTCCACCGCAGAGCACCACATCATGACTTGAACAAATAACGCACAGACACACATCTGCATAGCCACAGCTTGTTGACATCTCAGAAAGTCTGCTATGCTTTTCATAAGAATATCATAAAATATTTAAAATACAATGAAAGGCAGGTGATTTTTCTAAAATTAGAATTGGTCGTGTTTTTCCTGAGACTATGTTGTAAGAGATGAATGCAGTATTTTATACATTCTTGTACATATATATTTTTCTCTAAAACCACTGACTGTGAAACACAGTTCTCATCTCCAATTTCAATAACACATCTATTCTGAGTGACAAGTAATTCATTATCGAATCTTTTTCTAGCACTGCACGCTGGACTATTCAAGCCAGATATCATGGTGTCTACTCTATTCAGAGGTATCAAAATGTTACTTTTTTTTATTGTCATGCAGTTTTGTAGTTTGGCTTGGCTAAACTCCACCTGCATTAATGTGACAGTCCTTGATCAATCAAACGGTACTACTGCAAAATACCATCTGCCTCGTCACATTGGGCAAACATTGACAAGAGCAAGGAATGAACATCAGGAAGGTCACCTTCAAAGATGTTAAGCTCAGTTATATCAAACCTACCGTTAAACCTTGGGGTTAAGGCACCATTTCACCACACTATTATCACCTGGTCTGCAAGTTCTTATATCAAGATACTTGAAGGGCATAGATGGTATATTTTCACTGTTTCATTGCAATGTGACCTAGATACAAATATCCCCAATCTTGCAAGAGAGAATTAAGCAAAAAAAAAGACTCCTGTTAATTCACAAGCAAAACAGACCAAGTATTAAAGGGTTTTATTAATATAACATTAATTAATCAAATGCCAGCACATCAGCTTGCTTAGATGGAATGATATCAGTGTTCATAGTATTTCTCACCTGAATAGTTTGATTTATTTCTTTACTAACTGATGGTTCACAAGAGGTCTCAAAAACTATCAATATGAAGAATTACTCATACATACACTTCAGGATCAGCTGGGATACGTTTAACTTTACTTCAGAGTCAACCCTTGCTGAAAAATCATTAGTTTCTTTTTTAATTACATTTGTAGGGGTCTCTTGGTACTGCAAAAGGAAGGCAGTAAGATTTAAGTATTTTAGAAAGTCCACAGCATTTGCTAGAACGCTCAATGGGAGATTCTGTAAGGAAACCATTGTGACAGTTTGCTCTTTAAAAAATCCTTTTGAACATGATTAATAGGCAGGCTGTATTCAGTAGTTTGCTAATTGTTATTGTGTTCTGTGCCATAACTACTGAAAATATTGAGCCCTGCTAGAGAGGATTAGTTTTGACTTAATATAATACCAATTCCTCAGGTGTATTCTTTTCTCGTGGAGCACAACAATTCTTCGCATTTTGCTTGCAACTGATGCAAATTTAATTATCCACTTGACCTTTAATGTCCTTCATACTTTTACAGTGATTATGTTCATGTAACTACCTGAAACATGCTTTATGTTTCCTATATACTTTCTCCTCTGAATGATGGAGATGGCAGGAAGGAAAGATTTATTACAAGGTAAAAACTTTTGTTTAGAATTTATTGCCAATCTATCAAAATGAGATTATATCTGGCCAGGTTTTAGTTTAAAAATATGTTTATTTCACTTGTCGGTCTTTTAAAAATTATTACTGCATCATTTCGCGTTTGATTTAGTGGACAGTTAACATTAACCTGAGCACTTCAGTGAAACTGTGTTTGAAAGATTCATTATTACTTGAGGGAACCAGTAATGGATCATTGTGTTATTAACAGTTTATGCTTAAACATTCTCAGAGATATTTTAGTTTTATTAATTCATTATTATCTAAAGCAGTTCAAAAAGGCTGGATTGAATATTCTAGGATACTCGGCTGAGCCCAGGAGAGCACTGAGTCATGCACGCTAATTTTATATTTTGTATTTTTAATGGTTTTCTAGTCCTCTTTGCTTACTTCCAACCTCCCATGTGAAACCCTTTATCCCCTTACATAAAAGACTTGCTAAGAATCATACAATTTATTGTGAAACCAATCCTATTGCAATTTGTTTTCTGTCCTGCATTACATACTTTTTTTTATCATTACCCAGTCAAAGAATAAAGAACAATACAGCACAGAAACAGGCCCTTTGGTCCTCCAACCTACACTGCCACATTTTGCCCTTCCATATCAAAACTGTCTTCACTTACAGGATCTGTATCACTTTATTCCCTTCCTATTCATGTATTCATCCAGATGCTTCTTGAATGCTGCTTTGTGTGTCTGTTTCCACCACCTCTTCTTGCAACACATTCTAGGCACTCACCATTCTTTGAGTGAAACACTTGCCTCACCTATCTCTTTTAAATTCCCCCCTTTGCACCTTGAACCTGTGTCGCCTAGTAATTGACCCCTCCACCCTGGGAAAAAAGCCCCATACTTTCCACCATATCCATGCCATTCGCAATCTTATGAACTTCTATTATGTTGTCCCTCAACCTCCTGCATTCCAGTGAAAACGAGCCCGGTCTATCCAATCCTTTCTCATAGATAAAAATCCCCCAGTCCCTTTGTAAAGTGAAGTGTAAAAAGACAATGTTCTGAATCTTGGTGGAATGCATGTGTAGCACGTGCAATTTGGGAGTTATGAAGTACATTGTAGCTTTTGTAAATAGAGGATCTAATGAGTGGTTGGATCATTCCTTTTGTTCTTTTTTGCACACGTCAATCCAAAATATTTTGCTGAGGATAGGGATGTGCATGATTAATGGTCTACAACAAATTGACAATGCTGAAAAGCCACAGCATAGTGGCTCAGAGGTTAGCACTGTTGGCTCAGAGTTTAGCACTGTTTCATCACAGTACCAGCGACCTGGTACCAGTGACTGTCTGTGTGGAGTTTGCACATTCTCCCTGTGTCTGCGTGGGTTTCCTCTGGGTGTTCTGGTTTCCTCCCACAGTTCAAAGAGGTGGAGGTTAGGTGAATTAGCCATGCTAAGTTGCCTGTAGTGTTCAGGAATGAGTTGGCTCAGTGCATTAGTTAGGGGAAATGTAAGTAATAGGGTAGGGGAAATGGGTCTGGGTGGGATACTCGTCCAAGGGTCACTGTGGACATGTTGGGCCAAATGGTATGTTTCCACAGTGTAGGGATTCTGTGAAACTATTAAGACATTTATCGAAACATAACAACATAAAAGCTTTAAAAAAACATCACTATGGATTTATTTTTTCCATCAGGAGAAAGGAAAATATAGCAGGATATTTGTCAATTATACATAAAAATACATCCAATATAAATGAACAGTTAGCTTTCCATAATTTAAATCACACAACACTATACGTGTAATCATGTAAACTCTTTATATTTTATTACTCCCAAAACAGTATTACATCAGCAGCATACAATTACCGTTCAATCCATTAGTGCTCAACCAAGAATTGTATCAAAGCAACTCAATAAAAATAATACACTTGTGAACTAATATTATTCATATTCAGTCGTAAATTCATAATACTTTTTGTATCATTGTTCCAAATATATATATTCTCTTATATACTCAAGTAATAGTTGATCTCATGTACAAGTCACCCCCTATTTTTGGCCAAATAACCTGGAATTTTCCATACATCTTGTGTAAAAGTCGACCTAGTACTTCACAGATAATAGAACAACGTTTTTGAGTCAGTGTGCCAGCCGTCATGTCCCGCTCCAGCTTTCCAGTCTGCCAGTTGTTCCGCTCTGCTCCCGATCTTCCAGTCCGCTGGCTGGTGTGTTCCACTCTGTGTTTTCAGAATACCACAATTCATTTGTTTTTATTTGTTGAGAGATCAATTGGACTTCTGCTAATGATAAGGTATGAATTTTGATGGGCATGAATTTAAGCCCCTCAAAAGTAGTGTCGATGTCAGAGTCGACCCCATAAATTTAGCCTTAAAAAGTAGTCAAAAAATTTGACTATTACTTGAGTATATGGGGTAATAATATAAATTTAGACTGGGTGAAATATTGTCCCATCTAGTTTTATCTAACTCTAAGTCATCAGCACAGGTAAATCAACAGGCCACCACTGTTTTCCCCCTTAAAAAATCTAAAGTTTAAAAACTTCCAAAACAACATTAACTTTTGAGACCATTGCCAAAGGATATTTAAACATCCCACTGCTATTAATACCATTTATTAAAATTGATTTACTCTTTCCACTCAAAGCTTCATATTTTAAAATTGGCATACAAAAATCTATACTTGTAAAAATGTTGAATTATCTCTATTGGTGTTTGTAATAATTTAGCTGATTCATGTCCTATAATCGCAAAACAAACATAGATGAAGAAGGTGATTTTGCCCATTTTATCTCAATCATCCTGACTTGCAGAACACTGGAGTAATGATCCACTCTGAGTCTTCTATTTGAAATTTTATCTGATCTATGCTTTTTAAGCTCTTGTAAACTTATACAAAGCCATTTTTCAAACTTTCCGATTTACAACTGAAGAAGTCCAGTTTCTTCAGTCTCTCCTCAGAACTCAACTGCTCATTGTCATTGACATATTTTTTCTGCCATTGACTCAGGAATGGCCTGAGTATTCATCTTGCAGCTTCCATGACCTGAACTGGCACAATGATTAAACTACATGCTAATGTGATCATCGGATATTTTAACGTAGAATTCTGTGGCTTATACTCTACTGGTTCATCTTCCGCCTCGAAACACTTCAACCCCAGGGCATCAATGCGGACTTCAACAGTTTCCTCATTTCCCCTTCCCCCACCTCACCCGAGTTCCAAACTTCCAGCTCAGCACTGTCCCCATGACTTGTCCGGACTTGTCCTACCTGCCTATCTCCTTTTCCACCTATCCACTCCACCCTCTCCTCCCTGACCTATCACCTTCATCCCCTCCCCCACTCATTCATTGTACTCTATGCTACTTTCTCCCCATCCCCACCCTCCTCTAGCTTATCTCTCCACGCTTCAGGCTCACTGCCTTTATTCCTGATGAAGGGCTTTTGCCCGAAACGTCGATTTCGCTGCTCCTTGGATGCTGCCTGAACTGCTGTGCTCTTCCAGCACCACTAATCCAGAATCTGGTTTCCAGCATCTGCAGTCATTGTTTTTACCTGGTTTAGCAATATAGTTCAGCATTCTATTTGCTGCCATGTTACTAGCCTCAATAAATTTGGTTTGTAATATGTCAAATTGCTAACACCCTCAACAACTGCAGGAAATGCTGGAGAAACTCAGCAGGTCTGGAAGCACCTGTAGAGAGAGAAACAGAGTTAATGTTCTGAGTGTGACAGAACTTTTAATTTTAAACTGCTCTGAAGAAGTCACATTGGACACAAAATTGCAACTGCTTTTTTTTCTCGACAGATGTTGACAAACCTGCTAAGTCTCTGCAGCATTTTCTATGCTTCATGTTTCCAGTATCCATAGTATTTTTGGTTTGACTAAACATAAAACATTGGCACTCAGATGGTCTTTAATTTACTTGTTAGCTCAATTATCTGTTTGACAAAACCGGCTGTCTTGGTTGTCTTTCCCTATGAGCACAAGAAAACCCAGATTTGGGGACAGGAAATGGACAGTTGGCCCCTGCAGTCTGCATTGTCCTTTAGCAAGATCATGGTCGATCTGATTTTAGTCACAACTCCACTTTCTCCCAATATCCAGTAACAATTGAGTTGTTTCATATTTAAGAATTTATCGACTGCTGCCTTTAAAATATTCAAGATGCTGTTTGCATCACTTCCAAGGGAGGACATTTCCAAAGTCTCAAGAGCCTCAGAAAAAAAAAGCTCTCATCTTCATTTTGGAGATCCCAGACTTTTAAACTGTGATCCCTAGTTTTGTTCTGTGCCACAAGGGGAAATATCCTTTTAGCTTCACCCTGTTAAGTCTTCCTAAGATCTTATATATCTCAAAAACATTATCTCTTACTCCTTTAAACTCCAATGGCTACAGGCCTGACCAAACCTTCCTCATTAGATAAGCTGATAGGCCAAGTATCAGTTGAGTAAATTTTATTTGAACTGCCGCTAAAGCATTTACAACCTTTCCTAAATGAGGACTCCAAAAGTGTACACAGTATTGCAGATGTAGCCTCACTAATATTATATACAACTGTGAGTATTCTTTTAAATTCCATTTCCCTTACAATATACATACAAATTTTGTTTTCCTTCCAGGCATTTTCTGTACTTCAATGCCAATGTTTTATATTCATGCAACAGAACATCCCTCTGTACCTTCAAGTTCTGCAATTTCTTTCTATTTAAATAAATGCTCCTTTTCCGTTTTTAATGCCAATGTGGACAAACCAGCAGTTTATATATTACACTTTATCTGCCAAATTCATGCACTCTTTCTATAATCCTTTGCAGCTCTCGTATGACCTCTTTACAACTTGCTTTTTAAAAAATCTTTATATTATGATCAACAAATTTAGTAAACATTAACTTGGTTCCTTCATCCAAGTCATGGACATGAACTGTAAATAATTAAGGCTTCAACACTGATCCCTGCGGTGTATCAACTTGTCACATCCTGCTAAGTCAGAAACATTCACTTATGCCCACCGACTGCTTCCCAATAACTAAACTATCACTGTCCATACAAATATATTTCATAAAACAAAATAAAGAAAGGTGGGTACTCGGGATCTGGAAATAAAAAAGACATTTCTGCGAAATCCAGCAGGTCTGGCAGCATATCTGGGAGGAAAGTAGAGTTAATGCTTTGAGTCCAGTGTCTGATGATTGAGTTCTGATGAAAAGTTACTGGACTCAAAACGTTAACTCTGCTTTCTTCCAACGAGGCTGCCAGACTTGCTGAGTTTCTCCAGAAGTTTCTGCTTTAGTTTCTAATACAGTACATCTAGAAAATTTGAGCTCTTACATTGTGCAGTCGCCTTAAATGTTCCACTTTGTTAACTGTTTTCATGAAATCTATGCACAGTACATCCATCAGTTCCCTTGTACCTATGCAGTTCATTTGTTCCTCTTTCTGCTCCCCTCCTGTCTTGAATAGAAGAGTCACATTCATTATTTCTCATCTCATAAGACTTGCAGAATTGTGAGAGTGTTGGGAAATTGAAAGCAATGCATCTACTATTTCAGCATACTCTTCTTTTTAAGGGTGAGAGGACTTGTCAGATTTTAATTATAATTTTCTCAGTACTCTTTCCCTGGTGATTGTTATTGCTTGAAGTTTCTTGCTCCCTTTTGCCTCCTGATTTCTAACTATTTCAAAGATTCTAACTGTCTGCAGTGAAGACAGATATGCATTAAATTCATCTGTCAAATCTCTATTTTCCATTAATAATTCCCCCAAAACAGCAGTTATTTCACTTTGTTCCTTTTAAAATATCTCTAGAGACTCTACTGTTTATATATTTCTAACTAGCTTTCTCTCATACTCAATTCACATTTTCCTCATTTTTTTTTCAATATTATCTATTGGTCTTTCTGCTCTGTCCAAATCTTCTGCTCTGCCACTCAACTTTATGAAATTGATACGTTTAAATTGCTTTGTTAGTCATGAATGGTGCATCTTTCCCTTAGGATCTTTCTTTCTCAATGCATATTATCGTAATATTTACCTCTAGTATCATGCATACTTTCTCAAAAGTTTGGCTTTTTAAAGTGTGCAAAGGATTTTGAATTGCTTGAATTTGCATTTAAATAGCAATTTAATGGGAGATTCTTTACTGAATTAGATTTTCTCATTTGACTGCATGCATCAAATCTCATTCCTTAAATTGTACTCTTCATTGGTTATAAAAAGTAGATTTAGAAACATAACTTTACTAAAAGCAACAACTATGCAGCTTTGATGGAAGTGAATTGTACCAGATTTTGTCCTGCAAAACATAACCATTTCAGTAAAACCTTTCTGCAAATATATTGTATAAATCATGAAATGATAATGTAATGGGGAGAGTGTCATAACTGAATGAGATAACTGTAAGTACAGATTGTGGGGTTAAGTAGACTTCCCTGAGACACCCAGCAGATATTGTGATAATAAGATGAATATCTGTTCATCAAAGTACCTGAAGATAAGTTTGTGTTTGCCCCCTGAACATTAAAGTCGTGTCATGAATTTGATGCCCATTGTGAAAACAATCTGATCATTGGTTCTATTGATTTTAATTCAACATTGAATAATTAAGGAGTTAATTGTGCAAAAACATCTCAGAATGTGAATCAATTGTTCAATTTTCTTCCAATTCTATTGGTTTTGAGTCTTTCTGACTCCGAGTCTTCTTTCTGCAATTGAATTTCCTGCTGACAAACTTTATTGGTGATGCGAATCCGTACACTTGCTCATACTGCAGGCACATAGTTGAATATGTCCACTATTCATCAAAGCAAACAGAAATTGATTGAAAGATTTCACTATAAGATCAATATATGGAGCAGTATTACAGGAAAATAAAAGAGGTGCAGACTAAAAATTACTTATTCTATTTTGATTGTTATTTTGATAAGTATTAAAATGAACATATTCCAAAAAAAATTTACTTGTTTATATTGTGGCTTAATGTTCAAGTAAAACGAAATAGAAACTTTGAAACAGATGTAACAGGTTCACATCCATACAAGGGTAGATTCTTTTATTTCTAGTGAATGTGTCCTGGGTTAGTGAAAAGATTAAGAAGGAAGGAGACAGACAGTAGAAATAAGTGGGAACTGATGGCCTTGAATTTCCTGTAATACACTGCGTCAAAACATGTCAAACAAAACCAACTGCTGATCTGACATACATGGAAATAGCATCAATTTGTGGCACAAAATCATTCCATTTTGAGTTGCAATCTGACCCTTTGTTTTTAATTTTATCAGATGTAAAAGCACATAGGGGAAATGAGAAAAGCATGAGACTCTTGGGCCTAGTAGATCACACAATTTCCCCATCAATCAAACTACAAGTTTCTTTTTTGTTTGTACAAAGCAACACTTTTAACTCCCTGTATCAGCCCACAATTGAAATTCAGCCACCTGATTGTTATTTCTGTTTTGGCTAATATAAATTTCAGAATCCATTATATTAGAAATAGATATTTCAAAACTTTAACTTACATATTATGTTTTAGATTATTAAATCAATGGAAACAAAAAAAAATTTTTGTCCATTTTTAAAAATCTGTTCTTTAATTGCTCACTGGTCTTGTGCTGCAGTGGCTAGTATCCCTGCCTCTGAACTAGAAGCTCTGGATACACTCCAGGACTTGATGGTCAAAGAAGGTCCAGTCATGAGGCAGCCAAGCAGATTGGTTATCAGTTTGTAAATCCTTGCAACATATGCCAACGTCAGGCAATAAGAAGAGGACAGATTCCTGGTCATCCACGTAATGGAAAGAAATTGAGCCTCTACTTTGATTATGCATAATTCCAGATTACAATAAGCATGTACACTAGCATGTTACTCTGGCTGGGGTGGACTTGAGACATGACTTCTTGCCCTATGTTTAATGGAGATGGTGGTGTTGTGGATGGGACCTGCCTTTGGGAAAAGAATTCAAGAGGATGATACAGAAGAATTATGTGATAACTTGTCACCACCTACTTCAAAATAGAGCTGCTAATTATTTAAAATAAAATGCTGTTTAAAATATTATTTGCCAGATAATTTACATTTGGGTGTTCTCTAAAACATTAAGGGATTCATGTTGTTCAAGTATTTCTCTCACCCAATTAATCATTTTAAATAATTTACTGTGCTCATATTCGCTAGTTATTTAACTTTTATAGAGACTAGTTTTTTGGGTTATAAAAGGAATGCTTTTATGGCTCAGCGCCAATATTAACATAGTTTAATTGGGTAATTTTATTCCAGACATAATTTTCATCAATGTATTGTACTGGGTTATATTTGGAAACAATATGTAACCACTGAGCAACAACTGTATTAAACATTACTAAACACTGAACAATCATCACCGAACTATTCTCAAACAAAGTAATTGCATGAATCACTGATGAAAATGATAAATCATCAACTCCTTCCACTCATTTCCCATTTACACAATAAAGTGATGTAATGAATAATAAATGAAACCCAATGATAAATTTATGCCAATTTATGAACACCTTGCACCAGAGAATGTAACCAAACCAATCTGGAAAAGAAGACTTTTAAAGCGTAACTTTTTTTTAACCAATGAGGGAAGTCAAACTTGAAACAAAGTCATAAAACAGTAAAAGATTTTTCCTTATACATACGTTGACAGTATGTAGACAGGCCAACAAGGGGAAATGCCTTATTAGATTTGGTACTGAGGAATGAATCCGGCCAGGTGTTGGATTTGGAGGTAGGTGAACACTTTGGCGATAGCAATGAGCCGGGATAGGTATATACCACATGGAAAGAGGTATAACTGGGGGAAAGGCAATGATGATTCGATTAGGCAAGATTTAGGATGCATAGAATGGGGAAGGAAGCTGCAGAGGATGGACACATTGAAATGTGGAGCTTATTCAAGGAACAGCTACTGTGAGTCCTTGATAAGTATATATCTATCAGGCAGTGAGGTAGTTGTTGAGAGAGGGAGTCATGGTTTACTAAAGAAGTTGAAGCTTTTGTCAAGAGGAAGAAGAAGGTTTATGTGAGGATGAAGTGTGAAGGCTCAGTTAGCGGGCTTGAGAGTTATAAGTTAGCCAGAAAGGATCTAAAGAGAGGGCCAAGAAGAGCCAGAAGAGGACATGAGAAGTAGTTGTGGATAGGATCAAGGAAAACCCTCAGGCCTTCTATAGGTATATCAGGAATAAAAGAATGACTAGAGTAAGAGTAGGGCCAATTAAAGATAGTAGTGGAAAATTGTGTGTGAAATCTGAGGACATTGGGGAAGTGCTTAATGAATACTTTTCATCAGTATTCATATTGGAAAAAGTCAATGTTAGTGAGAATACAGAGATACGCTTAGAAGTTTAGATGATATTGAGGTTTACAAAGAGGAAGTTTTAACAATTTTGGAAGGTCTGAAAATACATAAGATCCGCGGGGCAGATAAGATTTATCCTCAGATTCTCTGGAAAGTCGGGAAGGAGATTTCCGAGCCTTTGGCTTTGATCTTTATGTCATCATTGTCAACAGCAGTTGTGCCAGAAGGCTGGAGGATAGCAAATGTTGTTCCCTTATTTAAGAAGGGGAGTCAGGACAACCCTGGTAATTATAGGCCAGTGAGCCTTACTTCAGTTGTGGGTAAGGTGTTGGAGAAGGTTATAAGAGATAGGATTTATAATCATCTGGAAAGGAATAATTTGATTAGGGATAGTCAGCACAGTTTTGTGAAGGGTAAATCATGCCTCACAAACCTTATTGTGTTCTTCGAGAAGGTGACAAAACAGGTGGATGAAGGTAAAGCGGTAATGTGTTGTATATGGACTTCATTAAGGCATTTGTTAAGGTTCCACACAGTAGGCTATTGCACAAAATACGGAGTTTCAGGATTGAAGATGATTTAGTGGTTTGGATCATAAGTTGGCTAGCTGAAAGAAGACAGGATGGTGGTTAATGGGAAATATTCATCCTGGAGCTCAGTTACCAGTGGTATGTGGCAAAGGTCTGTTTTGGGGCCATTGCTGTTTGTCATTTTTATAAATGATCTGGATGTGGATGTAGAAGAATGGGTTAGTAAATTTGCGGATGACACGAGGGTAGGCAAAGTTGTGGCAAATGCCGAAGGATGTTGTGAGTTACAGAGGGACATAGATAAGATGCAGAGCTGGGCTGAGAGGTGGCAAATGGAGTTTAATGTAAAAAATTGTGAGGTAGTTCACTTCAGAAGAAGTAACAGGAATGCAGAGTACTGGGCTAATGGTAAAATTCTTGGCAGTGTAGATGAATAGAGAGATCTTGGTGTCCTGGTGCATAAATCCCTGAAAGTTGCCACCAAGGTTGATAGGGTTGTTAAGAAAGCATATGGTATGATGGCATTTACTAGTAGGGGGATTGAGTTTTGGAGCCACGAGGTCATGCTTCAGCTGGACAAGAGACTGGTGAGGCTGCACTTGGAGTATTGCATGCAAGTCTGGTCACCGCATTATAGGAAGGATGTGGAAGCTTTGGAAAGGGTTCAGAGGAGATTTACTAGGATGTTGCCTGGTATAAAAGGAAGGTCTTACGAGTAAAGCTGAGAGAACTGAGGCTATTTTCATTGGAGAAAAGAAGGTTGAGAGGTGACTTAATCGAGGTGTATAAGACAATCAGAGGGTTATGTAGGGTGAGAGTGAGAGCCTTTTTCCTCGGATGGCGAAGGCTGACATGTGAAGACATAGCTTTAACTTGAGGGATGATAGGTTTAGGACAGATATTAGGGGTAGTTTCTTCATTCAGAGAGTAGTAGGAGTGTGGAATGGCCTGCCTGCAACAGTAGTAGATTTGCCGATATTAAGGGCATTTAAATGGGCATTGGACATACATATGGATAATAATGGAACAGTGTCGTTTAGATGGGCATCAGACTATTTTCACAGATTGGCACAACTCGAGGGCCGAAGGGCCTGTATTGAGCTGTAAATTTCTATGTTCTATGTTCTGTACCAAATTGCAGAGAACTGTTTGACTAGCTTCTAGTGGCAGGAGCAGATTTATACTGATTTCCCTGTGGGCAGGTTCTGCCACAGGCTGTTACTTAAAACAATTTTTCAACAATATCAAATTTCTTCACAAGCATATTTCACGAAGTGTGATACAAACTATGAGTTTTATATATATTTTTAACATTTATTGCAAGTTTGGGATCTTGGATTCTGTGTTTGTGAGATACATGGGCTTTTCCGTGCACTTGAAATGAATAATTAAATTGTAAATGTTTCAGTGACCATGGTGATTTGTTTTAACATAGTTTTGAGGTTTATGTTAGAAGTAATATGGTTTTGTGTTAGATGATAGGGTTTACGATGAGGCAAAATAAATGCGCTCTAATTTAGATAATTAGGAGGCTTGTTTGAGATTAAGGGAAGCACCCATAGCCTACAGAGATTCTTCATATTTACTTTGAGTTTTGAGCAGTCCTTTGAATTCAATGAAGATGGCTATATATAGACCACTGCTCCTGAGGTGGGAATGTTATCGTGAAACTAAATTACCAAGGAGTAAAGAATTAATGTCCCAGTCCAGAAATGTTGGGATAAAGCCCTGAAGAGGTGACTTGAAGCTGAGTGTTCTTAAACTCTATAAATTAAAGTAACAAGTAACTTAAACCTACTGATGTATTAGAGACTTTATTGTGAGTACTCTGCAAGTGGTATTTTTGGGTACAATACAAGGTGTCTTTTAGATACTGTAGAGGAATATTTTTGGATACTTTACAAAAGCTTTTGTCTTTTCAATTTATAAAGGAGTGTTTTGGGATGAATGGGATTATACATTTACAGTGTTTACAAATCTTTGATTTTATATTATAGGTAGATAGCTTGGTTTGTTTTATTTAATTTTCAATTGTTTTGTTAATAAACTTTTATTTTATTATAAAAGCAAATTCTGTAGCACTGTGCATGTTTCAGTAGGGGAATATTATTAAAGCCAAAACAAATCAAATTATAAGCTATTAAACCAAATTTCAATCTGGGATCTGAATTGATATTTATGAGAGAGCAGATAAAGTGCAGTGCTGGTGAATACAGCCAAGTCATGTGTTTTAGCCAGGGCTGCAGAACCCCCACTAAATTCAACAGGACGTGATTGTCATCATCCTTTCGTCCTGTTTGGCACAGGCTCCAAGAGGATGCAGCTGGCATTCCTTCGGGATGTTTTCTGGAAATCATGAGTAATGAAGACTGGAGGTCAGGGCTTGGTGGAGTTCTGACGGGGAGGATGAGGGAATGTGGATAAGAAAACCTGTCACAAGTAGGAGAAGGGCAGAGATTAGTAGTACCTGGGCAGGGGTGTAGAAGCTTGCCTTAATCATGAAATGGAGCAGATAGTGAAACCTGGATCGGGGAAAGTTTGCAATCACAGCATCGGAGTGAGAACATTTGCAGTTGATAGCGTGGGAGCCAATCATTCCTTATGGTGCTGAGCTGAGAACTTTTGGAGTTCTGGAAAAGGCAGCTCTCGTGTGAGCCAACAACTCTCACTCTCTTTCAATGCCTACGTTCCTTTATTTATAATGTCAAGTCAGATTCCCAATGTATCTTTGGAGCATGATCTGAATCTAAACATACTAATGAACTGTCCCATCTCTCCATGGTGGGATAATCACTGCTTAAAACACATTGCAGTAAAAATGATAGGTGCATTTGTAATGATGTAAGGTCACTTATTGTGTGCAATTTTGGTCTCCACACATAAGGAAAGATACATTTGCACTGGAGGCATACAGTGAAGAATTCCTGAATTAGTCCTTGGGTTGAGGAGGCTGTCTTATAATGTGAAGCTGAGCAAAATAGGTTTACATTCTCTTGAGTTTATAAGAATGAGAGGCAATCTCTTTGAAAAGTTCAGGATTCTGAAGTGACTTGAGAGGGTAAATGCCAAAAATGGCTTTTGCTAGTCAGAGAATCTAAACCATGAGGTCTCAGGGAAAGGGGCTAATCGTTTAGAACTGGGATGGGGAGAAATATCTTCACTCTGAGGGTTAGATTATAAATACATTCAAGGCTGGGATAGATAGACTTTTGGTCTTTCAGCAAACTGAGTGATATGGGGAGTGGGCGGGAAAGTGGGTTTGAAGCCCAAGATCAGTCACGATTGTATTGATTGGTGAAGTATGCTTGACAGACTACTCCTACTCTTACGCATTTTCCTTTTAATCAGCTCCCTGCATGTTAGGGGATGTCAGTCCTGTGACCCAGGTCTATCTTTCATTATTCTGAACTTCTATCACATAGTAGCTTCTGGACTTAGCTCACAAATGAAAAATGGGCAAAATGAGTTCAGACATCTGCCTTCTTTGCAGCTTATCGCAACCTCATGATGTAGGAGCAAATTTCTGCAGATGCTGGAACCTGTACTGAAAACAAAAAATACCAGAAATCACAGCGGGTCAGGCACCATCCATTTTGAGCTGAGATGACTCTTCATCAGAGCTGAGGTGAAGTGTGGAGTGGGCAGCAATATGCAATGGTTGGCGGGCGGTGGGTGGTGTTGGCTGGAGCATTAGGGTGCCCCTAATACAGATTAGGTGATTGAAATTTGAAAATGGCAGAACAGTAGTGTGTCTAACTGCCAGACTGGAAAGAACAGAAAGTCCCACTGGGGTGGGGGAGAAAGAGAGAGGACACAAAGTCACTGATTCCCATAGCCACCTTTACTACAGCTTTTCATACCCCACAGCCTGTAAAGATTCCATCCCATTCTCCCAGATCCTTTGCCTATGTTGTATTTGTTCAGATGATGCCACCATCCAAAACAGCACTAATGACATGGCATCCTTCTTCCATGACCATAGTTTCCCATACGCTGTGATTGACAGTGTCCTCAACCAAATCTGACCTATCACCCATGCTTCTGTCCTTGCCCCTTCCCATCACTCACAACAGTATGATCGGGTCACCCTTGTCCTCACTTTTCATCCCACCAGCTTCCACATTCAAAGGATCATTCTCCGCCATTTCAGCCAACTCCAATAGACCGCCACCATCAAACCCATCTTCCTCTCACTTCCCTTCACTTCACAGGGACTACTCCCTCTGGGACACCCTAGTCCATTCCTTGATGACCACCAACACCAATCCTTCTTCCCATGTAACTGCAGAAGGTGCAAAATCTGCCCCTTCACCTCCTCCCCACTCATCGTCCAAGAGCCGAAACAGTCTTTCCAGGTGAAGCAGCATTTCACTTGTACCTCCTCCAATCTGGTCTGTTGCATTCACTGCACCCACTCTACATTGGAGAAACCAAATGCAGACTGGGTGACCACTTTGCAGAACACCTTCTGGTCCATGCGCAAACATGACCATGCGAGCATCCCATAGTCAGTCATTTTAACACAGCATCCCTGCTCGCATGCCCGCTTGTCTGTTCTTGGCATGCTGCAGTGTTCCAGTGAATCACAGCACAAACTGAAGGAACGACATCTAATCTTAGACTTGGCACTTTACAACTTTCTGGACTTATTTTGAGTTCAACACCTTCAGATTGTGAACCAACTCTCATTCCTTCCCTTTCTTATATTGTTGGCGTCATTGCAACTCACCACAAGAATTCCCTGCCATTTTACAAATGATGCAATGGGGCATCCTTTATTCACCAAAAATGAATATATACTTTCCCTGATGCACCTTGACTTGGTGATAAAGCTTAACAGCTGCTAATGCACTGAAAGCCAGGCCCACAGGAACAGAAGACCTTATGGAACAACCCAAGACAGACAGATATAGTGGCAGGATCAAAGGCAGTCCTTACTAAATAAAAACCAAAAGAACTGCAGATTCTGTGAATCAGAAACAAAATCAGAAGTTGCTGGAAAAGCTCAGCAGGTCTGGCAGCAGCTGTGAAGAAAAACCAAAGTTAACATTTTGGGTCCGGTGACCCTTCCTCAGATAACTTTGGTTTCTCTTCACAGATGCTGCCAGACCTGCTGAGCTTTTCCAGCAACTTCCGTTTTTGTATGTGGGCAGTCCCTACTTGTTCTGCTGGTAGTGATTCAGAACCCGAGCAAAAAACATTCTACGCAATTGGAATTAAATATTTAATGCAGGACAGAATTCAGTGGAAAAAATGAGCTGCTTCGTACGCCAATGCAAAAAGGAACAGTCCAATAACGCTGTCTTTAACAAAAGGAAATGAAGTGCTCACTACCATATTAACCTATTCTCAAGTGCAGAAGTGGGTATTGAAACCTTTTGACTCAGAAAGGTGTCATACCAAGAGAACAAAGACTGTATTAAATTAGATCATGAGGATCTTCTCACAAAGCTGTAGACTATCTAAACTCATGCACCTATTACAAACAGAAAACCTGACCACATTCATCTCTTGCAAATCTGTGTTATCAGTAAAATATATTCTAATCAAATCCAAAGAAGCAATAGCTGAATATAGTAAATTAATTTTCCTTAAACATTTTTTGTCATGCGTTCTCTTGTTATTATACAAAAATCCATTCTACAGAAAATTATTTATACACTATTCTGATGTAACAATTACATTTTTCTTAAAATTAATCAATTTAGATGTATGCTTCACTGTTAATCTGTATACAGACACAAACACACAATTAAAACTAAAATGGCGAGCCGGGAGCTGTTTTTCAACAGATATATGATATTTGGTTTCCTTTTATACAATGTGGTCAATCAAACTGAAGTAAAAAAGATATTCCCTAGTGCATAGAAACAAGTTCAATTCTCTATACCGCAAAGCTGATGCAGTTCTACTGCATGGGATAGTCATAATTTTAATTTCATAATCGTAATTTTATTTCATTAATAAAAGGAAAGTCAAATGCAGCTTTTTTGGTGGTTTAGATACAACAATTAAAGCAGATTTAAAGTAATTTATTTTTACAGTCTGATGACTTTAGTACAACACAGCTAATTACTATGTCAGAGGGCAAGTCAATTTGATTTGGCTTGGCTTCTTGCAATTTGGCGTTATTATTAATTCATGGGGGACAGGAATTTGCTTCATTTTGAGAGACTGGCACATTTTTGAATACTAGATTCAAGAGTCTGAAAAATTGCTGAATATGGTAGCTCAGAATGGAAAAATGTACATTAGATTACATATCCACATCTACAGAATTTCAACGTGCATTTAACAATGAAGGTACTTGCAAAAATATAGTCATGGGCTGTTCATGTTCTGCTGCTTATCAACACACAGGATAAAACATTGGCCTTTAGAGACCAAACAAAACTGCCAGCTCCTCGATTTAGAAATAACATTCAGAGAATTTTGATTAGCATATCATTCTCTTTGTTTTAAAATTGATTTCCTTAGTTTTCCCTTCCTCATACCAATTGCAAGCATTTACAATCCAAGCTTGGAAGCATAATCACTACTTTTGTTTTCGCTCCTGGCATCTTTCCACTTGGTGGGCTTCTGTATGATGGGCCTTGATGCACCATTGGCATGTGTCAATAAGAACAGTGAGTACTGGTGGCATAACTGGAGAAATGGTCACATTTTTGTTTCCACTGCTTTCTGTCATTCGCCAAGTATTTAATCCCAATGGAGTAAAATGCGATGATTAAACATTCTTTAGTTTGTTTGATAAGACTAGCATAATTTTTAATTTGTAACATGAACTTAATCAGATTTGGCTAATTTAAATTTTATCCTTCAGTGACAGCACAATGCTTCTAGCAGTCCCAGATTTGCTGCTCACATTATTTTCCTCCCTTTCCATGTAGACCAGACAGTGATGTCAGGAAATTAAATTTAAAAATTCTAACTAATGCAGTACCCAAAATCTTAATACCACGACCGACAAACGATGGACAGATGAGACTTAAGGGTCATTTTGACAATGCAGTAACCAAAAATAGCTATTGATGAATCACAGGACTGATTTACAACTCTTCCAAATGTTATTTCCATTGATATCATGTTAAGTGCTGTCTAATTGGGCAAATACATGGAATGCACATATTTGATTTTATATTGTAACAGCACTAGAAAATAGCAGACTTTGCCCCTTGATTAAACATTATTGATTTTTTAAATTTCAAAATTACATTTTATTCATAAAAATCATCTATATATGCTTACAAATGTTCTAAATCAGCAGGAAAAAAACAATAAATGAAACGATGAAATTTCTACAGTTGCAGAATAAAAAGGCATTTTGTATTTATGCAAGAAATTGTTTATGTTCACTTTGAGACCCCAAGACAACTGAATGGACCCCCATTATACTTTGGCAGAAGACCTCAGATGGTGGTCTTTTCCCACTGCACCTTGGCAAGCTTTTCTGTGCCCTCCAAAATGTAGTCCTGGACCTTGGAATTTGCCAGTTTACAACACTCAGTCAAGGTCAACTCCTTATTCTGGAAGACCAACAAGTTTTGGGCAGACCAAAAAGTGTCTTTCACTGAGTCAGTGGTCGTCCACGCACAGTCGGCCTTTATCATAGTGTGTGTCCATGGCAACATTGCACAGAGTCCTGTGTCATGGAGCTGCTCAGGATGAACCTCGACGTAAACCCCTGCATCTTTCTTCAGCCTTCCTTTGCAAAGTCAAACTCCTGAAGGAGATATGTGATGGTCTCTACTTACCCACAGCTGCTTTGAGGGCAGCGTATGGTGGCACACAGAGACCGAGCAGACATGAAGGATCTTGCAGGTGGTGCCCCTCTCATCACCAGCCTAGTGATGTCTTGGTGCTTGTTGGAAAGTATTGGTGATGAGGCATTCTGCCAAATGACTTTGACAGTCTGCTCAGGGAACAACCCAACAGGATCCACCCTCTCCTTTTCCCCCATGGTCTTGAGGATGCTATGTGCTGACCACTTCCTGATGGACTTGTGGCCAAAAGTGTCTTTTATTGCAAACTTTTCCATGAGGCACAGGTACTAGGGAATGGTCCTATTAGTTGGAGTGTTCCACAGTGCTGAGGCCAGATCCATCCTTTGCAGCACTGGCAACAGGTAGCACATTAGTGTGTAGTGACACTTGGTTTTTGCATACTGAGTGTCTACACACAGCTTGACGTGTCCGCACATAGAGGTGGCCACCTGGATGACGGTGACATTGGGTATCCACAGGTTCATGCATGGTGTCTCTGTGGATACAGACCATATTAGACCTCCAGATGAAGTGACTAAAAAGGTCATTGATCAGAACAGATAACTCTGTATTCTCTTCAGAGTAGCCCTCTGACCTGTTTAGCAATTTCAGCTTTTTCTATTTTTACTTCACTTTTTGAATATTGTTTGAAGTGCCAACCCTTTACTCTATACTCAACAAATCTAATGGAGAATCTAATGGCATACATTATAATTAAGAATGCAATTAAAAGCCCACACTTTTGACAGTTAATATATTAATAAACCATTGCTTCCTTCAATATTGCAATGCAAATCTTCATACATGCAATTAAAATATACAATGTCTACTACCAGCTGATTATAGATGCTATTGGAGGAAAGCTGCACAACACGAAGATATTAATTTAAAATATATTACATTAGGGTTCCTTTATATATGATCTTTAGGCTCTCACATAGACATTCCAGATAGATGGATGATTTGTTTTTCATTAATAAGTGCCTGGCAAGCAAATTCATAGTTACAAGTCCCAAACATTTATTTGACTTTCAGGGCTTCTCCTGCATGGATGTAAAATGGCAGACATATGCAGATTGTGACCATACTTGTTACTCTGACAAAAAAGATGTTCTGACTGGCAAACATCAACTGGAAATCCTGCATTTTTCATAACAGATCACTGCACTGCTGGTTGGAATACCAACACTATTTCAAGCTTCTAGGTGTGTTAGATCAGAGTATTACCCTGCAATTGGAAGTGATAATTAATATTTATTAGTAAATTCAGTATTAAATGCTCCACAATAAATTTATCACTTCACCATAAACACTTTAAACTTCTAACTGCCTGAGTTTCTCTGAAGAGTTCAGACTGCTTGCCAAATGGTGTGGAATTTAATGGTTGGTGGAAAGAGGACCACTTACCAATGGCCATTCTGCCATGGCCATTTCAGGAGGACCAGATCGGGTGTGATCACAGTCAGGTACTGACCTTGCCAGTTTCGAGGTTCACAGCAATTATGGGGGACTTTCTCACTGCTGAAGTGCAGATGTCCCCCTTCTGAGAGCTAGCTGTATACCACAGAGTTCCCAAATTAAGGCACCACTTATGAGGATTCAGATCCACCAGCAGGTATTGGCTGTAAGTTGGTTGGCATGGCATGGTCCCTGGCCATTGCTGGTGAAATACTAGATTGAGCAGACTGAGGCTTTCAAGTCACCACTTAATAAACAGCTTCAATTGACCTCTGGACAGGAAGGACATCCTTTAGTCTTCCCACCCTGGAATAAATTAGGGATAGGATTACACAACTGCCTCGTCATTGAACTCGCCTTGGAGTGGGGACATTCAATTATACCCATATGGATGAGAATTATCCATTATCCTGAAAAGAATGCACCACTTCAGTAGCTCAGGACAGGATGACTAATCCTACCAGACAGTAAAGGACAGTCACTACAAGCTTCTGCTTGACTCACTTCTATCTTGGAAATAGCTGCAAATGAATAGGCAGCTCTAAGGCACAATGCTATTCTTGTGACAATAGGAAAGATAGAATGCATCAAATCTTTTTTTTTCCTTTTTTATTATAAATGCATTACTGTAATTGAATTAAACAGGAAGAATTGCTCAAATTATACTTTTTTTTATTTAAAGTGGGTTTTATACACAAGACATCCATAAAACATTAGAAATATTCTGTTTCTACTACTATAATAATCAAATTATTTCTTAAATATCTTCTAATGTTTGTAGCTGCACCATTCACTTCTGACCAAAGTTCATTCCAAGTATTCAAGAATCTCCTGGTAATTATTATAGAGTCATAAGGTCATAGGCTCATACAGCACGAGAAAAGATCCTTCAGTATAACTCATCCACACCAACCAGACATCCTAATCTAAATTAGCCCCATTTACTAGTATTTAGCCCATATCCCTCTAAACCTTTCCTATTCATATACCCATCCAGATGTCTTTTAAATGTTGTAATTGTAACCATGTCCATCACTTTCTCTGGCAGCTCATTCCATACACGTACCACCCTTTGCTCCTACTTTATTCCTTAGGTCCCTTTTAAGTCTTTCCCCTCTCACATTAAACCTGTGCCCTCTAATTTTGGACTCCACCAACCTAGGGAAAAGTCCTTGGCTGTTCACTCTATCCATACCCCTCATGATTTTATAAACTTCAATAAGGTCACCCCTCGGCCTCTAATGTTGCAAGGAAAAAATGCCCCAGTCTGTTCAACTATAACTCAAACCTTTCAGTCCCAGCAACATCCTTGTAAATCTTTTCTGCACTCTCTCAAGTTTGACAACATCCTTACTATAGAATGGCAACCAGAATTGTACGCAGTATTCTATAAGTGGCCTCATCAATGTCCTATACAGCCGTAATATGATCTCCCAACTCCTGTACTCAACGTTCTGACCAACGAAGGCAAGCCCTCATGTAAAGTTTTACTCATTTTGACCTTGTTGCCTTGGCTCATATTCTTACATTTTAAAACAATATTCAGGATTGATATCTTTAATATCATTTCTCATCTTTACTTACAAAAAGGAATTTCCAGAGCACGAAGTGAGTAGTTAACAGCCTTACTGAAGTCAAGGGGGAAAAAACACAGGCAGACACCAATACTGCAAAGAAGCATGAGCAGCACAACTCAGGAAAGAAATCCTTTAATTGAAGTCATCTGCAAGCAAATTATTACTGCAGATTTGAATTCGGTATCAGATGATGAGACAAATTAAAGAGGAAAATTTCCATTATTCGTCTTCCAAAGCAGAATTTTCAGTGCCAGTGACAGAGATAATGCTATGTAAGCAGCAATCCTCCAGCACCATAACTGAAAGCAAGAAAATTCCTGGTGCACCAGTCCAATAACCACAGAGTGGAGATGAAGACTTCAAGCCTAATCATCAAGTTCCAGCAACTGTTACATCCTGCAGCACTGATAGATTAGCACAGTGAGAATAAAAATTATGCTCACAAAATGTTGAGCAGCTGCGCACAACTCCATGGAAGCAAGATCAATGTCCACACATTCAGGCCTTGGTCAAAAAGAAGAGATTTCCTGGTCTGAAATCTAGGACACTGCGAAGGAAAATGTAATAATTTCCAACAACGGCCATCTTCCATGATTGATATTCATGAAATTAAAGGTCTCTCAAATGTTATGTGATAACTCCTTAATTCAGCAGGGAAGAGCTCCCCTGTGATTAAGGGTCTTACAATTAAGATAATGGATCAAACACTTGGATTAACAAGAACACTGTCGCCTGAAAGGTCATCCAAGTGATAGATGATCCCTAAGTGTACACAGCATTTAGAAACCACACAAGGTCAAGATCAGAATCAAAGCCAACAGTCTTCATATAAAACACTTACCAAACCTGGAGAAACTGTGAAACCTTCAGACTACCTGAATTTGTGAAGCCAGATATTGGAGTGATTGGGTTGTGGCAAATGTAACTAAAAGATGTTGTACAAGGTAATGATTCTGAAAGGGTTAATGATGGAGATGGCATTAATCTCCACCCAATCCGATGTTGTCATACAAGCTTGGGTAAAATAAGGCAGAACAACTTACAATCTTGAGGAATGCAGATTTATCTCCTCATGGATTAGGTAGCAATATTTAACAAACTAATGTAAATTGCACCAAATTGCAAAATGCAATAGATTACATTTTGGTAAGAAAAGACTGTTAATACTGAATTAGGCTTAATATTGTACCTCTGTAAACTAATTAAGCCCTTAGACACAAAGGGAAAAGTCATAGCGGCAGCATCCTTCTACCTCCATAGAGCACAGTTTTCAGTCTCATGGTTATTTGATCATGTGGAACAGGTGTGACCCAAAGGATCATTTCACAGGACGGTAACAAAATGAATGACCAAGGATATTGCTATTCATTCAGGGATGTGGGTTTTACTGGACTGAGCCAACAGGTGTGGGATCTGCTCAGCGTGACCGTCTCCGGCTCGGAGGTGGCAGATGAGGAAGTAATGACACCAGTGGCAGCAGTAAAGGAGCACATTGCCAAGATCCTAGGGACAATTTCGGACAGTGGCGACTGGGGTAGCAGAGAAGATGAAGTCTATGGAGAGGGAAAGATGAACTTTTGAATCTGTTACAGTTTTAGTAATATCAATTTAATATTATTTTTTTTCAGTATTTTACCATTTATACAATTTATGCAGTAATTTATTCTGTAATCCAAGATGGCATCAAAATGTGGCAACATTATTGACTTTTCACTGTACTTAGGTACAACTGACAATATTAAATAAATCTGAATCTAAATCATTTATTACGCACCCCCTAATTGCTCTTGAGAAGGTGATGGTGAATATCTTCTTGAACCACTATAACCCATACATCTACGATGCAGTTAAGGACAGAGTTTCATGAATCAGACCCAGCAACACTGAAGGAATGGTGAAATATTTTCAAGTCAGGATGGTGTGTGGCTTGGAGAGGTTCTTGCATGTCTTGGTGTCCCCACGTATCTGCCACTCGTGTTCTTCTAAATGGTAGTGCTTGTGGGGTTGAAAGATGCTGTCTGAAGAGCCTTAGTGAATCTTTGCAGTGCAACTTGTAGATGGTACATCTTGCTGCTATGCATTGGTAGTGAAAGAGTTAATGTTTGTGGATGTGATGCCAAATCAAGTGGGCTGCTTTGTCTTGGATTGTGTTAAGCTCTTGAGAGTTGTTGGAGGTACAGTTAACCAGGAAAAAGAGGAGCATACGATCACACTCCTGGCTTGAGCCTTGTAGATGGGGGTTAGGGTTTCGAGGAGTCAGGAGGTGATGTACTTGCTGCAGCTTCTGACCTGCTCTTGCAGCCATTGTATTTCTCAGGTTAGTCCAGCTCAGTTTGTGGTCTAAACTGAAAGAGTACCTAATTGGAGCTCATGCAGAAAGATATTTCACTCTTGCATTTTGCTAGAGAGTCTTTGGAACTAACAAAGTAAAAAGACAAAACTGGATAATCTCAATACTTTAGCCAGCTTTAAATACAACAGAACTACGTAAACTGTTTAGATTTAAACAAAGCTTCTCATAGTTGAGATTAATCTCTCATGAGTAAAAATAACCATCATATAGAGTCGATTGTGACTCATCTGGTTTCAACCATAATAAAGATGATTACTTAGAGTATTGCAATTGCATTATCACATTGTCAAAATATCTTGCTGCCCTTTATATAATTAATTATCTTTTCTTGGAATCCAGTAAGTATTATGAAGACAAGCACAACACCATTCTGAGCCAGCCGCGTTTTACAAATGTCAGTGATAACAAAGGGACTCACCTCTCTTCCTTGAATACTGCTGAATGATTTGTAACATCCAGAGGCAGGTGTGACCTCAATTTAATGCCTGTTCTGAAGGACAGAACCTCTGCTAAAAGCAGCATTCACTGTGTTGGAGTGTCAACTGAGATTACTGTATTGCAGGATAAAAATTCAGGATAAGTGCACAATCAAGTGCAATGAGCTAATAGGGTTGTGCAGGTTCAAAATGTACATCAGTCAACAAAGGCAATTAAATTTATAACTTTCTATTGTTCCTTAGATGATAAGTTGATGAATTGAACACAGTTCCTCGCATATTTTTATAGGATTTTCTGAAGTAAACACGTGGCTAAGGGATTGGTGTGGGAAAGAGGGATTCCACTTCATGGGGCATTGGCATCAGTTTTGGAACCGGGGGGATTTGTACCTTTGGGACGGTCTCCACCTGAACCGATCAGGTACCAATGTTCTAGCGAAGAGGATAAATAGGGTGGTCAGTAGGACTTTAAACTTCTGAGTTGGGGGAAAGGGAAAGTGAAAGCGACAGGGAGTATGGAGTTAAATGGAAAGATAAGCGGCAGGATAGCATATGTGCAGGCAGATTTAAACTTGAGACAGACTGGGAATGCAGCAAAAAGGAAGGATAACTTAGGACATCTTATGACTTCCAATATCTCTAATGATAAGAAAGTTAGCATTAAGGCACTTTACCTGAAAGCTCGTAGCATTCGTAACAAAGCAGACGAACTAATGGCACAGATCATCTTGAATGATTATGATGTGGTAGGCATCACAGAGATGTGGTTACAGGGGGTTCAGGACTGGCAGTTAAACATACAAGGGTTTTCAACTTATCGAAAAGACAGGGAGGTGGGCAGAGGGGGCGGGGTTGCCTTGTTGGTTAAGAACAAAATTAAATCTATGGCACTGAATGACATGGCGTTGGATGATGTGGAGTCTGTGTGGGTGGAATTGAGGAACCACAAAGGCAAAAAAACCCATAGTGGGAGTTATGTACAGACCTCCTAACAGTGGTCAGGACCAGGGGCGCAACATGTACCGGGAAATAGAGAAGGCATGTCAGAAAGGCAAGGTCACGGTGATCATGGGAAACTTCAATATGCAGGTGGACTGGGTAAATAATGTTGCCAGTGGATCCAAAGAAAGGGAATTCATGGAATGCTTACAGGATGGCTTTTTGGAACAGCTTGTCATGGAGCCCACAAGGGAGCAGGCTATTCTGGACCTAGTGCTATGTAATGAACCAGACTTTATAAAAAATCTTAAAGTAAGGGAACACTTAGGAAGCAGCAATCATAATATGGTAGAGTTCAGTCTGCAGTTTGAAAGAGAGAAGGCAAAATCTGATGTAATGGTGTTACAGTTAAATAAAGGTAATTATGAGGGCATGAGAGAGGAACTGACGAAAATAGACTGGAAGCAGAGCCTAGCAGGGAAGACAGTAGAGCAAAAATGGCAGGAGTTTGTGGGTAAAATTGAGGCCACTGTACAGAGGTTCATCCCCAAGAAGAGAAAGATTATCCGGGGAGGGATTAGACAGCCATGGCTGACAAAGGAAGTCAGGAAATCTATCAAAGCAAAAGAGAGATCCTATAAAGAGGCCAAGAGCACTGGGAAATCAGAAGATTGGGAAGGCTACAAAAACAAACAGAGGATAACGAAGAGAGAAATAAGGAAGGAAAGTATCAAATATGAAGGTAGGCTAGCCAGTAATATTAGAAATGATAGTAAAAGTTTCTTTCAATACATAAGAAACAAACGACAGGCAAGAGTAAACATTGGGCCACTTCAAACTGATGCTGGAAGCCTAGTGATGGGAGATAAGGAAAGAGCAGGAGAACTTAATAAGTACTTTGCATCAGTCTTCACAGTGGAAGACATGAGTAATATCCCAACAATTAAAGGGAGTCAGGAGGCTGAGTTGACTATGGTTGCCATTACAAAAGAGAAAGTGCTAGAAAAGCTAAAAGGTCTTAAAATTGATAAATCTCCTGGCCCTGATGGGCTACATCCTAGAGTTCTGAGGGAGGTGGCTGAGGAAATAGCGGAGGCGTTGGTTGAGATCTTTCAAAAGTCACTGGAATCAGGGAAAGTCCCGTATGATTGGAAGATCGCTGTTGTAACCCCCTTGTTCAAGAAAGGATCAAGGTAAAAGATGGAAAATTATAGGCCAATTAGCCTAACCTCGTTTGTTGATAAAATTCTAGAATCCATCATTAAGGATGAGGTTTCTAAATTCTTGGAAGAGCAGGGTCGGATTAGAACAAGTCAACATGGATTTAGTAAGGGGAGGTCGTGCCTGACAAACTTGTTGGAGTTCTTTGAAGAGGTGACAAGTAGGTTAGACCAGGGAAACTCAGTGGATGTTATCTACCTAGACTTCCAAAAGGCCTTTGATAAGGTGCCACATGGGAGGCTGCTGAGCAAGGTGAGGCCCATGGTGTTCGAGGTGAGCTACTGGTATGGATTGAGGATTGGCTGTCTGACAGAAGGCAGAGAGTTGGGATAAAAGGTTCTTTTTTGGAATGGCAGCTGGTGACAAGCGGTGTCCCGCAGGGTTCAGTGTTGGGGCCGCAGCTGTTCACATTATATATTAATGATCTGGATGAAGGGACTGGGGGCATTCTAGCGAGGTTTGCTGATGATACAAAGTTAGGTGGACAGGCAGGTAGTACTGAGGAAGTGGGGAGGCTGCAGAAGGATCTAAACAGTTTGGAAGAGTGGTCCAGGAAATGGCTGATGGAATTCAATGTGAGCAAATGCGAGGTCTTGCACTTTGGAAAAAAGAATACAAGCATGGATTACTTTCTAAACGGTGAGAAAATTCGTAAAGCCAAAGTACAGAGGGATCTGGGAGTGCTAGTTGAGGATTTTCTAAAGGTAAACATGCAGGTTGAGTCCGTGATTAAGAAAGTGAATGCAATGTTGTCAATTATCTCAAGAGGGTGGGAATATAAAAGCACTGTTGTGCTACTGAGACTTTATAAAGCTCTGGTTAGGCCCCATTTGGAGTACTGTGTCCAGTTTTGGTCCCCACACCTCAGGAAGGACATACTGGCACTGGAGCATGTCCAACGGAGATTCACACAGATGATCCCTGGAATGGTAGGTCTAACATATGAGGAACGGCTGAGGATCCTGGGATTGTATTCATTGGAGTTTAGAAGATTAAGGGGAGATCTAATAGAAACTTACAAGATAATACATGGCTTGGAGAGGGTGGACGCTAGGAAATTGTTTCTGTTAGGCGAGGAGACTAGGACCCGTGGACACAGCCTTAGAATTAGAGGGGGTAAATTCAGAACAGAAATGCGGAGACATTTCTTCAGCCAGAGAGTGGTAGGCCTGTGGAATTCATTGCCACAGAGTGCAGTGGAGACCGGGACGCTAAATGTCTTTAAGGCAGAAATTGATAAATTCTTGATGTCACAAGGAATTAAGGGCGACGGGGAGAATGCGGGTAAGTGGAGTTGAAATGCCCATCAGCCATGATTGAATGGCGGAGTGGACTCGATGGGCCAAATGGCCTTACTTCCGCTCCTATGTCTTATGGTCTTATGGTCTAACACATTTCAAAGAGACTAGAATAACCATGATATCAGAATGCTTACTTACACACATGTAGGAGCAAAAAAAATCTATTTAGCAAATTATAAATGTCATTTTACAAAATCTTTTAGCAAATAATATCTTAAGCCTAAAATAAATACTCTCATTTGTCACACTGTTCCCGCCCACTCCTCTGTTATTCAACATAGATCAGACAAATGAATGTATATTGAATCACTTTAGAGTAATAAACAATAGTGATAAGTGTATGCCTGTGGGCTTTGGCCTGCTTGTGCTTTAAATCATTTGTTGGGGAGTAGATAAATTAGATGAAAGAAAAGCATTGAACATCAACAAAATGATCTTATCATCATTTGTGTCTCAGAACCACACAATAGTAAGAAGATTGTCTTGAGCTTACTCAGGCTAGCAAATGAATTTGAAGTTATTTTTGACCGTGGACAATTTTATGTTGGGATTGGTTGGTTGAGTTTAAAATGGACACCTCTTTTCAGGGAATGAATTACAAGCACAAAGTCTCTATCCACATTCGCACCTCGTTCCCTTTATCTACTGTCATCTCCGTTGCCTGCTGGAAAAACCAATTCTTCACTTGAATTGCTTTTTGCAACCGAGATGAAAGCAAATCAGGACATCATGCACATTATTCTCCATCATTTCTGTCTCATTTCAGTTCTCCCTCTTTTTGCCCACATGAAATAATCAGCTAGAGACACTCAGTGTTTTGGAGAAGTCAGGAAATTAGAGGTAATTGAAGAACTTGGGTTCAATATTCATTGTGCTAATGTGAAAGTTATTTCTGACATAATTTCTGATGTTGTTATTTTTGCTTTGTTATTGCTAATTGCTCCTTTTGTGATCCTTGTGAGGGACGAACACTCCCTCCTTCTCCCACCATTATCAGTTACCCAGTGGGAACTCCTCAGTTTTATTTTGCTTTTTGAGGGGAGAGAGAAGACATGGCAAAGTACTGATATTCTATGAATATCGCAAGTGGCTAACATTTACGAATACTATCAGTAAACACGGGCAGAAGTCAACTTTTCTGCTCCCATCATTCCGACTCAAGGAGGAGTGCCTGTGGAGGTATTTGTAATCAACCTTTCAGAGATGTTACTTACACACTCTAGCACAGGTGAAACTTGAGCCTGGGCCTAAAAAGGAAGCTATCACTGAGTTATGCTACATTCTACAACCATCACTTTTAGCGATAGCACTGCGGAGGGCTGTGAAGCATGTAACTAACTGTAGATTTCATGCTAATTGTTCATTTTAGGTGGCACCGGTGACATTGGTTCTAACCATGCAGCTTCTCATGCACTTTGCTCAGTGTTACATATTAGTTTACACTCTGATAGCCCAAACCTGCAAAACATGTGTCAGCATGAAATAGCAAAAACTGAGCTTGGAACATTAGGTTGTTGAGTTGGATATCCCTCAAAAAAGTGCAGGGATCACAATGTACGACATCACACCTCTGTCCATTGATTATAATGTAGAAAGCACATAACTTGTGTTCCTTGCTTGTTTAAGCAACCCCTGCATCCAGACAGCAGTAATCGTACAGTTCATTGGTGAGCATTAATTAAAGGTAGCCAGCACCTCTTGAAGAGGGCTGTGGCTGGAGTAGATGATCAGGCTCATGGCTGAAGGGACATGGCAAAGAGTGAGAGAAAACACAATAAGGAAGGGTGAATTCCAAGTTCTTTAGGCGTTCAACAGAAGTCTTTGTGTGCAGAGGTGAAAAGGGAGACTAATGTCCTGTATCCTGAACAGCGTGAGGAGTCCCTCCAGCCTGCAGGCCAAATGGCAGTAGGAGCAGGTAGCCTGGGAAGCCAGGAATCAAGGCTTAAAGACTTGGATGCAGTGCTGCAAGATGTTTATTAACCTCATGTATTGTCAAGATCAGAGAATGCATCTTCAAACTGCAGACACTGCTCAATTCACCACACTCTCATCACTCATCCACCATCAATTTGTTCAAAGTCACACAACACCAAGTGACAAAGGAGCAGCACTCTGAAAGCTTGTGATTTTAAATAAACCTATTGGACTATACCATGGTGTCATATCTCTTCTAACTTTGACCACCCCATTCCAACACCGGCACCTCCACATCATGGCTATCAATTTGTTCAGTTGTGCTTCATACCCAATATTAGTATGCTTCAATTCACCCTCCTACATTTAACACTGCTGAAAACCTCAGAGTGGGGCAGCATGGTGGCTCAGTGGTTAGCATTGCTGCCTCACAGCACTGGGATCGGATTGGATTCCAGCCTCTGGCGACTGTCCGTGTGGAGTTTGCACATTCTCCCTGTGTCTATGTCAGTTTCCTCCAGATGCTTTGGTTTCATCCCACAGTCCAAAGATGTGCAGGTAGGTGGGTTGACCATACTAAATTGCCCATAGTGTCCAGGGATGTGCAGGCTAGATGAATTAGCCATGAGAAATGCAGGGTTACAGGGTTGGGTAGCGGTGTGGGTCTGGGTGGGATGCCCTTCAGAGGGTCAGTGTGAACTCAATGGGTGAATGGCCTGCTTCCACCCTGTAGGGATTCTACAATTCTACAACTCACAGCTTGCTCACCCTATCAGGTATTTATGCAAGATAGTAGTATTACACAAACAGATTATAGGACACTCCCTGACATTTATCCCTCACCAATATAAATATGACAACCAAAGAAAGGTAGTGTCAGCTAATCAGAAGCAGATACTTACCATTATTTGGATGGCCAATGCTTCGAGCTTGGCCAGTGACAGTGTTGAAACCATTGAAGATGATGGCATCCTCATACTTGTAAGAAACTGGAATTGACAAAAAAGTCACATTCTTGTCTAACTTTGGGACTAGCGGTTGAGACTTGTTGGGGCTATCTAACCTGGGGCTAGATGACATGCTGTTTAATGTCGACAATTGTATCAAAACTTGATTAACTGTATCACATGATTTGCAAGTTCAAAAGAAACTTTTCAAAATAAAGTAACCTGTTAAAAGCTGTAGGCAGCTTTTTCACAGATAAACAAGACTGTGACAGGAAACAACATCTTCAAGGCCCTCTGTTATAAAAGACAGCTAAACACAACAGACAACCATACTTCCAAGCTATGTGTAGTCATTATGCTTGTTGGAATGCAAGTTCAATTAGTGTGTCGAACTTTAGTATGGTTTCAGTGGCCAGATAAGATCATCGAGACTGGATAACTATTACGAATGGCTTGAAACTTAAATGACTAGTGACAAGTGGAACAAGGAAAGATCTGACAGCTTGTTTACAAATCAGGACCAAAATATTTCAAGGATTGCGTCCTGCTATAGAAAGGACGTTGTTAAACTAGCAAGGGTACAGAAAAAATTTACAAGGATGTTGCCGAGATTGGAGGGTTTGAACTATAGGGAGAGGTGGAATAGACTGGGGCTTTTTCTCTTGGAGTGTTGGAGGTTGAGAGGTGACCTTATGGAAGTTTATAAAACGATGAGGGGCATAGATAAGGTGAATAGCCGATGTCTTTTCCCTAGAGTATATACATATTTTTAAGGTAAAGGGAGAAAGATTTAAAAAGGACCTGAGAGGTAACGTTTTCACGCAGAGGGTGATGAGTGTATGAAATGAGTTGCCAGAGGAAGTGGTAGAGGCTGGTAACATTTAAAAGGAATTTGGACAGGTAAATGAATAGGAACAGGTCAGAGGGATATGGGCCAAAGCTGGCAATGGGACTAGTTCAGTTTAGGATACCTAGTTGGCATGGATGATTTGGACTGAAGGACCTGTTTTCTGTGCTGTATGACTCTATGGGATAACGGAAGTTTGGCTAAAATCTTGATAGACTGAAGATAAAAAAAAGGCATGAAAGCTCCAGAGGGAAGATGGACAACTTGAGAGGGAGAAGTTTGAATCAGATGATATTATAATTTAGTAAAAATAACTACAGAGACATGAGGGAGGAACTATTCAGAGTTCATTGGAAAGTGAGACCAGCAGGGAAGGTGGTGAAGCGTCAATGGCAGGAATTTCTGGGTGTGAGGAAATTAGAGAGAAGAGTTCCTCATTCAAAAGCACTTAGTGAAAGACCTGGTATTAGAAAAGTTAGGGCAGCCCAAGTGTTACTGCTGTCTCCTCCCTCTGAGACCTCCATCCTGCCATCACTCCCCAGTTGACCAGCTACAGATAATGAAAGTAAAACCTCTCAATTCTCCCATCAACCACTGCCTCCACCTGGAGTATTTAATTTTCATACACCCAATATTTACAGACCAGCCTGCAGCAGAGGAACGCTGAGAAAAGAGCGATGTTGAAGACAATCTGTCACTTGCACCCACCAGCTCAGATACTGACATTGGCAGTGTCTTAAAGATTTAATAAGAAGTGGGATCTGCTCACACACAGAGAGAGAAAGAGAGAGAGACAGCATGAGAGGACTGCAGTTGAACCAAGGCGGGTGCAATGCTGATGGGTTGGGGGGAGGAGTGCAATAAGGTGATTGGTGCAAAGTTAATGCAGGTCCAGTGTGGGCTGTTAGCAAGGGTTCACACATATTTCTTGGAGAAGAACCAGATAAGGAGTTGGAGGGTGTAGGTTACAGAATTGCCCTGATTGGTATGCACAAAAACAAAATGTTTGTTGCATTGGGAAGCCCATCAGTGACCCTATGTGACATATCAAGAAGCACTGATTAGTCTGTGGCCAACTTGGTACAGACTTTGCACAGAGTTGGAGCTATTCTTCCTAGCAATGGTCAACCTCATCATTGTGAATCCAATCGTAATGCAGCATTTGGTGGTTTATGTCTTATCTTCCATTGCAACACAAACTTTGAGTGCCACCATTATAGCTTTGTATTGCAGTATACAACCACTAGCCTACCCCTCACAGCTCCTGTCATTTCTAGACTGGAATTTTCTGATATCACTCAAAGACTTGAAGTCTTTAACAGTGTAATCATAAAGCTGCTAGGTGCATGGAAATGAAAACAAACAACTGTCAATCATATAGACATAGAGTAAATTGAATGATAGATTTCCTTTCCATTGAAGTATCATTTGTGTGATTGTAGTCCCACAGGTACAACCCCTAACATTTCTGTTATAATGAGAAGAACATAATTAAAACTTGCATTCTTGTTAACACATTGTCTTTCGAGAAAATGCTGTTGGCTGAAGAATATAATATGCTGTAGCATAGATGGTGTAAACAAATTAATTTAGAACACATTTTTGAGGCACGTTTGGCTTGTGGGAGCTATATCCTTGGTAGATATACTTGGCTTACAGCCTTGGAATCCTACTGTCTAAGTCCCAGTTGCACAAACATAACATTGCAATGAGTGTTGGTCTCAGGCATCGTAAATATATATGTGCTCACTTCTTTTGTCAGTGGAAAGGGACTTTTTTTTGCAGTCAGGCAGACACACAACTCATTAATGGTACAGCAACAGCAGCTTGGAGTCAGCCATGCAACACAGTAGCATGCTGGTCAATCTTATTCAAGTACAAAGAAATCTTGAATGTTAATAACAAAATCACTGATGCAATGTCTTGTTTCTGTGCTGAAAGAGCAATGCCTCAAGAGAATTGGGAAATTGTTTAAACATCACCTGATTGCTGCTTGAATAATCTTTAGCAGCCACACATGATGTATTTTGCAGATGTACCCTAGAATTTCATCAGAGAAAGACTCATCAAACTTTACAGCCAGTATCCACACAAAAACCTAGTGTAATTAATCCTGCTTTAAAGATAGAAATTGCTCTTAAGCTACAATATCTGCTTGATTAATCAGTCATCACACTCTCTAAAGGTAGATTCTGGATAATTTATTATTACTCAAATACAGGTACTATAAGATATTCTGCAAGGTTGAGGATTAAAAGGAAAGTTAATAGCTGAACTAGGAAATGTAATATCCCTTCATGGACTATTGACATTTTCTAATGGGTCTATTTCAAACTACATGAACATCTAATTTTGGAGGCATATTAGCTTTTCAACAATGTTAAGTTATTCTTTCAGCTTGGCAACTTGATGCTTAAAAATTCACACTATTCCATGATTGAAAGTGCAGGTAAGTAACTTATAAACAGAAAATGCTTGAGAAACTCTCAAGCATTTTCTCAGATGCTTCTTCAGCTGCTTTGCAGGTGGTAGCCTCATTCAAATGCTATGAGCTCCCTGATCCAATCAGAGAAGTTACAAGGTTCCCATAAAAAATAATTGAATTAATTGAGCTTTGACAAATTGCCATGGGTCATACTGAGGTTAGGGAAACATGTAGGCTACCACATTGACTTGTCAAACTCAAGTAATGTGATTGCTGGTACCACATGCTATTAATCAAGATGAAGAAGGATCGATGGATCCTTGACTTCACATATATCAGGGAATTTGGTTTGGCCATCCTAGCAAGGACCTAACAAAGACGGTGCTGGTGATGGGGGTGGTGGGGCAGTGGGGGGTTGAAGTTTGAGGCCAATATGTGGGAAGAATGAAGGGAGTATGGGTAGGAGGATGCCGGCATTAAGCACAAGAAAACTTCCCTCCACTTTCCAAGGCAGGTACCACCCCAACTACTCTTTCTGCCCAACAGCAGACATCATTGAGAAGGTTCCTGAGCAGTCTACTATGGTCCTGCTATTCATACACAGCCCATACAATCTCACTGGAAATAGAATGATGCCTTTAAATGGTTATTGAATGGTCACTTAAGGGCCTGAATAAGCCCAAAGATGGGCAGGCTGCCCTATATTATGCCATGTTAATAATGGTAGACAGGTCAGGGATGGGCAAGATAGCAGGCAGGAGATATTTAAATATATAGTTGGCAACCATAAAATTGTCACTTTGGGCAAAGAAGGTTCTACTGAATTCTTATCTGTATTATTGAAGAATATCTTGGATGTATTGTCTCAGGTTTTGGCATTTCTTATGAGGGGAAATCCTCCTCTACATTTGCCTCATTAAAACTCTTTGTAATTTTGAAAACTTCAAAAAATACAACAATAGCAAAAAGACAAGAACACCTCTTGTCTGCCCATTTTACCAATAGATGGACAAAGAAGGTTGAATTGTACATGCATGCATACTCCAAATAAAAGTCTTGGGTGCCACAGGACACTATGATACAATTTTATTTACTCAGCAGAAATGCAACTCACCACATCTGGATTTCCAGTAACTGTGTTACAAGCAGAGACTGATAGTCCTTTAAAAAAACAAGCATCAGCTCATACTGCAAGTGAAAGAATGACACTTCAAGATTTCGCAAGAAGATAGTTAGTGTAACGAGTAACTAAAAACATTATTAACAAACCATTATCTTTGTAGGAAACATATACGTCCAGACCACGGAAAGGAAATCACACCCCTTTTCTTATTCTCAGCCCTAGGCTTATTTTTCTTAGAATAAATACAGATATGAAAGGCATAATTTTTACTGTCAATTGTGCAGACATCAAACATTTCCAGAACTAACTAATTCATAATTAAATGCGCCCACCACAAAACTTTCTGGGGGTGAGCAGATGGACATAAGATTCCGCCCACAGATCCAAACAATAGAACTTTTTATAAACCTCAGAATGCAGCACCGAAAAAGGTTAATGACTAATGTGTTGGATGGTACTTGTCTTGTTGAGAAAGCATTTTAAAACTGAACCAGAAAATGAGATAATTATTTTACCATTTATTTTAAAATCTGTGGATAAAGCATTAATTCTTTTGAATTTTGTTTGTCTTGTCAACAGAAATTTGAACAATCAGGACTTAATTTCTAACATTGCTCATAAAGTTCCACAAAACCGGTCTTACAAGATATTGTACAGCTAGATTCACTTCCATAACCATTTTGAATATTGAAAGAATACTTGATTGATCAATACCATTAGCATTAAAATATTGACCTTTACTGAGACTTAATCATCGTTTTTTTTTCAATGTGCCCAATATATGTAACTTACATTGAAAATTATACTAAAATGAATGTCTTTATTGCACTGGCCTTCTTACGCTTGTAATAATTTATTTAAACATCTAAACTTTTCAATTTCCCAAGAAGGAATTGGAAATATGCAGTTAAGCACCCACACAACCACTGCCATCAGGACTTTTAAATGGTTTACAGCTCATTTGTTTAAATGGCCATGGGTGGAAAGCTGCTCAGCTGATTAGCACAGCAGTAGATGCAGTAGAGAATCTGGTGGTAGTCAGTGATGTGGGTGATTCATTTTCTGGAGAGTTTGTGCACCCACGCAGGTCCCTCCTGAGTGTTGACATTGAACCAGTTAATGGAGCAATCACAGTAAAATCCACTTTGAATAGATAGCCTGCCAAAAAGCTTATCTCCATTGTCGAATTAACTCCTGCTCAGCAAGTGAGGAAACTTCTGTCTGGTTACTGTCATTTTGCTCTACTGAACAATGTTTCAGCTTTTCGCAAAATCTCAACAATATGTCAACATACTTAACCAGCAAATGTACCTTTTGAAAGAAACATTGCTACAAATTTCATTCACATTTTTCTTTCCTTGGGTAGAATTCTGAGCAGTTCAGAAATAGAAATAAACTGATGTTTCCATTTATATTGCAGTCTTATGCCAGTTTTAATTTCCATCGTGCCACTGTTAAACAGGCATCTGTAGTGCCCCAGGTGAGAATTTTATACTTGATAGATTGGCTGATCTTTTTTTCCCTTCAGCTTATTCTGCTGACCTACAAATAATGCATAGCATTGATGCTCGTTGTTAACTCTAAAATATTTATACTTTTTGTCAAATTTAGTAAGGGTCAGACTAATAGGTTTGTTGCTTGAATGATAACTGAAATGGCTTTTTGTCTCGAAGATGTGTATCTTCAATACAGATTTTTTTAGATTTAGATTTGGACTTTATTGTCATGTGTACTCAAGTACAGAAATACAGGAGTACAGTGAAAAGTGAAAACCAAGTGAAATTATGGAAAAGATGATGAGTAACTCTAAATAACATAGCAACACCAGGTTTATTTTACTGATAACTATAATCTTAGCTTTATATTCATGAAAAACTCAACTTATAAGCACAATTTCAGCCAGCTCATCCACAAAGCACTATTGGCATCTGGGAGAAGATTCATCATGTGTATACCATGGTCCCACCTAAACAAAATGTTTGTGGGCGGCACGGTGGCACAGTGGTTAGCACTGCTGCCTCACAGCGCCTGAGACCCGGGTTCACTTCCCGCCTCAGGCGACTGACTGTGTGGAGTTTGCACGTTCTCCCCGTGTCTGCGTGGGTTTCCTCCGGGTGCTCCGGTTTCCTCCCACAGTCCAAAGATGTGCAGGGTCAGGTGAATTGGCCATGCTAAATTGCCCGTAGTGTTAGGTAATGGGTAAATGTAGGGGTATGGGTGGGTTTCGCTTCGGCGGGTCGGTGTGGACTTGTTGGGCCGAAGGGCCTGTTTCCACACTGTAATGTAATCTAATCTAATCTAATCTAAATGCCGATGTTGAATAAAGTAAAAAATTACACGATACCAGGATATAGTCCAACATATATTGTTTGGTGTGATTTCTACCAAAATAATTGTGACAATATGAGGGGAAAGAAACATGGTTTGGAAGCAACAGACAGACACAAAAATAAATCATGACCTCAAGTGAGATTCAGATAGATGAGGTCGAGAGGGGGGTCATCATGTGATCAAAACCCTCAATTGCAGCAACATTGGGTCCAGGTGATGTTAATACTTGGGCCTCATCTGGGTCAGTGCCTCCCGAGAATAGGCAGTGGTTGCTGGGTAGAAGGTAGGGGCAGAGGTTTGAGTTGGCCTTTACCACATGAAGTTTCACCAGCAAGGAGGGTACTTGGAGGGAATTGGGAAGTTCTCCTGGGAAGGCTAGGACCAGAGAAGCTTTTTACTTTATGTGGCCTTGAGGATCCTGAAAGGTTTCCTCAAGTTCCAGATTTTCTGCTCCTTTTCTTTACTTCACAGGGCATCACAAAGGCTTTCTTGCTTAGGCTACACTTTAAACTGCAGACAGCCCCCAGTTAAGCCATTGGATATTTAAAGAGCTCTGTGTTTTCCTTAGGGGCTCTTTCTTTAAAGGCTGATTAAAATTGAACATGATGAAACCTGAGCAGCCTGGTTAAGGTCACCAGCGTGGTTTTACCTGTCACCCAGTTCGCCTTCATTAGGCTGATCAGGTTAAGCGTTCCTTTAATTCTCGAAAATTCATTTCAAACTGTAAAGAAAATCAGATTCTTTACAAACATGCCTTTCTGAGAGGAAAGATGAATACACAATAATTGAATGCAAACAATTGAATAACTCTACAGTAAATTGAAAATAAAGTACCAATGTCCTGAAAAACCTCTGCAGCGATTTTGTGTTATCAATCAATGATGTAACACAATTTAGAGCTAAATCTAAGATTTGTTAATGAGCTTTGTGGAGTGCTTTTCACTCCTTAAAATTTAACATCTTTCCTAAAGAGTACAAAACAACTTGAATTCAAGATTCTTGGGACTAGATAAAAATGAGTTTTATTTCTAAGTTGATAAAGACTCTACCAGCAGTTAAAGGATTCCCTAAAAGCAAGTATTATTACCCTGGTTTCTCTGTAACCTTTGAGTGTTGCAGAAAAATGATCTGTCCATCATGTTAAAATTAGATATCTGGCAGTCTGTTGCAGATTGTAACATTTAGGCACACTTTGTTCCAGTGTTTGAAACATTTGTTCACACCTAATAGTGGAAACACTTAGATAGTTTTAATAGGTCATCCAAATCAGTTCAAGCATCAGAGTCTGTTTTAGTCAGGAAACGATTATCAGAAAAAAATATTTGTTTGAGCATTCAGACTCCAGGCAGAGTTATTTGGTAGCTGAGCGTGGGCATGAAGGAAGCCCAGCTGAGAAATTCTCGAGTTCAGAGCAACCCCATGGCAGTGCCAGCTGAGCAAAGCAAGCTGTTTGCAAAGAACTGGATTGTGCTGTTTGTCAGAGCTGGACCTTAGCCTCCAGAATTCAGTGGGGTGCTGTCTCGAGGGAAGAGGTTGAACCACAAGGATATGAGTAGTTGTTGAGGCAGTCATGGTTTTTTTGAAGAATTCCAAAGCTGGATTTTGGAAGTGAAGAATTGGAATCCCACATGAAGGAAGAAAAATGTTAAAGACCCACAAAGTCACCCTTATCTGGGTGGCTTGCTAGGCAATTCGCAGGATCTGTCTTGATCTATTGATGTGCATTAGCTTGGTTGTTCAAAACATGGGGTTCTCGTGTCTTTATTCTAGTAATAATCACTTGCAATCTCAAATTTCACTTGCTTTAAGTAAAACAAAAGCCACTGATCCCTAACCAGATTGCAGTAGAATTTGGTCATCTCATCTGGAATCGGTACAATCTACTTAGACTAACTATCAGTATTCTTCATTTTCAGGAATTCCAGCTTGAATTGATCAAATAAATAAATCTATCCAACAACTGTTTGATTTTGTTCCCTTTGTGCTTTTCAGATATGGGTCAGAAACATGCTGAGGTTAAAAGGAGAATGTATGAAGGCTCTCCCTAATAAAATATTCCAACTTAACATGTGCAATCAATTGGAATGAATTTTACTGATGAGATGAAGTATATTGAAAGTATCCACATTTATCTTTCTGCACCTTTGTTTCAGTCACTAGCTAAATCTATTCAAATTTTATAGGAATTTTGAAACAGTTTTCACAAATCTGACAAACTAAACTTGAGCAGTGTTGTCTTATTTTGGATTTTTTGACTAATACATTGTTAGTCTCCAGATACTTTGTGCACAGGAGTTTTATGGGTCTATTTGTGTGTGTGGCTACCATGAATGATCAGGGACAAATGGTTTGTAAGTTAATGCATCAAATCAATGAAGCTTTCAATACATCTCTGTTATTCAGTCTGCACACAGCTCCTGCCTTAGTACACAAATTTTGTGTATCCTCATATATATTTATGAAAAGTAATCAGTATCATGTAGATGTGAATTGCCTTCACAGATGAGCACCTGTTTATAATGAATAATCTGGTTAGATGATGTCAGAGGTGCAATACCTATAAGAAAATAAACTGTTTTCATACAAGAATATTACAAACATATAGCTTTAATGAAAACTAAATTAAGAAAGAAATGTGTGTGCATATTAATAAGCATTCAGATAAAAACACCAGGACTATAAACTGACATTTAGCATTCTAACTATGAGAAAAAAATTGAACTAATACAAAATCTTTCAACAATACAGATTGCAATGAAAGAATGTTCATTTAATGAAGCTGCCTTTACAAATGCTGTATTTCCTAAAACATCTACAAACCTTTAATATGGAATTGTTGACATAATGTGAAGATGGAGGCTGCATATTGATATACAGCAAATCTCCATGAACTGCATAAAAATCCACATATTCTGCTTCAGGGATGGCAAAATACTGGGGGGAGTTTCAAATAAACCTGAAGGGCTATAACCTGGTGTTGTGTGATTTTTAACTTTGTCCACTCCAGTCCAACACCAGCTCCCCCACATCATATTCAAATCGCGTGAATCTTTTGCACCCGATTGGGAGATGGTTAGGCCTTAGTTTAACAACTCATCTGAAAAGTGGATAAAGAGGTCAAGAAGGCATATGGCATAGAGTATGGAGTATAAAAACTGGCATGTCATTTTGCAACAGTGTAGAACTCTAATTCGGCCACATTTGGAATATTATGTACAGTTCTGGTTGCCACACTATCAGAAGGATGCACAGGCTTTGGAAACGGTTCACCAGGATATTGCCTGGTTTGAAGAGTATTAACTGAGGAGACATTGGACAAACTTAGTTTGTTTTCACTTGAACGTCAAAGGACGAGGGGTGACCAGACAGAAGATTACAAAATTACGAGAGGCATGGATAGAGTGGACAGTCAGATCTTTCTCCAGAGTAGAAATATCAATTATTAGGGGATATAGGTTTAAGGTAAAAGGTGTTAGGTTTAGAGGAGTTTGCAAAGCAACGTTTTTTTACAGAGGATTGTGCTGCCGGAGGAGGTGGATACAATAGGAATCTTTAAGAGGTACAGTGATAGATTTATGAATAAGAAGGGAAGAGAGGGTTATGGATTGCTTAGAGGCAAAAGATTTTTAGCTTAAAAAGACAACATGCATCTGTGCAGTTATGGTGGACCGAAGAGCCTTTTCCTATGCTGTACTTTTTTTTGTTCTTTGAAAGACAACACCACGGTCAGGGCAACACTCTCACCATTGGTGTGTAAGCTTACATCAGTGTTGTTTAAGATGTTGAGCTGGAAATGTGTTGCTGGAAAAGCGCAGCAGGTCAGGCAGCATCCAGGGAATAGGAGAGTCGACGTTTCGGGCATAAGCCCTTCTTCAGGAATGAGGAAAGTTTGTCCAGCAGGCTAAGATAAAAGGTAGGGAGGAGGGACTTGGGGGAGGGGCGTCTGGAATGTGATAGGTGGAAAGAGGTCAAGGTGAGGGTGATAGGTCAGATTGGGGTGGGGGCGGAGAGGTCGGGAAGAAGATTGCAGGTTAGGAAGGCGGTGCTGAATTTGATGGATTTGACTGAGACAGGGTGGGGGGAGGGGAAATGAGGAAACTGGTGAAATCCGAGTTCATCTCTTGTGGTTGGAGGGTTCCTAGCCGGAAGATGAGGCGTTCTTCCTCCAACCGTCGTTTTGTTGTGGTCTGACGATGGAGGAGTCCAAGGACCTGCATATCCTTGGTGGAATGGGAGGGGGAATTGAAATGTTGAGCTACAGTGTGGTTGGGTTGGTTGGTCCGGGTGTCCCAGAGGTGTTCTCTGAAACGCTCCGCAAGTAGCCGGCCTGTCTCCCCAATATAGAGGAGGCCACATCGGGTGCAGAGGATGCAATAGATGATATGTGTGGAGGTGCAGGTGAATCTGTGGCGGATATGGAAGTTTCCTTTGGGGCCTTGGAGGGAGGTGAGGGGGGAGGTGTGGGCGCAAGTCTTGCACCTCCTGCGGTTGCAGGGGAAGGTGCCGGGAGTGGAGGTTGGGTTGGTGGGGGGTGTGGATCTGACGAGGGAGTCACGGAGGGAGTGGTCTTTACGGAATGCTGATAGGGGAGAGGAGGGAAATATATCCTTGGTGGTGGGGTCCGTTTGGAGGTAGCGGAAATGACGGCGGATGATGCGCTGTACATGGAGATTGGTGGGGTGGTAGGTGAGGACCAGTGGGGTTCTGTCCTGGTGGCGGTTGGAGGGGCGGGGTTCAAGGGCGGAGGAGCGGGAAGTGGAAGAGATGCGGTGGAGGGCACGTTGACCACGTCGGGGGGGAAATTGCGGTCCTTGAAGAAGGAGGCCATCTGGGTTGTGCGTTTTTGGAACTGGTCCTCCTGGGAGCAGATGCGGCGGAGTCGAAGGAATTGGGAGAATGGGATGGCGTTTTTACAGGGGGCAGGATGGGAGGAGGTGTAGTCCAGGTAGCTGTGGGAGTCGGTCGGTTTGTAGTAGATGTCCGTGTTGATTCGGTCGCCTGAGATAGAAATAGAAAGGTCGAGGAAGGGGAGGGAGGAATCTGAGACTGTCCAGGTGAATTTGAGGTCGGGGTGGAAGGTGTTGGTGAAGTGGATGAACTGTTCAACCTCCTCGTGGGAGCACGAGGCGGCGCCGATACAGTCATCGATGTAGCGGAGGAAAAGGTGGGGGGTGGGGCCAGTGTAGTTGCGGAAGATGGATTGTTCCACATATCCTACGAAGAGGCAGGCATAGCTGGGGCCCATGCGGGTGCCCATAGCTACTCCTTTCGTTTGGAGGAAGTGGGAGGATTGGAAAGAGAAGTTGTTCAGGGTGAGGACCAGTTCAGTCAGTCGAAGGAGGGTGTCAGTGGAAGGGTACTGGTCGGTACGGCGGGAAAGAAAGAAGCGAAGGGCTTTGAGTCCTTCGTGATGGGGGATGGAGGTGTACAGGGACTGGATGTCCATGGTGAAAATAAGGCGTTGGAGACCGGGGAAGCGAAAATCAAGGAGCAGGTGGAGGGCATGGGTGGTGTCCCGAACGTAGGTGGGGAGTTCTTGGACTAAGAGGGACAGGACGGTGTCAAGGTATGCGGAGATGAGTTCGGTGGGGCAGGAGCAGGCGGAGACAATGGGTCGGCCGGGGCAGTCAGGTTTGTGGATTTTGGGCAGGAGGTAGAAGTGGGAGGTGTGGGGTTGTGAGACTATGAGGTTGGAGGCGGTGGATGGGAGATCCCCCGAGGTGATGAGGTTATGGACGGTCTGGCAGATGATGGTTTGGTGGTGGGGGGTGGGGTCATGGTCAAGGGGGCAGTAGGAGGAGGTATCTGCGAGCTGGCGTTTGGCCTCAGCGTTGTAGAGGTCAGTGCGCCAAACTACTACCGCGCCTCCCTTGTCTGCTGGTTTAAGATGTTTAAGATGTTGACCATTTATCACATGTGCCAAAGTGGCCACACACCATGTGGTAAGGAGATTTTAGTCAGATGAACACGGTACCTTATGCAGTGGAGGGTGTGGCTCCAGAATTTAACAAACAGTTTTTGGCATGTCAACAGATTGTAAGTAGGAAATCCTATAGGAGAAGCAATACTTAACATTAAAAGTCTGAATCTGGTTCAATTAAGACTGTGGTAAAGAGGTCCCTTGTGAAAGAAATGAAAGCATGTTGAAGTAGTTTAATTCCTGCAACACAGATGGTTGCTGTGCTGTGATTAGTTGCTGCTCTTAAAGATATTCATTGAAAGCTGATGTTATAGTACATTGCAATTATTTGTCTTTACTCCGTCCTTTAATTCCAGGTCATTTCTGGGAGATTTTTACAAGATTCCTTCCATTGTTTGCATATCTTTTGTACCATGTGCTGAACATAGTGACCTGGTTGTCACAAGTTTCGTGAATATCAAAATCCTCTTGGACAACATTGACCTAGATTGTGCATTCAAGTCTCATGAATGAAACCCAAACATAACATCCTTCTGACCCAAAGATGAGAGTGTCTTCACTGGGTCACTCCTCACAGAAAAATGTGCCATACGAAGGTAATAATATTAGATAAATGTGAATTTAATCATATTTGGCTTAAAAGGAACATACAGCAAGGACTGAAATGTCATGTTAAATCATGTGCTGTTTTGCACTGCTCTAATATTGAAAGGAAGTGCAAGAACACGGCAAGGCTCGTAAAGGGTCATGAATCTTGAGAATTCTCCATTCAATACTGCAGTGGAGTTTGGGTCGTTGAATACATTGAAGACTGATTCAGACAGTTTTTTTTTTATTTATAAGGACATAAAGTTCATGAGGAAGCAGGCAGGAAAACGCAGTTGAGACCATGACTTTAAGAATTATCTCATCGAATGGAAGAGCAAGCCCGAGGGACTGAATGATATGGTACTGCTACAAAGTTTCATTTTCTTATAAGGAAGATGTTAGAAGACCTCATTGTCAGTGATTTGAAGGTGACTATGGCAATAGAGTCTCTGCCCTGAACAAATGCAAATGTTGTTACAACAAGTGCAATGCTGACCTTCTTAGTGAAGCACAGCTAACTTAAACATCTGCTGTTACTGAGGATCAGGTAGGTGACTTGCTCTTTGAATGCACTGATTGTGTCAGGTTTCTTGGTGACAGACTATATGTCCCTCCTTGCTCTTCTCGCAAATTGCTCTGCTCTGTGTAGTCTCGACTTTTTCTCCCAATCATCTTTGATTCCAACTGGAAATCAAGTACGCTCATGTCTAGGAACAACAGGCTTATGTAGAGGCTTTGAAACTCTGCCACACCACTACCTGTAGACTTGTGAAACTTGAAACATCAATAGAAACCATTAAAAATGTATAGGACTGCAACTATTAATAAAGAAATAAACTAGCAATGGATCTTTAAATATTTGGTTATCCCTTTTACTGGTGGTGTGTTTCCTGCCTCTGAACGTATGTTCAGCTGTGCACAATTAAGAAAAGACATTGTGTGTAGTGTGTAATATTTTAAAATAGTAGCACTGGCATCAAATCAGCAAAGCTTACTGATCGAGTCATGTCTTCCTGCTGTGTTGAAGAGTCTTCCTGTTGAAGACTTTAGGTCAATGGAGGCTTTGAAGGTACTAGGAGTGCTGAGAGCCTGTGACAGTTTATTCATTATGTACACTAGGCATGTCTTCTGTAATTTCAGTTGCAATTTACAGATAAATGATTGCTTAGCTTTTGCTCAGTACTGTAATCATGGAGAGAATGCACCAGAATCCCAATATAAAGTTTCACCAATTGGCTACTTCATGCTAAGGTACCTTAATGTTAATATTTACCAGATATCAACATACGCATGCTCACTGATTGTGTACAGATTCCTGTAATGAGAATACAATATCCAAATGGCACGTTGTCTCATCTGTTTTCTTCAGAGCAAGCGCTGCTCTCTGCCTGGGCAGAGTCACTAACACATTAACTGTCACTACATATATGCGTATTAAGCATCAACATGGACATGGATGGCGAACAACGAGTGAAAGGACAAGGTACCAGTGCCGAAGAAGGGGCAGGAACAGAATTATTAAAGATCAGGTTGTGCAAGCTGGAGACCTCCTGGTTTGACTGCCTTTGAGTGCTAACTTCGTGAGGCTACTTTCCAAAAAATGCTGAATCACATTGTTTGTGTTGAGCAGTCACTAATCTCCTTACATATAACATTAAATGATGGCATAGCTATGTGAGACAAACAAGTGCCCACATTGCAGTCACTGATTCAGCAGGGAGCAACCATAGTGATAACACGAGTTGAACTCATGCATCATAAACTAATAGTCTATGCTGAACTCCTGCATCATAAACGAATAATCTATTTGTTGTTTTAAAAAACACCTTCATGTTTTAACTGATTTGAGTTGTCAGACTAAGACAGTCCCCACCAAGCATCAGACCTGCAAATGCATATTGAGATAGTGAACTGAGATGATGCCCCTTATTCCCCACAAAACTAGGGCAGTGAAACCCTTTCTATTTCTCACTTTTGACAGTTCAAAATCCTGGCTTCGCTTGAACTAAGAAAATCTGGAAGTCAAAATGCACTTTACAATAAACCGTCTTGAATTACGTCAATGTAATTCCATGTAAGTTATTGTCAACTGGTCTTTTCCAAGGTGCAATAAGTAACATAAGCAAAACTCTGCTTATTTATGCTTTTGTTCATTTGTGAACTAATTTTATGATCATAATTATTCATGAGTATTGGCTTAAATACATACATTTTCATTTTAAAAATGCACCACAGAAAATTTATTTTATAGTATACATTGATTGTATTCATTCAAAATTCATTTCAGAGAAAAAAATGTTTTCAATAAGGATAAAAATTAATCTAAAGCTACACATCTATGTGCAAATACACTTTAATATTAGTCTGAATCCATATGGCAGAGGACAAACAATCCAATAGCTAAAGCACGCAACAATATACATCTTTAACATCATTATTTTGCAATGTTTTGGCTGCTTCACTATACTTGTCTCTAATTATGAGTTCAAGATGCTACATTACCCTTTTAATGAAGTCCAATTAAGCATCATTAACCTTTGCTCTGACTCATAATTTAATGGACAAAACAGAATGCAAAAGCTGTATGCAAAGGCTGTTGGCAAATGTATCGTGTCAAACTGAACTGGCCCTTGTGAATAATTGGCATCTATAAAAAAAAGTTACAGAGCACTGTATGGTTTAATATGCAATGCACAGGCCAATTGACTACAAACATATGTATTACAACAGGAATTAAAATGTGTTAGCTATTACAAGTGACTGCTTCACTGGAAGGGGAAGTGAATATGTTAGAAATATTGACAAGACTTGAATATTGGGTAGAAGCCTTGATTTTTGAGAAGCCGCTCTATTTATTTGTATATAAAGGTAATAAGCATCACAAATAACTGAGTTATTTTAACATCTGAAATCATCGCATTTTCTCAGAAAATTATAAGAAATGTATTTTTTTGCCAGCATGGTTTTACTATACAATTTTCAATCAAGGCTGGATTGAACATGTAATTATCTCAGACAAAATTAAATTCACTCCATTAGGAGGAATAAATTTTCATTTTAACCTAAAATTACATAGTGGTAAAATACAATAGAATATTCTGTTTGTGCTTATTTCATAGGAAAGAGGGATTGATCAGGCTGCCAAATTGAATCTGCATTTCTTTATTATATTCACAGTTTCAATATGCTTAGACAGGAAACAATAATGTAAAACATTTACTTGGTGAAAGACAAATGTTATTTTAATGACATTAGACGAGATTATTATTTGACTACTCTATAAATAATGCACTGGTGTAATATCTATTACTAAAGTTAGATTTTTCACCAGTAGGAAAAATAATCAAAATGTTAATCCTGTTTACGAACTACATCGTGTTGGCAATGCATTATAGAGAAAAATTGCATTGTTTTGGCATGAGTTTTAGGTATAGCATTATCAGAAAAAGTAATATTTTGATTTTAACTTAAGAGATAATGATAGTGGCTACTCTTTTGGCCTCTCCTAAGTGCAGCTGCTTCATAATAGATCACATAGATGTAAACATGCCTGCCCTGCACTATCGCCATAATTTAATCCTCATGTCTGCAGAATATAGATAGTTGGAACATTTTTACTTTGCAGCAAAATTGAAAGTGGATTGCCACATGCATCTGTTGACTGAAAATGACTTTTTCAAAAAAAATGAATAGCTAGGATTGCCCTGGTGACCACTGTATTACAGTAATAACCTGCTGCTACACACAAGACAGGATGTGGATCAACAAGCATGTTTCGTCTTTCAGAGAATTCCTCATGTCAGCCAGCTTATGTGAGATAGTAGGTTCATGTGAGGATCTCTTCATAGGAATGGAATGGAAAATTTGGAAATAAATCAAGTCTACTGAGCTCTGTGCATCCTAATGGCCCTGCAAACGACTTCCAGGCAACTGGGGAATGAAAGTGATTTTCAAAATGGAAAAGAAACACGTACAGTAAATGATTTAGAAAGGACAGAAAATACTTAAGAGTGCTTAACTTCTACAAGGCAATCAGAAGTAATAATGTTATTACTAAAGAGAATTCAATCAAATCAGATCACATCAACCATAGTAAAAAGTAGTTAAAGGGGCAGTCACTGGGAGTTCTGTTATTCCTTCTCTCGATTCATTTTATTCAGTAAGTGTTTTACAAGTAAGCATTTGGTAGTTTGTAATTACAATGTGTATTGCTACACTAACAATGCAGCAAATATACTAATAAATGTCTTGGTTTTTATTTTTACAAATTGACTTTTCTCACAGCATTGATCAAATGTACAACACAAGATGACTGTCTGGCAGAAAACACAGTTTGCATGAATGGGTCTTTGTCTGATTGGCAGGATAGGACAAGAGTCCCATAGGGCTCCATGTTGGGTCCTTACCATATTATAATTTATATCAATGATTCAGATGGAGAGTGAAGGCGTTTTAGCTAAATTCGCAGATTACATCAGGATTGGATGGAAAATATGTTGTGAAGGAGAAGCAAGGAAGTTGCAGACAGATTGAGTAAGTGGGGGAAACTCTCACAGATGGAGTTTGATATGGGAAAATGTGAAGTTTTCACTTTGACAGGAAGAATAAAACAAATAAATATAATAAGAAATAGGGACAGTGGCAGGATTTTGAGGTGCAGAGGAATTGGCGTGTTTTAGTGCACGAGTCACAAAAAGTGAACATGCAAATACAATACATAAATAAGAAGGTTAAATAGATGCTACCTTTTATAATAAAAGGATTTGACAAAGGAGTTAGGATGTAATGCTTCAGTTACACAGGGCATTGGTAAGACTACTTTTCAAATACTGTCTGCGGTTTTGATCTCCTTTTTTAAGGAAAGATATGAATGCTTTGAAAATCATTCAGAAGAAGTCCTAGATTGATTTTTTGGAATGAGGGGGTTGGTATTTTAAAAGTAGGTTGATAGAACTTTTTTTCCACTGGAGTTTAGAAGAGTGAAGGGCTATACTTCTTTTATGAGAAGAATTGAACATAACAGTATGGATGTTACTTTTCAGGTATGCAGGGCATTGATAAGACATCGCGAATAATGTGTCCTATTTTGGTTTGCTTGTTTATGAATTATGTCAATGCTTTGGAGGCAGTCCAGATGTAGTTTTCTAGATTGAGACCTGAAATAAATGGATTGTCTCATGAGGAGAAATTAGACAAACTGAGCTTGTTTCACTGGAGTTTAGGAGAACGAGGGATGACCAGATTGAAGTGTATAAGATCCTGAACTGTCATAGAGTCATAGAGATGTAAGGCATGGAAATAGATCCTTCGGTCCAACCCATCCATGCCGACCAGATAACCCAACCCAATCTAGTCCCACCTGCCAGCACCCGGCCCATATCCCTCCAAACCCTTCCTATTCATATACCCATCCAAATGCCTCTTAAATTTTACAATTATATCAGCCTCAACCACTTCCTCTGGCAGCTCATTCCATACACGTACCATCCTCTGTGTGAAAAAGTTGCCCCGTAGGTCTCTTTTATATCTTTGCCCTCTCACCCTAAACCTATGCCCTCTAGTTCTGGACTCCCCAACCCCAGGGAAAGACTTTGCCTACTTACCCTATCCATGCCCCTCATAATTTTGTAAACCTCTATAAGGTCACCCCTCAGCCTCCGACGCTCCAGGGAAAACAGCTTGACAAGGTGAACATGGAGCGGATATTTCCTCTATAGGTCAGCCCGAATAGGAAGTACTGTTTTTAAAGTAAGGGTCACATCACAGAATTGCTTCACAGGAGGCTCCCAAGCACTGAGGATGTCACCTAGACAGGGGACGAAACGTCTGCAACATAAATTCCCAGCTCGGCGAACAGAACCACAACGAGCACCCAAGCTACAAATCTTCTCACAAACTTTGAGTAAGGGTCACACTTTCAGAAAAAAGCTGAGAATGTTTCTTTCTCTCTGAGGGTTGTGCGACTTTGGAACTCTTTGCTTCAGAAGGTATTGGAGGCAAGATCAACAAAAAATTCTAAGATGGAAATCAATGCATTCTTGTCAGACAGGGGAAATCAAGGGTTATCTGAGATAACTGGGCATTTGGAATTTGAAATACAAACAGATTAGCCATGATCTTGAGAGGCCAAATGATCTACATCTGCTCCTCCTTTGTACATATTGCTATTCTTAGAAATCTTAAAGCTGGGTATTTACAGCAGTTTGGGGAATTGTCTCTAATAAAAGCAAACAGATTTTTATTTCTTGCCAAAGCTGTTGCCAGTATATTTTATGATAGTAATGGGTTCAACTCACTCAGCTCTAACTAATCAGAATTGATGCACATAAAGTTCAGTGACTATTTTCAAAGCGAGTATCATTTATTTTGGTCATTGTGGAAGCTACAAATATGGCAGATAATTTGTATAATAGAGAGCATAAACTGAACTCTGTAAAATGAGAAGAATTTCATTTGCACAGAAGCTACACTATAAGGTTTCACCACTGGCGTTCCATATGGATCTAATTACAAACTGCATGTTTACATGCCTTGTCAACTTAACGCAACACTGGTTACCTTTGTAAAAATGATAACTAACCTCTAGACAATACATTCCTATAAACTGGAGATGTGCTATGCCTTCACTTCATTCAATTATTCTATGAAGCAATGTTGAATAATATGTGATAGTGAATTATTGGATAAGCAATTCTAGTAATTTTGACATTTTGACTTCAATCACTTGCTTTGCCATTGTCTCAGAGATGTCTTAAGTTCATTTTTACCTTCTCTACTTGCACTGACAGCAGTGTTATACTCATTATTCTTCACAAATTGTAAATTACAAAAAAAATCATTTTACAATATAACAGATGACGAATTGGAGGACTATTTCGAGATGACTTTTATGTGCATGACAACTTGGATGCCATTTGCATATATTGAGCAAAATCACTGCAAAGATATCAAGTAAACATTTCTACTTACTTAAAACCTAGTCCATAATTTTAGAAGCAACCTTAATTGTTTTTCACACAATGAGTTAAAATGTAGAATCTGTTCCTATGTAGGCAAATAAGACAATTTCTTTTCCATCAAAAACAAATGTATATTTGTGCTGGTTGAGAGGATAATGCTGACGAGGTAACAAATTTCAGAATTTTTCATTAAGTTATTTTAATCTTTTACAATCACTTGCAGTGCTAAAACAGACCTTAGTTTAGTTTAACTGAATGATGGGACTTCTAACATTGGAACACCCTTCTATACTATGCCAGAGTGCACACGCTGAGATTAAGATCCAGGACATCTGACCCTGATCACACACAAAAAGAAACACCTTTACCTTTGGAGAAGTTCTCCATGAGTAAGTACTGGCAAAGAGCTTGCACTGTTGAAGTAGTCTAGTCCAGGCAAGGAATCCACATAATGCAATGGATCAGCATTGAAACAATACCCTTTTATTGCTCTACCTACTGCCACTGCCCAAGGTTTAAAAGCGTTGAAGCCACTTTTCAGATGTGAGTGATGTTGATTGTGTAAGATAAATGAAAGAGGGGTAGGGTGCCAGGTGGGTGGGTGGGAAACGGTATCAGGTTGGGATGGTTTGAGGTATGCCTGATCAGGAAGTAATCTTGGGAATTGGAGGATTTAGGAGGTGATTGATATGGAATGGATATGTGATCTTGGATTAAGACTGCATGGGTTGGGGTTGGAGTTGGAGTTGGTGAAAGGGAGGAAAGAAAACAGGACTGATGGTGGGGCTGAGTTTGGAGGATGCGGGATGTGAGTTGGAGGGTTCAGTGTAATATTTACCCAAGAGACAGTGTAGGTTTTAATCCTGAAATGTTCCTCAGGTAACTATCAAGTTGTCATTCACACTCTCTGAGGTCTCGAACTCTGTCATGAGAAATGCTTCGGAGGATTCCTGGCACCAGATAAGTGGCTTTGGAAGCTTCTACTTCAAATTCCCAAAGAGTCAGTTGTGCCAGGACTTCTTCCTGGTCCCAATCCACAACTCCAGTCTATGTTTCAGGAACAACCATCTTCCTATTGGAAGATCTGGGCCTAAATGTTCAGGTCAAATGGTGGAACAAATAATCATCACCTCCCAGAGTTTTGGTGACTTTCAACTAAAGCAAGTTTGTGATGTTTGATGAATAAAACACCACCCCTCCTTGAACCCATTAATTACACTTATATAATATGAACATTATGCTGGGATGATTTCCAGCTGTCATCAAACATATTCCATCCAGATGGGAATGTAAAGATTTCTATTAAAAGAATAACATTTTTTAAAAAACTTCAAGAATTTGCGAAGAACAGATGGTCTCCCAAAATCAATAATTCATATTGCTTCATTGCATTGATGTTAATTAAGAATGAGACAGGTAAGTTCTCAGCACTGATGGACTTTAAGTAATGTATTATTATTTTATTTATCCAGCAACAAACTTCTCATTTTGAATCTTTTGTAATTAGCTTATAACCACTAAATTTGTTGCTGATATTTTGAGCCAGTTGAGGATACAATGCAAGTAAATTCAGCCAGCCAGTGAATTACAAATCCAGTGCACTATGCCATCACTACGACAACGACAAAACTAATATAGCTCACAATATCATGCACCAGATGGTTTGTTCAGAAAATTATGAAGTAAAATATTCCAGAAGACCTACTGTTAAATTTTACATGATCTTTGATAGAAAATTTCTTTGATGATTACTTTTGCAAAAGCCATGGATTTTCCATGTTTAATAAATGAAGCCATAATTTGGTGTATACTGAATTATAGCACTGTTATCAAAAAGTTAAATATTCAGGACACCAGCTGAGGTCATTTGCACATTTTGCTATTATTTTTCATTGCACTGCAACAGTTTTTATTAATCCTCTGAGTGTACTCAGTGTCAGAAGGCAGCTTGGGAATGGGTTGTCTTTAAAGCAGCCATGAAGTATACAGGTCTTTTGGAAACACCATGGAAAGCATTAAAAATGCAGAAATTCTGACTTCTCTCAGTTTCACTTGTGTTTTCAAAAATATTACAGCATTCACACATTCAACCCCACATTCCAACATTTACAACTCTTCAACACTTCCTTATACTTCCAACTTCATTAATGTCACAGCAAGTTTGTCCAATGAAGAGCTAAGTCATAGATGTTAGAAAAATCATAGGTAAATTCCCAATATATGTTCAGGTAGTTGATCACAACCCCTGTTCCATCAATGTTCTCAGTGATCAACATTTTATTGTGTTATGTTTCACAATCAGTGTATCAGTATAGCTTGAAGCGACATGTTCCTAATATTACCACTGTATCAAAAAATGTCACCTGAGAGTATAAAGATCTCATATTCTATCACACTCGGATCACTTGAAGCATGACACTCTACTGGAAGTATGTTCCTCTGTTGCAACCTAATAGCTCAATGTTAGCCAGACACTGTTCTGTCTGAGGAATATAATGTTTGTACATAATAGTTAGTTCCAATAAATGTCTGTTGGGTTCTTCAGTAGCAAAGTACTCACACTCACTTTCTTACATTATGGGAGATAACATAAGCATTGTCATATCATGTAAAACCTCCAGTTGGAGGTTAGTTCACAGTATAATAACAGCTGTGGTTGTCCACAAAAGATTCCAATTTCTTGGTGACAAATGTTTAGAAAATTAACTGAAGATTAACAGGACAACAGAGAATTCAGACAAACTGATAGTTTCTCATCTTTAAGCATAATCAGTTTCTGTAGAAGATGTATTAACCATAAAGAAAACAGAGCTAATTTATTTTTGCTTGAAATGTAAGTTATTTCAAGATAAAAGAAATTTCTAAAGTTGTTGAAAAAAGTTGAAGTGTACTTTTCTCTTGGAACACAAGGCCTATGCAATGCAGTATAAAACAAACTGGAAGGCTAGAGCGCTCTGTTCCTGACAGTTGGTACATCATAAAGTTTCCCATTACAGTGGCTACAAATGATTTGTTCTCCTGAGAAGAGCAGTTTTAACTTAATACATCTTTAGGTGTAAGGTGCAACATATTTTAAGGCATAATTGCAGACAACAAAAACATTATTATGACTGAGAATCTAGTGACACCCTTGCTGAATTACAATTCATCAATCAATGAATGCAATTCTATTTTGTAGACCACACAATATTTGGTTGGGAGAAAAGAGCTCTAAAAATCTTGCGTGCCATGCACAATCTTGGAGACCTGTTCAAAAGTGAAGATCAACTTCAGGATGAACAGACTTCAACTCATGCCATATGGACAGCAAGTCCAAAAGTCTCTTGACCAGTTTGTCAGAAGATGCCTCAGCAAACGACATGGGTGTAACTTTTCCAAAGAGGGACTGTCAGAGAGTCTCAATGAGTTAGTCATTCCTACAGCCTTTAATGGATATGGAGGCTTTTTGGACAAGAAGATTAGCTATACAATTGATGCATATATGATGCCATAGTGGCGAGCCAACAACTATATACTTTAGGTACTGTCAACACTATTGGTACAATCAGAAAAGTGCAACAAACAATACTTGTAATACATGCAGTTTATCACACTAACACAAAAGCTGTCCAGCTTTTTTTGATATCTATGAAGCATGTGGCATCAAGAGATATTGAAACTAGATTTCCTGAATGGGTAGCAAAAAGGCCAAGCCAGAGCCCAGAACAAAAGACAGGTGACCACCAGAACACCAGCAGCAAGGCAAGTTTTAAAATGTGTACAATTACAATTACATCAACAAAGTTTAGAGTAAACTAAGTGAAAGGAAATTTCAGAAGATGACTAAGTTTTCCATAATATCAACTTACTCACTATTTGGTGGTGTAAGACAGTCAGAAGCTTTTATAACTTTTAATATCATATTTCCTGAAAAGGCAGGACAATATACACTTGATAGTTGATACAGGAGTGATTGACAATATATGACCACTATGCACCTTGAAATGCAGAGTGGTCACAGTGGTATTTTATGATACAGCATATGAGAGACTGTCTTATAGTGTATAATACACTACCAATTTCATCTGTTTGTTAAATCACATTTCATTGCAAATGTACAAGCTTATCTTGGCTTTCAGAAATCTTCTATCTGATAGATACTAACAATCAAGCAGTTGCAGAAATACCTGTCTGCATATATATTGATGTAGTCACAATGCAAGAGATTCAAATTAAACCCACCAAGGCAGAACAAAACAGTTATGACACAATCAAATCAGAAAATGATTTGCAAAGATATGATATTGAACAGAGATACAAGCCAGGTAACAGGATGATCATATGTGACACACTAAGCAGAATACCTAACTCACACAAAGACCAAGGTATTCCTCCCAATCTAAACATTGCTGCTGTTGACTGTGAAGTTGAAGATGTTCTAAAGATTCTTAACAATGCTTGTACAGCCCCGAACTGGTAATGTGCAAGCGAAGGACAGTGTACTGCACTCTGTAGTGTGGCTACTCCTATAATGAGCCTCATTTTCACCCAGGTCTCATTCGTGCATTCAAGTGGCTGTTAGAACCCAAATGTGGTCAGACCCCAGTAAAGTACTTCAGTAGACAGGTAATATACCAGGTGAATGTTGCCATTGGGTCCTTTACCTTTGGTGGATAAAGTCCTTTTTTCTGTGAACCTGTCCATTTTGGCATGCGAAGACCAATGTTGCCTCTAAGCTGCATGTGTATGCAGCCATTTCAAAATTACACACACAGAAATTGGTGGTGTCATGCCAATCACAACATTGGCTTGCCATGCATTGGACAGCAGGTAAGACAGTTAGAGGGACAGCTGATAAAGGCTTATTTCAGTAACTGGAAGTGATGAGACCAATCTACAAACTAAAAAGTGCAACAAACAATATTTGTAACATGTGCAGTCTTGAAGACAGATCAGCACAACGCTTTGGAACTTGTCCAGTTTGGCCCATTCCTAACTATTCTGGAGTAGGTGATGATGAGTCACCTTTCTGCTGCTACATATCTACAGTGGTTAGGATAAGAGCTCCAAGATTTTGATCCAGGGAAAATATAGGAACAGTGATACATTTCCAAGTCAGGATGGTGTGTGTCACTTGGAAAAGAACATTCCATTGATGATTACATTGTATCCCTGCTGCCCTTGTTTCTCCAGCTGGTTGAGATATGAGTTCAGGAGGTGCTTTGTTAGAGTTTCCACAATGCTTGTATATAGTACACACTGCTACCACAGCACACTGGTGATGAAAGGATTGAAGTTTGAAGATGGTGGATGCAGTCAGTTCAAACCGAACAGGCTGCTTTGTCCTGAATAGTGCTGAGTTTCTTATGGGCTGTTGGAACTGCCTGTAGTCATCCAGACAACTGAAAATATTCCATCACACTCCTGACTGATGCGTTGCAGATGGTGGACAGGCTTTAGGGAGTCAGGAAGGGAGTTAATTACTAGAAAATTACTAGATTCCTATCAGCACTTGAAGCCACAGCTTTTGTATGGCTTGTCCAGTTAAGTTTATAGTTAATAGATACTCCTGGGCTATGGATAGTAGGGGATTCAGCAATGGTAATGTCAAGGGAGTATGGTCCAGTTTTCTTTTGCTGGAGATGGTTGTTGCCTAGTGCTTGTGTGGGACAAATGCTACTTGCCATTTATTACCTCAAGCCTGAATGATGTCCAATTTTTGTTGTTTCCACACAGAACCTTTCAGCATCTGAGAAGTTGCAACTTAAATTGAACTTTGCAGAGTATCAATGAACATACCCAATTCTGTTGTTATAATGGAGGGAAGGTCGTTGATGAAGCAGCTGAAAATGGTTGATCCTTGGTCATTATCCTGAAGAACCTTTCAGCAATAGCCTGGCTGAAATGATTGGCCTCCATCAACGATAACCATCATCTTTTGTGCCAGGTATGACTCCATGAGAGAGCAAGGCCTGGGACAAGGGGCATATTAACCTAAAAACAGGACCTGTGATGTGTGACCCTACCCTTGGTGCAGTTTTCCACACACATGACCCCACCAGTTCCAATTAATTTCACATTTCACATTTACTATGTCACCTGGATGCCAAATGCAGTCTTGGTGTTCTGAGACGTCACATTTTCTCATCTTTGGTGGTCAGCTTTTGGTGCATGTTTGGATCAAGTATGTAATGAGATCTAGAGCCAGTGGATTAAAAATTAAACATCAGCGAGAAAAAGTTATTGGTGACTGATTCCTGCTTGATGGCACTTTTGAAGATACCTTTAATCACTTTGCAGATGGTTGAGGATAAGCTGGATGAGATTCATTTTCTTGTCATAGATCAGGCATACCAGAGCAATTTTCCAATTTTTCAGACAGATGCAAGTGTTACAGCTCTCCTGGAATAGCTTTGCGAGGGGTGCACTGGTTCTGGAAGACAGGCTTTCAGTAACACATCAAAAATATTTTCAGGACCCATAGCTTCTGATGTGTGATACCTTCAACTGTTTCTTGATAGCATGTGGACTGAATGGAATTGCATGTGGGCGGCACGGTGGCTAGCACTGCTGCCTCACAGCACCAGAGACATGGGTTCAATTCCCACGTCAGTCCGTGTGGAGTTTGCACATTCTCTCCGTGTCTGTGTGGGTTTCCTCCGGCTGCTCCAGTTTCCTCCCATAGTCCAAAAATGTGCAGGTTAGGTGAATTGGCCATGCTAAATTGCCGGTAGTGTTAGATGAAGGGGTAAATGTAGGGGAATGGGTCTGGGTGGATGGTGGGTCGATGTGGACTTGTTGGGCCAAAGGGCCTGTTTCCACACTGTAAGCAATCTAAACTAGCATCTACAATGTTGCAGATATCAAGAGGCAGCAATGGATTCAAGGCTGGTTAAAGATGGCTGCAAAGTCATCAGCAGTGTCTTTTTTGGTTTACTTGTAGATGTTGGTTGAAAGTTACACATTGCCTACAACACCTCAGAAAACTCATGATCTTCTTTGAAATCACGTTTTGAGATTTTTTATGTCTACCTGCAAGGGGAAAGGTGGCAAGGAAATAATAGATGGAGCACATGCTAAGTTTACCTTGAAATGAAATGTGCTTTTGAGCATATTTGTTGTGTTTACATGGAGCAGGAACATTGCTATATTTCTCAGATATTGTACCACACCAAATATTGTTGAGATGTTTTCACAATTTGATATAAAGCACACATTTGCTTAATGCCAGCAGTCGGATACTTTCCTGTAACTTTGACAGCAATTTTAAAAAAATTCACTTATGGGATGTGCAGCATTTAATAACTGTTCCTAGCCGTCCTTGAGAAGATGGTGCTGAATTGCCTTCTTGAACTGAGGCAGTCCACCTGCTATGAGTTGACCCACAATGCCAGTAGGGAAGGAATTCCAGGATTTTGACCCAGCGACAGTGAAAGAACAGCAACATACTTCCAAGTCAGGAAGCTGAGTAGCTTAAAGGGGAACATGCAGGTCATGGTGTTCCCATGGATCTGCTGCCCTTGTCCTTCTGGATGGAAGTGGTCATGAGGTGCTGTTTCAGGATTCTTGGTGAATTCTGTAATGCAATTTCTGGATAGTACACACTGCTGCTACTGAGCATCAGTGGTGAATGGAGTGAATGCTTGCAGATGTAGCCAATCAAACGGGCTGCTTTATCCTGGATGGTGTCGAGTTTCTTGAATATTGTTGGAGCTGCACCCACCCAGGCAAGTGCGGAGTATTTCATCACACTCCTAACTTGTGACTTGTAGGTGGTACATAGTTTTTGGGGTGTCAGGACGTAAACTACTCGCTGCAGTATTCCTTGCCTCTGATTTGCTCTTGTAACCGCTGTATTTATATGGAGAGCCCAGCTGAGTTTCTAGTCAATGGTAAGTAGTTGATAGTGAGGAACTAAGTGATGGTAACATCTTTGAATGTTATGGGGCCATGGTTAGATCATCTCTTATTGGAGGTGGTCATTATCTGGTGCTTGTGTGGCTTGAATATTACTTCCACTTGTCAGCTCAAGTCTGGATATTGTTTTATTGCATTTGGAACAACATGAAACATATCGTAACCATTTTGAAATTCTGGGCATCATTTATTCAACAAATTTCAAAGTAAGCAGTTTTAATGCATGTAAAAGATGTATTGATTTCAAAAGCAAACTGACAGATTCTTGTTTGGAAATGCACTGATTGTCTACGTTGGGGTTTCCTTAATTCATGCATATTGATTTGCATACTATGGGGCGTGATTGATAATTTCAGTGGCAACAGAATCAATATTTCATGAGTGAATTAAACCAGACAAAACACATATGTGTCAGAGCTGCACTGTCAGCAGCAGTGTACTCTCAATTCCATTCAGTACTATCAAGAGGAACATACTACAAAGCATGGTTTGACATTGATTTCAGGGTTTGCTTTGACTAGTGTTTAACAGCATGACCATTGGAGGAAAAACAGAATGCTGGAAATGGACAATAAATCAGTCAGCATCCAAATGAAGAAGATTGGTTTACATCAGATGCTACAATGAAAGGGAATAAAAGTTATTTGGGGCGACTGAACCTGAAATCTAAGTTGCAGTAAATCAAATAGGAGGCATTAAAAAGAAAGCCCACAAAGACTAGGAACGTGAATAAATGAATATGTATAGCAGAGATACATGAAATCTAATAACAGATAAATCTCTATTTTCGTTTAGACCTACAACTTAAAGCCAAGATTTAAATGATAGGCATTAAGGCTTTGAGCTGGTAAACATTGTTCCTATGCTCCTATGACACATAACACAGTAAAGAACGAATGCTTTATTTTATCGTAAATGAAATAACTATTTAACTGATAATCCCTGGTAAACAACCACCCTAAATGTCTTAAATCTTTGTTTAAATTTACCCTTCAACATTTTGGGTTTGCTTGATACGTGTTCTTTGCTTGACAAGCATAATACATAATATTGAAATTAGTTCATCTTACTTAGTCAGAAAATGAATATAACCTACATTTGACACTTAGGGCTATAATTTGCTATTTCAGGTCACCTAACATTAATTGGACATGTCTTTGCATGTTTAGCTGTGTAAGATTTTGTGTGGCTCACTGTAAGTGAGAACTGATTATTCTGCAGTGAGGAAAACAAGACATCTGGGATTTAAGTAAGCAGACCAAGCAACAGTATATCTCCTCAACCATTAAACTGAAGGATTGTGAAATTAACAGTGCAAGGTTGGGAAGGAAGTGTAAATTAGAATGGATGAATTCAATACTAAGTCAGCTATCAAAAGAGAGAAACAAAGCCTGGGGTATTATTCAAATCTCATTCTCATGGAACACCCGGGGGGCAGTTACAAGGAAAACCATGCCAGGCAGTGACTCAGCTCCACTGGTATGGTGCCATACTGTGAGTATGTTACCAGTGGCAGGAGGTGCCCATGCACATGGCAAGACTGCCAGATGAAACTCCACATTCACGGAAAAAGCTGTTCCCACTGGAAAAATCTACAGCTCACAACTTCTAGTCCCGCAACCTTCTTCCCCAGGGCCTAAATGTCTCTGGCAAAGCCTGTAGTGTATTTTCATATCTACCCTCCATGGTAAAGAGACTACTGCAGTCCCACTGGTGACCACTATTACCAGTGGTGCTGCTGGGACTGACAGCAGCTTGGAAGCTGGACATCCTCCCACATGGGGTCTGAAGCCATGACTTCAGGCATTTTATTCCCTGTACACTCCAGTCAGGACATTACAATTTGGATGAGGCAGGTTAACAGAGGGACTTTTCCAAAAAAGAGACTTTGAGTTGGGTTTTGCATGTGTCATCTCAAGCATGAATTTGTTTTTGGTGGAGTGGGCACTTAAAATATGAGGGATGGCTATATCTACCTTGATGCCCCAGAACTCGAAGATCCGAAGAAGAATCAGTGAACCCGAAACAATAACTTTGTTTTTCTCTTTCCACAAATGTTGTCAGATCTGCTGAGTTTTTCTATCATTTTCTGCTTTTATTTCAGACCTCTGACATATGCACTAGTCTGCCTTTATTCCTCTGTTTAACTTACTGTGCTTTCTCTTCTACATTCGCCAGCTTAAAGGAGTTCTGTTCTTCTATCCAACAAGATTTCCATTTGAATCCTTCAGTTTGTTTGTCGTCATTTCTTTCTATTTCCCTCCTCGTGTTGGATAAAACGTATTTGCTAAAACTTGCTTTCAAAGCCACATCTCCTTCCTCAGTGACTGCCTCTGCTTCTGACTTGCCCTAAGTGGGTTCCAATAGGAGTTTCATCCCTCATGTTTCGAATGCACCCAGGATTGCAGATATCTCAAAGACTAGAAATAGGATTAGATTAGTTTAGGATATCTGGTCAGCATGGACGAGTTGGTCTGAAGGGTTTGTTTCCTTGCTGTACATTTCTACGACTCTATGACATACAGCGCTCCTCGGACTGCTGTTCCTGTCACATCCTGAGATTTACATTTTGTGCCATGCATCGTCACATGCAACTCTCAACCTTTTTGTCTTCATCAGTATCGCCTGATGCAATCCCAAAGCTATCCTGGTCCACAGTTTGATTTCATTCTTTGTTCTTTGGTGCCTTAATTAAAAAAACTCTTCAAGTTCCTTTCATGTTAAAGAATGCAAGCTCCTACAACTCACAGGTATTGATACTCTTCAGGAGTCTTCCTCCCCTTCCCTCTGTCTCCAATCCTTCCATTAATCCCATCTCTTATCATGTGGTTATCATAGCTCTTGACCTTCCATTCTAATGCTAAATGATCTGTGCTCAGTAAAGGACTTAGTTTATCCCTTAATGCCTAGCTCAATAAATTTCAGGTACAACATGATGTTGAACTCGTTTTCCATTGTTTTCACTTCCATGCTCATTTTCTATGGACATGAGTCCTCTCCTTGCTCACTCCCAGAGGAGGAAGAGGAGGTGCTGGTGTGCAGTATGTCCCTCCAGAAAATAAGTTTCTGCCCACTGGTTTGCGAGACAGAAATTAAAGAGATGAATCAATAGGAAAAAAAGTGTTTTCAAAGTTTTTCAGTCAACAGCAACAATTAATAGCTGAAGGGATGAAAACCCAGACTTGTAAGAATTAATATTCAATTTCCAGAGATGTTGTTCTCCATTAATTAAAACTTACCACACTGTGAAATGGGTAATTAAACTGGAATGGATATAACTTAAATTCCTCTGGTGAGTTGAGATCATTACTAATACATAAATACAGAACTTCACATGGTTCAGAAAGCAAGCTACCATTTTGCAAATCCAATGTTGAAGCAACTTGGGCTAAAACTGCAACATCATTTCCAACAATAACAATAGTGACATTAGCCTTACCAATTAGGCTAAATATTGATTATTTTGGCTAGTGCAACTTGCTTCAAGTTTTTCCAAGGGTTTTCCACAGTTTCCCTGCAGGACCTCCTCAGCAAAAGCTCCCTCCCTTGATTTGACAGAAGCTTGTTGATGATCAGGACCAGCTCCCGTCTTTGTGCCTACAACTAAATAGCACAGCAAGACAAATATGAGCCTGGCTGAGGGGACAAAGAGCAAAAAGGCTCTACAACATATGCAGATATGCTGTGAGCATCCAGGTAGGCTCAAAGTGAGTGAGTGTTGTGATGGCAAGCAAACAGGCCAAAGGTGTAGCCTGTTCCACTCCATGAGGTGGGACCTCAGCACCTTTGCAGCAGAATTACAGTGATAGTTTTCGATGCAACATTAAAGGCACAGAAACGTACTGTAAGTGGATCAGAGTTGTGCCATGGAGATTCTTTAAGGCTGGCGTGTCAGGTACAATACCTGCAGATGTGATGGGCATGTGGCTGGTGCTCATGACTCTATCAAGATCTTAGTGCCTGGGGTCAAACATGGAGGTCCTTTGGAGAAAGTGGCAAGTTGGAGTTGCCAGGCATTTGCTCTGACATCTATGTCGATAGTTCTCAACAGTTAGCTTGTTCAGCACGTTTGGTAGGTTTGAAAACTGACTATCAACGAGGAAAGTTGCAACATTAATAATGCACATAAGAGGCTTTAAGCCCTCTAAATTGGCAACTCACCATAGCCTAGCGAGAAGTTGCATTACCAGTTGGCAAATGCATAAAAGAAGCAGCGATATGTTTTTTAAGATTAGATTACTTACAGTGTGGAAACAGGCCCTTTGGCCCAACAAGTCCACACCGACACGCCAAAGCGCAACCCATCTGTACCCCTACATTTACCCCTTTTTTTACATAACACTATGGGCAATTTAGTATAGCCAATTCACCTGACCTGATCTTTGGACTGTGGGAGGAAACCCACGCAGACACGGGGAGAATGTGCAAACTCCACACAGTCAGTCGCCTGAGTTGGTAATTGAACCCGAGTCTCTAGCGCTGTGAGGCAGCAGTGCTAACCACTGTGCCACCGTGCCGCCCTTCGAGACGTTCTTAACATCTAGACAGGCCTCACCAGCATTTTAATGCAATTCTGCCACAAATCTCACCATAGTGCACATAGTTCAGCCCGCCTTAAGATTCCATAGTTTACCAGTTTGCGTGGGCTATGAGCACTGGAACGGTGTGAGCAGCAAGTCCGAGTACAGTGGGTGGGCAATGAGCACCAGAGCAGGATATGGGGAAACAGCCCCAGACCAGAGAGTGGGGAAACATCCACGGAGCAGCGCGTCGGCTATGAACATCATAGCAGGGAGTGTGACCATGAATGACAGAGCAGGGAGTGGGGAAACATCACCGGAGTAGCACATGAGGAAACATAGCTGGACCAGCACAAGGAGAATCAGTCCCAGAGGAGGATGTGAAGAATCAGTCCCAGAGCAGCATGTGGAGAATCAGTCCCAGAGAACGACGTGGAGATTCAATCCCAGAGCAGACCGTGGAGAATCAGTCCCAGAGCAGCACGTGGAGAATCAGTCCCAGAGCAGGACGTGGAGAATCAGTCCCAGAGCAGCATGTGGAGAATCAGTCCCAGAGCAGGACATGGAGAATCAGTCCCAGAGCAGCACGTGGAGAATCAGTCCCAGAGAAGGACGTGGAGAATCAGTCCCAGAGAAGGACGTGGAGAATCAGTCCCAGAGCAGGACATGGAGAATCAGTCCCAGAGCAGCACGTGGAGAATCAGTCCCAGAGAAGGACGTGGAGAATCAGTCCCAGAGAAGGACGTGGAGAATCATTCCCAGAGAAGGACATGGAGAATCAGTCCTAGAGCAGCACGTGGTGAATCAGTCCTAGAGAAAGACGTGGAGAAATCAGTCCCAGAGCAGCACGTGGAGAATCAGTCCCAGAGCAGCACGTGGAGAATCAGTCCCAGAGAAGGACGTGGAGAATCATTCCCAGAGAAGGACATGGAGAATCAGTCCTAGAGCAGCACGTGGTGAATCAGTCCTAGAGAAAGACGTGGAGAAATCAGTCCCAGAGCAGCACGTGGAGAATCAGTCCCAGAGCAGGACGTGGAGAATCAGTCCCAGAGCAGGACGTGGAGAATCAGTCCCAGAGCAGGACGTGGAGAATCAGTCCCAGAGAAGGACGTGGAGAATCCGTCCTAGAGAAGGATGTGGAGAATCAGTCCCAGAGCAGCACGTGGAGAATCAGTCCCAGAGCAGCACGTGGAGAATCCGTCCCAGAGAAGAACGTGGAGAATCAGTCCCAGGGCAGGACGTGGAGAATCAGTCCCAGAGAAGGACGTGGAGAATCAGTCCCAGAGCAGGACGTGGAGAATCAATCCCAGAGCAGGACGTGGAGAATCAGTCCCAGGGCAGGACGTGGAGAATCAGTCCCAGGGCAGGACGTGGAGAATCAGTCCCAGAGCAGCACGTGGAGAATCAGTCCCAGAGCAGCACGTGGAGAATCAGTCCCAGAGAAGGACGTGGAGAATCCGTCCCAGAGCAGCACGTGGAGAATCAGTCCCAGAGAAGTACGTGGAGAATCAGTCCCAGAGAAGGACGTGGAGAATCCGTCCCAGAGCAGCACGTGGAGAATCAGCCCCAGAGCAGCACGTGGAGAATCAGTCCCAGAGAAGTACGTGGAGAATCAGCCCCAGAGCAGCACGTGGAGAATCAGCCCCAGAGCAGCACGTGGAGAATCAGTCCCAGGGCAGGACGTGGAGAATCAGCCCCAGAGCAGCACGTGGAGAATCAGTCCCAGAGCAGCACGTGGAGAATCAGCCCCAGAGCAGCACGTGGAGAATCAGTCCCAGAGCAGCACGTGGTGAATCAGTCCCAGAGAAGGACGTGGAGAATCAGTCCCAGAGCAGCACGTGGAGAATCAGTCCCAGGGCAGGACGTGGAGAATCAGTCCCAGGGCAGGACGTGGAGAATCAGTCCCAGAGCAGCACGTGGTGAATCAGTCCCAGGGCAGGATGTGGAGAATCAGTCCCAGGGCAGGACGTGGAGAATCAGTCCCAGAGAAGGACGTGGAGAATCAGCCCCAGAGCAGCACGTGGAGAATCAGTTCCAGGGCAGGACGTGGAGAATCAGTCCCAGGGCAGGACGTGGAGAATCAGTCCCAGGGCAGGATGTGGAGAATCAGTCCCAGGGCAGGACGTGGAGAATCAGTCCCAGAGAAGGACGTGGAGAATCAGCCCCAGAGCAGCACGTGGAGAATCAGTTCCAGAGAATACCATGGCGAAACAGCCCCTGAGAAGGACGTGGGGAAACAACCCCGGACAAGGACGTAGGCAGCGAGTCCCGGGCAGACATCTGCAAGGAGGAGGCAGTCCTGGCACTTACCTTTGAGCAGCTGAGTGCCAGTATAACACATGAAGTAGAGCGGGATGGATATCGGACTGGGGTGTTGCGCGGATGGTCAGACCAGGTGCGGAGTCCCTGCGCTGAGCTGCTATGTTGCAATGTCAATTTGAAATTTCCAACCTTAGTATAATATCAACCCTTTAATGTTAACTTATTTTTCAAATCTAAGCAATGCAAGTACTTTATTCAAGGTTTGTACCTCGGCACGTCTACCTCAGATGTCACCATAAGAAGGCAGACATTGTTAAAGCTTTTCCCTGTACTCCTACAATGATGTACATGTGACAAGGAGATCGTGAGGATTGCAGATGCTGGAGAAGTCAGAGTCGATAAAGTGCAGCACTGGCAAAAGCACAACAGGTCAGGCAGCATCTGAGGAGCAAGAGAGTCGACGTTTCAGCGTAACCCTGTCCTGATGAGGGGTTATGCCCAAAACATCGAGTCCCTTGCTTCTCAGACGCTGCCTGACCTGCTGTGTTGTTTTTCCAGTGCCACACTTTATCAATAGCACATATGACAATAAAAGGATATTTTTTATTGCAATTTTTGTTTTAATTAGAATAGATTGCTTCTTTAAAGTGATTAAATGACTCAAAGTAAAAACCAGAAGAACTGTGGATGGTGTAAATCAGAAACCAAAACAGAAATTGCTGGAAACGCTCAGCATGTCTGGCAGCATCTGTGAAGAGAAGTCAGAGTTAACGTTTCATATCTGCTGATACTTCCTTAGAACTCAGGAAGAGTCAATGGACTCGAAACGTTAACTCTGATTTCTCTTCACTAATGCTACCAGACCTGCTGAGCTTTTCCAGCAATTTCTGCCTTTGTGAAGTGACTAAAATTATGATTTATCGATCACTTAAAAAGTACACTGCAACAATATTAACACAATATAATTAAATTGTGCATTGGAAAATCCTTTGTAGGTTCTGATTTTAAGTCAATAAAGCCAACCCACAAAGTTAGCATTCACCTTGAAGGAGTGGTTCAAAGTTGAAAAAAGACAGAGTTTAGAATAGAGTTTCTAGTTTTTGTTCTATTATTGGGGGTAAGGGGGCAGGTAGTGAGGGTGGTGTTGTGGAGTTTCACCTTCTTTACACTATTGTAATGTCGAGCGGTGGGAGGACATTGCAAGCGATCGCTCTTGCTGGAGACTGGAATTACACAGAGGTCTAAAAAGAGAATAGAAGCTGTGGCTTGCTGCTGAAGAAAATCGCATCCACTCACAAAGCAGCACCGGAGGACAACGCCGTCAAGTACAGTCACTGCAGCCGAGACTGACACTCCCATGTGGGCGTCGACAGCCACAACAGACCAACAAAGATTGAAACAAGAGTTTCCAGGTACAGATCCACGGTCTCACAAAACGAATGGATGCCAATAACTCTCTTATAATCAGCACTATCAACCGTAATGGCAAAATAAGTACAAAGGATTTGTGAATTTAAAAAGTGAATTGCATCCAAAAACAGACACAAACAAGTTTATGATTATGATTTTTCAAGATTCAGTTAATTTCCAATAGATCTCATTAACATTAAGATTCTGCTGATGGCACTATTTAGAGAAGAATCTCCAATTTGCACTATTTTCTTATTTGCATAGACAAGTTTTTAAAAACCTTGATATGAAATCAACTTTTTACACTAGTGAAAGCAATAAAAAGTATCTCAATGTGGATTTTTCTACAAATATTTAGTTCAATTGAACAAATTAGGCGGAGGATCAAATATTCTGCAAATTGCGTTATGATGATAAATCTATTTTCAGCTGTATTAATGACATCAGTTTGCCACTCTTAAATGTATCAATAATTTAGTTTCATGGAAAGAATTACATTCAATTATACTGCCTTATTGCACTAGTTTGTGGAAGATTGTATTGTTGTGATTACACAATTAATTATTAGTGGACAATTTAAATGTAATCCACTGGGAATTTTTTAGCTCATTTTTGTTGCCATTTCTTGGATTTGATACTGAAAAATTCTTATTTCTGTCTTAGTCAGACTATTGTAGTCCATGTAAATGTTGCTTCTACAGTATAAGCAGATTAAATTTTCAATAGATTTGTTGTATTGCTTTCTGTTTGATTCAAATTAATGGTTTAACAGAGGAACCAAATTGAGCATAAATGTGAAAAGTATAGGCAATTTCAAAGAGTTGCAAGCTCATTTTACCCTTTTTGTACTGCTGACTTCAGATTATTCTATTGTATTTTGTCTTGTCTCGCAGGGCATGGTTAATTACTTGTAGTAAGTGCTTCTAAAATCAATGTGGCTCTATGTGGCATATAGGTCCAGTGACAATCCATGAAACCTGATAGATGTATTTTAAGATGGGCAGCTCTGATCAGACACTATTGCTGGAATGGAAATCCTGCAGCATTCAGAATGTCATAAATATTGTTTTCTGAACATTGCTCAGAACATTATTTTCTGTTGCAGTCATGAATGCAGTTTTCTTCTTATTGCAGATTGTGGCATTGAAATAAAAGCCTAACCTTAATTTAACTGAAAAATTTATGTTGGAATAGACCACTGACCGTTGAGGTACATTTATACCTCTATTCACTGTTTTCCAAAGGGAATCTTGAACATAAAGTCTGGCAGTGAGGCAAGTGAGGGAGGGAAAACTCATCAAAATGCCTTATTTTGCTCTCTTAACTTGCTGTACATTAGATATTCTTTTAGCAGGAATTTTCTAAATTACGGGCTATTACCACTAGTACCCTACAGTAGATCAGTCATAAAATCATTGCAGTAATTATGTTATAGATCCTCTTGCACTTTTGGAATATTTCATAGTGTTGATCATCAGATGTATTTTCTTAAAAAGCAACATTTCAATTAGATGACATAAATATTCTGTACACTATTGTAAGAAATGCTACATAGAACATAGAAGAACGTAGATTAATACAGCACAGGATCAGGCCATTCGGCCCACCATGTTTGTGCTGACCATGATGCCATTCTAAACTAATCCAGTCTGCCTGCAGGTCCATCTCCCTCTATCCCTTGCCTGTTCATGTGTCTGTCTGAATGTACCTTAAATATTGCTATCGTATCTGCTTCCACTACATGTTCAGAATCACATTCAATTAGTTGCACTCAAGGCATTTCAATGTTCCCTTCAATAAAATATAAGCTTGAACACTGAAATTTGCCTTCAGTTTTCAATCCATAAACATTTTTCCCACATCAACACACAAGTTGAAACACAATCATATCAGATCTGAAATTAACCAGAGTGAAAATTAGAACATGAACATTTGCCTTTATAAATTGACCCTTTCCTATTTTGAATTATGATGTTTATCCATTTATGTTGAATGAACTAGACATTTGTGAAAACAGTACACAAATGAATTGCCTCGCAAAGTTATAGTCATGCTTAGTAAAAATCAAAGAGATTAGTTCTGATGAAAGGCTCCACCTATTTTGTTACCTGATATTACTGAATCACATACCGACTATCTTCCTGCTTGTGCACATCTATTTCTACTTCAGACATGCAGTATTTGTAATTTTCTTATATCTACAGATTAGAAGCTTGTAGATTGAGTATACCATCCAAGTATGGAATCAACACCTACAAGTACTGACCCAGAACATGATAAATAGGATGAGCTCGCTGGCAACAGTGACCAAAGTCAGCCACAGGAAATTAATATAGCTGACAAAAGGAAAAGGAGACATTGCAGAAATAGTAAGCAGGACTAAAGTGAAAAGGATGTTATCAGAATTGCCTACTGTTGTGATATCGTCTCAGAATAGGACAGTCCAAAAACAATTCATAAAACAGCTGGTCCAATTCACTGGTCTGCATGCATAAGGATCAGGCAAATGTCTGACAGAAATAGGACAGGATGGGTTTTTAAATACTTGAAAGGGCTCTGTGTGAGTCAATGTGCCATTCCACTGGTATTCGCTTTTTTCCCAATTGATAATTCATGAAAATCAAGAAAAGCCATCCAGATATCCACCAACTCTGCACCTACATGCAGGGCCGAGGAGGCAGGTTTAGGTAATATCACATCCTGAATCGAGAACAAACTTTGAAATTGTAGTTAAAAAGAATGGGCATAAGTTATCACTATCTAAAGAGTTGAGAGAAGAGAATGTATTACAAGAGAGATTTTGGTCTGAGCCTCCGGCAAAATGGTAGTATTCATACATCAGAGTGAAGGTTTCAAGACTCACTCCCAGTTTCTTTGCGAGTTACCCCCAAGAAGATTCATACACAAATCTTCACTGAGTGTCCTCTGGTCTCTCTGTTGATTCTGACCAGGGTTTGCTAGGAATCTACCATCCTATCACTCCCATCCCAAAATTCAAGTTAAACGGCACCAATGACATCATTGGGCCAAGATTTTTACTTTTCAGTCCAGAACCTGCTGACCTGCAGCAACAAACACAATCTGTATGAACTGAAGAAAAAATTGCAGCCAGTATATCAATCAAATCCTGGGCTGCTTCAAAACTCCACTTTCCCATCCGCTCGTAGAATGTTCCCAGCCTTGTGTTGATGAAGTTTTAAGACAATGTAGGAGTGGTGTACTGAGAGTCTGAGAGATGCATCAGGAACTCTCTTCAGGCAATTTTCCCAGGTGCAGGCCATTGCAATAACTGGCTCACCACTCCATGGCAGAAGGCATTGAAGCCAATTAGAAAAGTGCTATCAACGGGCTATTCTTCAGCAGCGGTCTACTTTCCCGCTATAATGGGATTCCAGCAGTGTTGCAGAGATAGTTTCTCACTAGGATGGTGGATAGTCATGTGTAGCTGAATTAATTGGCAGCACTCAGAGGGGCTAATTCTATTACGCTTCACTGGGGCTTTACCTGCTATTCCTGGAGTTTCACAAAGTTATAGATTTGGAAATTATGCACAATTCCCAAATTAAGCATGGACGATGTTTCTGTACTCAACAAAGAGTACTATTTATTCCAGATAAATAGAGTCTAGCTCTGATAAATAATTCTGAACTGCAAAAATAACTCTACTAGTTAAAATTCTAATGTCCTTATATATGCCACCTCAACACATGCATACAGCCAAATATTAAAATCCAGATGTTATAGGCAGAGGGAAAGACTGGGAAGGTAGTTCAATCATTTTTCTTCACAGGATCCACTGAAATAGTCCTTTTAGCATGTGCTGCTCCTTGATTGTCTTTTTCCAGATATTTTCACTTGTTTGTAGAAGATACAGGTTGCTTCACACATATAAAAACTGTGATTTACTAATTAGGAGACATATCTTACAACAAGTGCTGAGCATTTCTTTTAAAAAATAACTTTCTATCTTCAGGCTTGCTGCAAAACAAAAACAGCTCCTTCTCCTTCAGAGGTCTGATGGTTTCTGTCAAAACATTCACATTCCCAAATTGTTCAGATACCTGGGATCCAATCACATAATAGGTGTGAGGCCTTTGTCAACAATAACTAGTCACGAGCCAACAGACCAATCAGCTACCGGTTGCCAGCTAAATTTCCTTTCGATCACAGTTCTTGGTTTCAGTTTGTCTGCAAACTAGGCTTCCACTATTGCTTGAACAAGCAGCTATATAAACACTGCTGACAAGTAGTGTCAGGTTATTTCTTTTTAAAAGTGCTGCAATTCTTCAACAAAGCTTGTTTTTTAAACATAGTCCTGTTCCCATTTTAGTGCACAATGCAAATGCCAGAAAAATAAAGATATAATCTTTTCAATTATCACTAGAACCAGAGGGACCTGGAACTCTGAAGAATAGGTGAACCCTCCACAATGCTTTGTAATCTTGATCACACTAGAAGCAATGCCTTCCCAAACATTTCCAATTAGAAGTGCCCCCTAGATTTCCCTGTTTTTCATTGGTCCTGATGGGATTGCTACGAGCCCTCTTATTGGTTCTACAGATGACAAACATGGATGTGGTTCATTGGGAGGTTGATTTATGAATTACATTTGGTCCTGTGTCCATGGGAAAGTAAAGTCCATCGTTGATATCCAGCACAAACTGTATTGACCACTGACTCAGTGATACATTTTGCACTTCAGAATCAGAGAGCTAGGTAGATTTTCCATTTCAGATAGCTTCAGCAGAGACTAGACTGCAGATTCTGAAAACTGAATTGATGTCCAACGATGCCCATGACCCTTATTATGAAAGAACTTGGTGGTGCTATTTAACCTTGGTTGCAGTTCACCAAGGATGAAGTACTTCAAATAAAGTGAGGAAGGTGATAAGAAAAAGCTAATCTAGTAAGTGGCTGAAGAATTCCCTGTGTGTGTATTGAGTTAAGATTTGCCCTAGGGCAAAGCATCAACAACTGGATGGTGATTTTTGCTCAGAAGTGCTTGTTTCAAATTTAAATCCTTAAAATACTTGTCAGTTATTTGGTCTAAAGTGGTCTTCTAATCATTTGCCGATCAGATGTTCTTGATGAAATGTCAATTTCAAATAAGCAGTTTCTCAAAACATTTGCTGTCATTCATTATGCGTCATAACAAGTAATCTAATTTGATAGAATTCAAGAACTCTTCATGATACTCTACTTCCAAGATTCTCCCATTGGTAGGATTGTGTTGCACTATTTTAGATCACATCACATTGCTTTTTTTTTAGCTAAACCTTAAACTGGAATGCTAAGAAGAACCTAATTAGATCATAATCCAATTGACTGACATGAGGTTCTGTGACAGGAAAGCAGCTTGATTCCTAACTTGCTGGAGAGGGCTATAATTATTCTGGATTGTTACATTAGCAGGCTCAGAAAGAATGCCCAGGTGTTGAATTATTTTCCTTAAAAACATAAAATGTTATTTTTTAACATGCTAAATCATTTATCTACTGTGGTGTACTGAATAAAATCACAAGTTAAAGTAACAATGTTAGAAAATGGTGTGACAAATTATGTAATGACAAGATGTTGAATAATGGATTGGTTTCAACAATGTTTGCACTTGTGGCGATAGTTTGCAAAACTGCAAAAAAATGACATTGTTTCACAGAGAAAATCAAATATCCCTTTGTGAGATGCCATTCGTTTCTAATGTATTTTCTGCAGTCTTAGGCATGTTAGTTGTATTTGAATATTGTTGTAATATGGAAATGGAACTTTTATGAATGTTTACAGGAATAATTAGCTTATTGGCAGGGAAATGAATGTAGAAAGATAAACTACATACCATCAAATCAAAACAACTTAAAATACCATAAAAAATTTAAAGTTCACTCTCAGAACATAACTTATCGAACTTAGAGTTGGACCGAAGGATCTGTTTCCATGCTGTACATTTCTATGACTCTATGACTCTATAACTATGAAGAATATTCTGTTAGGTAGGGAATCAGTGTTTCCTCCTCAGTCACCATTCCCCACAAATTGCAACACCAGACTTAAATTAGAGCAATTCAGAAGGGTCAGATCTCTGCAATAGTTTCAACATTGCCTGGTTGAATGAATTTATCAAAGCTAGATTTTCACCTTCTGAAAAATTCAACAAGTTGGCATGTCGACCAAATAGCCTCATTCTACCCCATATCAATTCTGTGATTCTGTGAAACAGTGCTTCATCAACATGTGGCCTTGATCCATATTATGACTTTAGAGACAACATATGTAGATACTTGACTTGGAGATGTTTATAATGCATCTGGGGGAGGCCCATAATTGAACTAACTTAAATTAATAGCTTGATTGTGGTTTATGTAGAATAATGTTTAATTATATCTGTAGGTATTTTTCCCAAAAGATAGATTACGATGTATGCCATCAATTATTTAACTCCACTGTCTGGTATACTTTCACTAAGGCCCTAGTGCCATAGCGAATGAAAAATTGTCACACAAAAAAAACATTCTCCAAGCATTGAGGCAACCATTGTTCCCAGCTGAACTCACGAGGAAGGATTGTGAAAATGGAATCACAGCATTTTCCTTGTCCTAAATGAAAGTGATGGGATGTTCTTGATAACATGTAGACTGGAGACCAAGAGCAATCCTGTCCAAATTATGGGGGTCATTTCAGTATATGGCAAGAATTTACATTTTTTAAATTCTCTCATGGGATCAGATTTTAGCTGCTAAGGCCAAGATTTGTTAACCTCCCTAATTTTCCTTGAAACAGTGATAATGAGTTGTATATTCCATGTTTGGAGTCTGTCTGTTGGGATACAACCACAGTGCCATTAAATGTTCAGGATTCTGATTCAATGACAGTCCAGGAAATAAAAATGACTGAAAAGTGTCAGCAGGTGAGAATGGAAAAGGAAGTGAGAGAATAAAATGGCAAAACATAGCAGTATGATAACATAGCCCCAAGTCTTGATGGTCTGTGGTTTGGGCATACTCTTGCAGCTGGTGTTGTTCCCATGCATCTGTAGTTATGTCCCTCTCAGTAGCAGAAGTCATGCATTGGGCAGGTACCAATAAGAAGCCTTGGTGATCTGCGACAATCCATCTTGAATCGGGTGCCACTCATGGTGGATGGCGTGAATTTTTTAAGACATTGGCTGGGGTACCAAAAACTGGCTATTCTGTCCTGGATGGTGATAGTGCTAAAACTATCCAGGCAAGTAGACAATATTCCATAATACTCCTGGCTTGCACCTTGTAGATTCTAGGCATGATTCTGAGGAGTCAGAATGAGTGTTACTTGCTGCAGGAGTCTCATCCTCTGAACTTTTGTTGCATTGAACTTCTATGGTTGAATTTTCGGGGTGTATTAATGGTGGGCATTCAGTATAGAACATTAAGGGTGACGGTCAGGTCTCTTGTTGGTGGTGGCCATTTCCTAACACTTGCATGGTATGAATGTTACTTGTCACTTATCAGCCTCATTCTGAATGTTTTTTTCAGGTTTTGTTGCACATGGACTGACTGTTTCAGTGTCGAAGGAGTTGTGAATGCAATCATCTCCATTGCTTACCTTATATTGAGCAAATGCCATTGATGAAGCAGCTGAAGCTGATTGGGCATAGTACACTCCCCTGAGTAACGTCTGCAACCATACCTAACTCTGGGGTGTTTGGCACCCATCAATCAGAACCATCTTCTTTTGTGTTTCTAACCACTGGAGAGTATATTCAATGATTACCATTAATCTGATTTTTTTTTCTAGGACTCTTTAACATCATAGTCAAATGCAAATCTACCTTAATGTCAAGGTCACTCATTCTCAACTCATCCTAGGGAATTTAACTCTTTTTCTTTTGTTTGGACCAAGGCTGCAGTGAGGTTAGGAGTTGAATGACCTTGACAGACCCAAATCTGAATAGACACAACAGGCCAGGCAGCATCCGAGGAGCAGGAGAATCGACGTTTCGGGCATAAGCCCTGAAGAAGGGCTTATGCCCGAAACGTCAATTCTCCTGCTCCTCGGATGCTGCCTGGCATGTTGTGTTTTTCCAGCACCACATTTTTCAACTCTGGTCTCCAGCATCTGCAGTCCTCACTTTCTCCAAATCTGAATAGGTATTGTTATGCAAGTGCTGCAGCCGAGCACATTTGATGATACGTTGTACCATGTGATTGATGGTAGATTGATGGGGTGGCAACTGACCAGATTGAAATTTTCCTGCCTTTTTTAGACAGGGCATCCCCCAGGCAACATGCTGTAAGCCCTGTTGTTTATTAATTTTAATAACAGCGTGGATATCCAAGGGAGAAAGTTGGAATAAAATAGGCATAAAATGAGCAATGCATTTCTTACTGAAAACTGATTCAGAGCAAACTAAAGGCTGGGAGTACACAGAATCCAGATAGCCTTCAGAAAGTAGATTTCTAATGGGCGAACAATGAATGAATATATGGGGGTTTATGAAAAACTAAACTGGCAGTAAAATGATTTTCAAGCAAACAACTTTTAACCAGGTTCAAACAAACTGTGAAGGAAGAATAACAAATACCATTTGACCAATTGAGTGCAAAACCATCAGGCATGTATTTTTCATTTTACATAATCTTTTATTAATACTGAGTATTCTGATGAGGTGATTATGGCTCAAATTTTCTGACTCAAAGACAAGACGGCGAAAGCTCCATATCTGACAGTTCAAGCCAAAATCTAGGCTAACACTTAAGTTTCTCTGCTCAGTGAATAAAGAAGTTTTAAACTCAGTAGCACTCAATAGTCCAAGACAGTGTCCTAGTCCAGGAAATAAACCTGACTGAAAAGTGTCAGCAGGTGAGAATGGAAAAGGAAGTGAGAGAATAAAATGGCAACAGGTAGCACTATGGTTCCCCAATAAGAATATTGATCACCACTCTGTGTTCTCTAGTTTTCAGAATTTTTAAGATGAGGGAATGGAGAAATGCACATGGTATTCTCTATAGTTGTGAACAAGAAAGACCATCGATCTTCCACTATTATTTTGATATTGTCATTGTGTAGCAGAAGAAAGAAATTGAGAGGGAGCTCTAGAACAATGAGAATTAAGAATGATACAATATATCTTTCTCACCCTGTAAAGTCAGAAATGTAAGATGACTATTATTCAGTAGATATTAACAAGTGCTGGACATGGGAGTGCTCCATTTTGTGCAGCCATGTCTGCAAAGCCAAAAGCTATTGCTGATAGAAGTATCATTAACATCTATAGGTATCATTGATGGAGACTTGATGTGTGGGGTCAGAGTGAAACTGAGGTTCAGGAGTTGCAGATGTATTCAAAGAATATCATGCATCCCATGACACCCACCCCACCCCACCCCAATTAATTTTATTGCTTTTGGAGTAGAACATGACAAAATAATTGGAGAATAGCTAAGGGAGTGAGACCAGGATTTCCGGTTATCTGCTCACAGTGAACAGTGACATAGTAGGTGAAGGTTATAAAGAGGTTAGTCCTAACTAGGAACTGACACTTGAAAATACAGAAGACTTCATGTTATTCAGTACTGAAGACATCAGACATCGATTAGAACCAGCAGAAATGTATGTCCTTAGATTTGATGACAAGACTATTGTGTATTTTAATGATGCCACCTACTGTAGATGCTTTCTTTTTCAAGTTTTAAAATGAAGGGGGCGAGAATAGGAATGATTTATCTTGACAGTTACTTCTTGAGCACTGTGGTGATTAATTTTCAGATATAAGCAACAGGTTTGTTGAAACTATGTAAATTTGGATCAAATTGGAGTCAAAAGCAGATACTTTCTATATGCTTGTTATCTGTTCAAGTTTACTTTTAACATCTGATGCATTTATTTTTGTATTTATTCAAAGCTCAGAATCTTACAAATGACTGGACCTATCAGTACAACATGATAACATAGATCAGATCATTCATTAATGCTGTAAATTGAAAGGAAGACTTTGTGCACAAATTCATCATACACAGATTCACGCATGGACTGAATAATTATTTTACATCAGCAGATACAGTAGAGGATGAGATTAATATCCTGAAATCCCAAGGAAACTAAAATTGAAGCAGGGACAAGAGCTCACCAAAATTATTTGAAACAAAATGACGAGGAAACAATGGTACATGAAAATTAAACAATAGTGACAAATTCCCAGGACCAGTTAGTTCCTAAGACCATAAAACAATAAGAAATAGGAACAGGAGTGGGCCATTCAGCCCCTTGAGCCTGTTCTGTCATTCAGTAAGATCATGACTGATTCACACGTGTCACATCCACTTTCATGCGCTTTCCCCTTAACCCGTGATCTATCTATCTCAGGGGCGGCATGGTGGTTCAGCGGTTAGCACTGCTACCTCATAGCACCAGGGTCCCAGGTTCAATTCCAACCTTGGGCGACTGTCTGTGTGGAGTTTGCACATTCTTCCCGTGTCTGCATGGGTTTCCTCCGGGTGCTCTGATATCCTCCCACAATCCAAAGATGTGCAGGTCAGGTGAATTGGTTGTGCTAAATTGCCCATAGTGTTAGGTGCATTTGTCAGAGGGAAATGGGTCTGGGTGGGTTACTCTTCGGAGGTTCGGTGTGGACTGGTTGGGCTGAAGGGCCTGTTTCCACACTGTAGGGAATCTAATCTAATCTTAAATATATACAAGGACTCTGTTCCCGCACCTTTCTGTGGCAAAGAATTCCAAAGGATTACAGCCCTCTGAGACAAGAAATTTCTCCTCATCTCATCTTAAATTGGTGGCCCTTTATTCTAAGACTATGCCCTCTCGTAGCATCTTCCATGAGGGGAAACATCCTCTCACCATTTACCCTGTCAAGCCCTTTAAGAATCCTATATGTTTCAATGAGATCATCTCACATTCTTCTAATCTCCAGTGAGTAGAGTCGTAACCTGTTTAGAATCTGCACATAAGACAATCTTTCCGGAGCAAGGATAATCCTAGTGGACCTTCTCTGAACTGTTTCCAATGAAATTATATCTTTCCTTAAAAAAAGGGATCCAACTGCTCACAATACCCATATGTGGTCTGACCTGTACCTTGTACCGTTGCAGTAAGACTTCTCTACTCTTATACTCCAAACACCTTGAAATAAAGGCCAACATTCCATTAGCCTTTACAAGCAAAAACAGAAATTGTTGGAAAAATGCAGCAGTTTTGGCAGTTTCTATGGAGAGAAATCAGTTAATGGTGACCCTCCTTCAGAACTGATGGTAGCTAGGAAAAGGTTGATATTTATACAGGAGATGGGGAATGGGGAGGGGGAGCGGGGGAGTAAACAATAGGTGGAAATAGACCACGAAGAGAGAGAAAAACAGCTCAACAGACAAACGAGTAGTTTAAGGTCAGTCTGGGGAATGAATGGCTGCTAATGGGGATTGTTAGTAGCTGATAATGGGTTGTGTGTGGACGCAGCTTATGTGATGACAAGTCCTAAAATAGCCTCAAGTCCAAAAATTGTTGAACTCGACATTAAGAGCAGAAGGTTACAGAGCTTCCAAGTGGAAAATGAGGTGCCGTTCTTCCAGTTTTTGCTGAACTTCGCTGGAGCAAGCCTGAGACAAAGATCCTGCCAGAGAACAGCATGGTGAGTTGAAGTGGCAAATAACAAGAAACTTTGGACATTCAGCAAAGCAGTCACCTAGCCTGCACTTCATTTTCCTAATGTAGAGGAAGGACCGTATTGTGAGCAGTGAATACAGTCAACTAGATTGATTAGATTAGATTCCCTACAAAGTGGAAACAGGCCTTTCAACCCAACAAGTCCGCATCGACGCTTCGAAGAGTAACCCATCCAGACCCATTTCCCTCTGACGAATGCATCTAACACTATGGGGCAATTTAGCATGGCCAATTCACCTGACCTGCACACCTTTGGACTGTGGGAGGAAACCAGAGCACCTGGAGGAAACCCATGCAGGTACAGGGAGAATGTGCAAACTCCACACAGACAGTCACCCGTGGCTGGATTTGAACCCAGGTTCCTGGCACTGTGAGGCAGCAGTGCTAACCACTGAGCCACCATGTCTTATCTTGTGATTTAACTTGTTGAACACCACTGGAAGTCCAAATACAACACATCATGGCTCCCCCCTATCTACTTTAGCCGAAACTTCCTCAAGAAATAAATAAATTAGTTAGCCATGAATTCCTTTTCATGAAGCATGCTGACTCTGCTTAATTAGGTTATGATTTTCCCTATGCTCTTCCTTAATTATTGATTCCAATACTTTTTCAACAATATATGTTAGTTTAATTGGCCTACAGTAACCTAATTTTCACCTCCCCCTCATTTCCAATCCTTTGGTCTCTGAAATCCAACATTTTTTTGGAAAATTACAACCAATCCATCCACTACCTCTGTAGCTACCTCTTGTGGAATCCTAGCATGCAAGGCATCAGGGCCAGGGGACTTACTGCCTTTAGCCACATTATTTTATCTAATACAATGTCTTTAGTGGTGGTGATGTACTTAATTCCTTCCCTGTAGCATTAATGGAATGTTTGAAATATGTTTTACTGCAAAACTTAATGCAAAATATCTGTTTAACACCTCTGCCATCTCCTTGTTCCCTGACACTGTCTCCCCAGATTCATTTTTTATGAGGCCTATGTTTACTTTGATCTCTGTCTTCCTTTTTATACATTTAAACTTGCTCTTATTGTCACTTTTTTAAATTCCTCATTAGTTCTCCCTCAGTTTACTTTCTCTGTCTTTATTTTATTTATTAGTCTTCCTTTGCTGGATTCTGAATATATCCTAACCTTTAGGGCTATCCCTGACTTTGGCATCCTTAATTGCTTTTCCTTTCAATTTAATACTTTCCTTAACTCCCTTGATTAGCCATGGTTAGTTTATTCCTCTCTCAGAATCTTTCCTCCTTACTGGGATGTGTTTTTCAGAGTCGTGAACTACCTTCTTAAGTGCCTGCCACTGCTTGCTTACATTCATTGCTGCTAATCTATCGGCTCAGTTCACTTTAACTAACTCTATCCTCATTTTGCTGTAATTCCCTTTATTTAAGTTAAACACTGTTATTTCTGACCCAAGTTTCTGACTCGTAAACTCAATATTAAATTCTGTTATGTTATGGACACTACTTCCGAGGAAATATTTTACTCAGAGGTAATTTACTAAACCTGCCTCATTATCCATTACCAGATCCATAATATCCTGCTCCTGTTTGGCTCCATGATATATTGCTCTATAAAACTATCTCTAATACACTCTATGAATTGAGTGTAACAACCTTTTCTAATTTGACTAACCCAATCAAAATGAAGATTAAAGACACCCTTAATTACCGTTCTATTCTTTTCACATGCTTCTATTATTTGTTGATTTATAGTCTTTCCCACAGAGTGGCGACTGTTTAAGGTTCTATACATTACTCCTGCCAAAGTCCTCTCTCCTTTGTTCTTTTTAAACCAAAGGGATGCTACATCATCCAAGCATAGATCATCACTTCTGACTGTCCTCATTTTATTTTTATTGACAATGTTACCCTACTGCTTGTTCTATCTTTCCTATCTGTCCTAAAAGTGAAATATCTCTGAAAGTAAAGATCCCAAGTTCAATCTCTTTGTAACCATGTTTCTGTAATGGCTTTGAGATCATATTCATTTCCTTCGATCTGCACTGTCAGTTCATTTACCTTATTCCAAATGCTTCGTGCATTAAGGTACAAAGCCTTTGAGTTTCCTTTTTGTTGTTTCTTGGTAGAATATGACTTTCACACATTCTGTCCTTTACTTATATTATTCTGAGCCAGATCTTAACAGGAAGTAGCTGATAACTTTGGACATGTATAGAAAGGTCATCTGCAAATTTTCTCTCAAAAAAATTGCAAAATTGCAGATGCCAGTCTGATATTTAAGAAAGGTGACAGAGGAAGTCAGGGAATTATAGACTGGTTTGCCTAATCTCTGTTTTTGCTGACTGGGGAGTTTAAACTGGGTGCACAGCAAAAATCAGAGCCAGTCCTTACAGAATTGAAATTAGGAAACATTCTACATGCAGATTGATAGAGCATTCTTTCTGTCCTAAATAAGAATTGTTTAGATCAACTATAAATTCTAAATTTGAGCTTGGTAGATTTGTGTTATATAAGATATTAAGAGAAAATGAGACAAAAGTAGGTAAATGGAATTAAGTCACCAATTAGTCATGCTCTGACTGAAATAAAGAATAGTTTTGAGAGAGTAAATCACATACTGCTGTTTGGAAGATTGGGTCACAACCCCATCACTCCCCATCAAAATCTCTAGTGCTAGAGGATGTAGGTTTGAGGTGAGAGTGAGATTTAAAAGGGTTCTAAGGGGCAATGTTTTCACGCAGAGGGTGGTGCATGTATGGAATGAGCTGCCAGAGGATGTGGAGGAGGCTGGGACAATTACCAACATTTAAAAGGCATCTGGTTGGGTATTTGAATAGAAAGGGTTCAGAGGGATGTGGCCAATTGCTGGCAAATATTAATTTACTATATCTAATTGGTATGGACGAATTAGACCAAATGTTGTCTGTATGTGTGTCCATGAGCCTCATCACTACCTCCTTGAGCAATCACTGAACGTAGACTTTGGAAAGCTTTAGAGTATTTATAACCCAAGGCAGGAATATTAGATACTTGAAATCTAATTGATACCCTGATGTATTCTGACTGGCACTGCTTCAACCAGAATTCATTTGGCATTAGGACTGCCCTTGTTAGGGAATAATGACCTGTAGCTCCTCTTGGCAATATAGGTAAGGAAAAATGCATGCGTCCTTGTAAGGAAACAACAGCCAATTCAGACAATACCATGGCATATTGATTTGGTTTAACCAACTGGCCAGCATGAATGAGGCAAAGAGTACTGAATAAGATAAAATTAAGCAATAAATTGGGTTAAAGGTTTTTTTTTGCTTTGCTTGGCCGGCCCTTACTGAGAGGGGAATTATTAGTCTGCCTACAACCTCTGAAAATGGTTCTCCTTTGGCATAAATTGACTGGGGGAGATTTTCTTTTAGCTGAAACAGCACCTTTCATAATTTGGTATTTAAAGTTTAACTGTAAGCATAAAAGGGGTATATCCAATGTAACAAGGATAAGATGATGCACATAAGGATCTTGCAAAAAATATACAAAAGGGTTCTGTTGTTTGGAAGGAAAAATGGAACTGTTGTTTCCACAGAGACAGTTTGATAAGGAACATTCTTGAGCAATGTTGATAGAAGCCTTCAAACCAGTCTGGTCCAAAGTCTCGCACTGATCATGGAGAACAGCCACTGGACTAAAGCGTTAACTCTACTTTCTCTCCACATATGCTGTTAGATTTGCTGAGTTTTTCTATAAGTGATAAGGATCTGGTAAACATTATGAGATTATGAGAAGACCTAAAGCTGCTGATGATCATAAACCTGTAGTCACATGATTAACCTGAATGGATGTGTATGCAATCAACTAATAATATAATTGGTATATGTTAGCCATTGTTCAGTGGGAGAAGTCTCTGGATTGCCCAGTGACGTTCTCCCCAGTGGTGTAAAGCAATAAACTCTTTGATGCTGAAAGTGGGCCTGGGTATCAAATGATTTGTTTAGTCATTCCACCCCAACACTTGCCAACTGAATGGCGCTATGTTTCTCATGCAGTAAACAGTATTGTTCTATTTGCAATTTAGTACTCTTGCATCTGCCTTGATGAGCACAAGATGGAAAGTTTTGACAGCATGTCTTTTTACAGCAATGTTGGAAATCTGGAATTCTGATTTCCAAGTACCATTTAAACTGGATTATTACAACATTAAAAAATTGAAATTGATATTTGTTAGGCATGGGTACCGATGATTATGGAATCATAGTAAGAAAATGAAGATGCAAATTAGCCAAGATCTAACTGAATGATGCAACAGGATCGTGGGCTTATATTTCAAGGAGATGTGTAATGGTGTCTTCTTCAGCATCTTTTAAAGAATAGAGTTTCTGTTCATAAAAATGATGGGTAACTTATCAGAGCAGGATCAGATATCTTCGGTAATTCAACTGAATGGAGGATTCTGCTCTGGGTTTGAAGAAAATGTAATTGGTATTCAGGCTGTCTCTCAAACAGGAATAGCCAACTAAGTTTTCAAGAAGAATTGCTAAGGTATTAATTTTGGCAGTATTTCACATATTCCTCCCAATGTCCAATTGTATGAGGATTAGACACTGCATAATGTAGAGAATGCTGAAAGAATATTTCAGCTCAACAACTAGAAATTAAAGAAGGAGTAAAGTTCACTTAATCGTGTTTTCTAATATTGGATAATTGTATTTGTACCTCAGGCTCAACAAACTAGACACGGCTAATTATTCCAGTGTTACGTGATTTAGTGAAAACCATTGAAAAAGGTATTCATCCCTATATTTTAAAATTAACTAAAATCAATCTTTCCCATACTAACTCCTATAGCAATGCATGTCAGGTAATGCATCATGGAATAATTACTAAAGTTCTTTGTCCTTTCTTCAAGAGATGTAATCCTTAAGCATTACAATCATTGGATTTCTATTTGTTGAAGATTCAGACTGACAACAATTAGTGTATCTTAAACATAACACTAGTAACTTTATGGATGGTAAGACTAATATTGAAGTGACTAATTCTTTTCAAAGAACAAGAACAAAAATATGGATTATTCTGGCCCCAAGGAAATGGTTTGGACTTATTGATGGGAAAGGGTGGGAACAGTGATGAGATTGCTCCTTGACACATTGTCAACACCAGGGAAGTGGACAAGGTTAGGAAGAGGTTTGGCTGCCCACATTATGCCAATATGTGGCCAATCATGGTGTTTGAGATCCCAGTTAGGGACAAATTTGTAAACACCAGCAGCTCTCTCCCCTTTCCGCACCACCACACCCCACCCCATTGCAAGCAAAGGCTGCTAGATTAATAGAGGTAACTTCCCTGCAGCAATTGGAATCCATCAAAGCCAGAGGGTTCATGCCTCATTGATGGAGCCTGGGGTACAAAACAATGTAATTATGATCAAAATCATTCCAGGTCAAAGAGGATCTCCACCAACCACTAACACCCTCCTGCCACCCCCACCCCCATCCCATCTGATTTGTGTTGTTTTCAGCACTGTTGCCCAGCCCCGCAAGTATAAACCCTTGAGGTGCCCTTGCAGTCTCCAACCTGGATCAGCAACCTCTCCCTCTTCTGTTAGCAGGATCAAAATTGCAGTCAATATAGCTATACTACTGTTCATAATAGGATAGCAAGCAGCAAGTGCAGCAGTTCATCAGCACTGAAGTATCAGCACTGAAGTATTAGCCTTGATCTTTTTGCTCAAAACCTCATGTGGGACTTGAACCCATGAGCTTCTGTCTCAGAGGAGGTCAGACACTCAGATTGAGTAATTTCAAATTTCAGTTATTTCTGCAGAGATTACACTATTTCTACATTCATACTCGAAAGTACATTTTAGGGCTTTCCAAATAAATAAGTCTTTGGCTGGATTTTACCATAAAAGAAGCATTGTATCTACACTTGCTGGAAGCAATACTGCAGTTCGTTTTTCCAGTAGACTGCCTCCCAATTGGCTGTCAGCTACTGGGATTCAAAATAATGTGCCCGAGAGCATTTACTGCATTTGCAGTTCAATTGGCTTTTATTTATGATTTCAAATCACCCCATCTATGTGGAGGAATGTACACAAAAAGTTTGGATAACTTATAACTCCTTTATGATCAAGGAATCTTGAATTACTAGGTGCATTCACAAATAGCTTTAAGTTTACATTATATGCAAATATGTTTTGAGTTTTCTCGTCTTCCATGGTACATGTGAACTATGAACAACAGTCAGAACAGCTTTGTTCTTTGATTTCATATGGTGCAGAGTTGGATAAAGGTTACCTCTGGGTAAAACTAACCATAGAATACAGTGAAGTCTGCAGTTTCAATATTCAAATTTTATTTCTTAACAAGGATCTGCAATACTCATTTCAGTGCCAACCTATTTAAACCACTTTTCGGTGACATCTTTAACCTTGGTATGTAAAGGGGACCAGCATTGCCTAACACCAGTCTGCTACTGACATGATTTCACTCCACTTGTGTTTTGTCGTCCTCTATTCCAAGGACAATTCATTTTTACATCATATTGGGCAGGTAAAGAGAAGTCCAAAGCTTTCAAGTATTTAATTTTGTATTAGAATGACAAATGATTTTATAATAGGGTTTGGTTCACAGCTTACTCTCAAAAAAGAACTCAATTAAACAATGCACATCATCTACCACAGCATTAAGCTTGAAATCCAATGAATCATTATCAGAAACAAGTCATACATTTGAAGCAAAAATGATCTTGACCTTGATCCATAACAAAAGCAAATTCCATTTATTTCTTTGCTGCTTATCTATGAATGTCATAGCTTCCCTGGTACTCAACCTTTTGCCATGGTGTCTGCTCCCCTCAACTCGACAAAAAATACCGGCAACATGGAAGAAATAAACCAGACCTGCTCCCCAATAAACACGAACTGCTCTCACAACAAAGTTTTGATCTTAACATTCTTGTACAAATTCACAGAAGATATGTTTGCTGGTCTGAGAAATGCATGTCTCCTTCTGTTGCAACCATCCAGAATAATGGAAGGTTTAACAATGACACCTAAGTATTGGAAAGGGTTAGGTATGGTTTGTATGTGCAGGCTGTTCACTGCTGTGCTGGAGGGAGTGCAATCGGCACACTTTAATACAATCAATGCTGACCCTTCGTTTGCACCTTTGAGTACAGCTAATTGGTATTCTTAGGTCAGCAGCATGTTCCTCTATACCCATAACTTCAATATGAAATCTACACTATTCTCAGGAATTAGAAAATGTCTGAGAATCATTGTTGCCATTAACAAATGCACATATTGAAAGTTGATTCCAATGGTTACCATGCTGAAACTTCCTTATTCACAATACTAAAACCAGGATAGCAATCAGTTTGAGCATGAGCATTTTTGGTAGTGGTTAAAGAATATAATTTTAAAAGCTGCGTAGATTGACCAGGCATCCTATTATTTCATTTAACTACTAAAGAAATTGTGAACTGTACTCCCATTATCAAAATGAGGAATGGACATATTGTGCAGGGATCTAGTCCATGTCAAAATGTAACAGTGAAATTCATAAGAATTAGTTAATAAGGAATGTACAGTTTCTGGTGGAGTGAAGGACTGAAGTTTGACAACAGATCAAAAGTGTTATAGGCATAGCTGGGTTTTTTTTTTAAATGACAATGCATGGTTGTAAGTTGCTAGTGATTTTTTTTGTGTGCCAACAAATAAAGCTTAAAATGTGTTGCTGGAAAAGCACAGCAGGTCAGGCAGCATCCAAGGAGCAGCAGAATCAACGTTTCGGGCATAAGCCCTTCTTCAGGAATGAGGAAAGTGTGCCAAGCAGGCTAAGATAAAAGGTAGGGAGGAGGGACTTGGGGGAGGGGCGTTGGAAATGTGATAGGTGGAAGGAAGTTAAGGCGAGGGTAATAGGCCAGAGTGGGGGTGGGGGCAGAGAGGTCAGGAAGAAGATTGCAGGTTAGGAAGGTGGTGCTGAGTTCGAGGGTTGGAACTGAGACAAGGTGGGGGGAGGGGAAATGAGGAAACTGGAGAAATCTGAGTTCATCCCTTGTGGTTGGAGGGTTCCTAGGCAGAAGATGAGGTGCTCTTCCTCCAGCCGTCATGTTGCTATGGTCTGGCGATAGAGGAGTCCAAGGACCTGCATGTCCTTGGTGGAGTGGGAGGGGGAGTTGAAGTGTTGAGCCACGGGGTGGTTGGGTTGGTTGGTCCGGGTGTCCCAGGAGGTGTTCTCTGAAACGTTCCACAAGTAGGTGGCCTGTCTCCCCAATATAGAGGAGGCCACATCGGGTGCAGCGGATGCAGTAAATGATGTGTGTGGAGGTGCAGGTGAATTTGTGGCGGATATGGAAGGATCCCTTGGGGCCTTGGAGGGAAGTAAGGGGGGAGGTGTGGGCGAAGTTTTGCATTTCTTGCGGTTGCAGGGGAAGGTGCCGGGAGTAGAGGTTGGGTTGGTGGGGGATGTGGGCCTGACGAGGGAGTCACGGAGGGAGTGGTCTTTTCGGAACACTGATAGGGGAGGGGAGGGAAATATATTCCTGTGGTGGGGTCCGTTTGGAGGTGGCGGAAATGACGACAGATGATACGATGTATATGGAGGTTGGTGGGGTAGTAGGTGAGGACCAGTGGGGTTCTGTCCTGGTGGCGATTGAAGGGGCGGGGCTCAAGGGCGGAGGAGCGGGAAGTGGAGGAGATGCGATGGAGAGCATTGTCGATCATGTCTGGGGGGAAATTGCGGTCCTTGAAGAAGGAGGCCATCTGGGTTGTTCAGTATTGGAACTGGTCCTCCTGGGAGCAGATACGGCGGAGATGAAGGAATTGGGAATATGAGATGGCATTTTTACAAGGGGCAGGGTGGGAGGAGGTGTAGTCTAGGTAGCTGTGGGAGTTGGTCGGTTTATAGTAAATGTCCGTGTTGATTTGGTCGCCCGAGATAGAAATGGAGAGGTCTAGGAAGGGGAGGGAGGAGTCTGAGACGGTCCAGGTAAATTTGAGATCGGGGTGGAAGGTGTTGGTAAAGTGGATGAACTGTTCAACCTCCTCATGGGAGCACAAGGCAGCGCCGATAGAGTCATCAATGTAGCGGAGGAAAAGGTGGGGTGTGATGCCAGTGTAGCTGTGGAAGATGGACTATTCCACATATCCTACGAAGAGGCAGGCTTAGCTGGGGCCATGTGGGTGCCCATGGCTACTCCTTTGGCTTGGAGGAAGTGGGAGGATTGGAAAGAGAAGTTGTTCAGAGTGAAGACCAGTTCGACTGACTGACAAATCAACATATCTGCACTTCACAGTGACTAGAAAACATCCATGGCATTATGGGAAAAGAAATATCTTTTGTATTCTTTGAAGAGATTGATGCGCTTTTGCTTTTGTTTAATATCAATGGCATTAGCTACAGTTATTTTAATATCATGGGATTTTAAGAAAAATAATTACCAATTAAAATTTGATTTATTTCAGTGTACAAATTTCAAGTAATCTTCAACAACCAAAGCTGTAGATCATTTCTATTCTAGGCATACTGAAATTTGATACAATTCTTGATGATAAGGATAAGCAGATCATCTTCAATTCCTACTTCGAACACAATTGCATAGACATGCTAAGAGCAACCAAGTGGAATTTATCAAGAATACTGCCACTATTTGCAGTTAGTTTATCACCTAACTTTTCCCAGCCTTCACACTTTCACAAGCACTTATGGTATGGGTAAACACAAAAGTTCAGGCAAGTACATAAATAGATCTACAAGAAATGGATTGAAATGGTGACTTGCACATTGACCTACTTTCTTTTCAATTCAATAATGATTAGGAACAAAGACAATTAGAAACTTGTACGGTATACTATTTTGTTTTGTGAGCTATACAACTCTAAAAAGGCTTTGAATTATTTCAAACTTACAAAAATAATGGTGAATCCTCTGATATGAACAGCTTTTCAATTTCATCAATAATATAGCCAGAGAGACCTATGGAACCTGACATTTACAGAGTAGTAGGAAAGATGCTTGCAAGACTTTAAAGAAGTAATGCTGCTGATGAAAGATGATCATTGGTCTGAAATCTTGTTTTGTTACTCTCTGTTGGTCTTTGCAAGCTTCCTAATCCGTTGGTTTCCCACTGCCCTTTGCCTCATTATACACGTTCTCTTTCGCTTTTATGCTATCCCTGATGTCCCTTGTCAGCCATCGTTGCCTCTGCCTCCCTGTACCATGAATCTTTTCATTGGGATGAATCTCTGCTGTGTCTCCTGAATTACTCCCAGAAACTCCTACCATTGCTGTTCCACTGTCTTTCCTGTTAGGATTCTCTGTCAGTCAATTGCACCCACCTCCTCCCTCATGCCTCTGTAGTTGCCTTTACTCAGCTGTAATACTGTTATCTCTGATTCTAACTTCTCCCTCTCAAATTGCAGAGTTATTTCAATCGTATTATGAGCAATGCCTCCTAAGTGTTCCTTCACCTTAAACTCCCTTATCCAGTCTGCTTCATTGCACAACACTAAATCCAGTATTGTCTGTTCTCAACTGGGCTTTGTACCAATTCTCCAAAAAGCATCTTGTAGGCATTCCACAAATTGCTTTTCTTGCAATCCATTACCAACCTGATTTTCCCAGGCCACCTGCATATTGAAATCTCCCATGATCACTGTAACTTTGCCTTTCTTACACATCTTTTCTATCTCTTGGTGTATCTTGCACCCCAGTTCCTGACTACTGTTTGGAGGTCCAGACATAACTATAACTATGTTTTTTTTTTACTTTTGTGGTTCCTCAATTCTACCCACATAGATTCTACACCATCTGACCCTACTTTGCTTCTTACTGTTGATTTAAATTTATTTCTTACTAATAAGGCAACCCCATCCCATCCCTCTTTTGGCTGAACTCCTCTGTGCAAACCAGATATCCTAAACTGATCTAGTCCCATTTGCCAGCATTTGGCCCACGTCCGCCTAACCACTTTCTATCTGTGTACCCATCCATCTGCCTTTTAAATGTTGTAATGGCACCTGACTCCATCACTTCATCTGGCAGCTCATTCCATACATGCACCTCTACATGAAAAAATTGCCCCTCAGGTCTCTTTTAAATCTTTCCCTTCTCCTCTTAAACTTATGCCCTATAGTTTTGGATTCACCTACTATGGGAAATAGACCTTGGATATTCACCCTAACCAAGTCTCTCACAATTATATAAGCCTCTATAAGATAACCCCTTAGAGTCATAGAGATGTACAGAACGGAAACAGATCCTTTGGTCTAACTTGTCCATGCTGACCAGGTATTCAAAATAAATCCAGTCCCATTTTGCCAGCATTTGGCCTACATCCCTCTAAACCCTTCTTACTTATATACCCATGCAGATGCCTTTCAAATGTTGTAATTGTACCAGCCTCCACCACTTCGTCGGGCAGCTCATTCCATACACACACCATCCAAGGGTGAAAATGTTGCCCTTTAAGTCCCTTTTAAATCTTTCCCCTCTCACTTTACGTCCTCTAGTTTTGGACTCCCCCATTCTGGGAAAAAGGCCTTGTCTACTTATTCTATCCATGCCCCTCATGATTTTATAAACCTCTATAAGGTTACCTCTCAGCCTCCGACGATCCAGGAAAAAAAAGTATTTCCAGCATTTTGTTATTTGGCACATTATTATTTCCTTGGTTCTATTTCCAGTTCAATCCAGAATGACAAAATTGTAAATGCACTGAGAAGTTCTAATTTAAATATACTAGCTGTGTTTGCAATCTCACTGAGGCAAAATCTGATCCCCTCCCACTCATTGTCTATTGATGTTTTCTTGATATTTATGGGGACTGGTCAGGGAAATGATGAAAACTGCTTTTATAGATTTTCATCATGGCTGCCAAACAGGGAAGTGAAGAGCCTGAGGAGCAAACCTAATTCCATTTATTTTTACACTTTAGTAATTCAGTTCACAATGTACAATCTCAACTACAATGAGTACTTCACTGCAAAATAAACGCTAAATAAAGCCAGAAGGTGACACAATTGTCAACATTCAACTGTGGTATTTGCCCTTTGTCCACGATAATTTTTTTTTGGAAATTATACTTCATCAGAGAAATCAAAAATCAAACTGCTGCACACCAAAAGGCTACCTGACTGTTAGTTTTATTCAAAATTCTAGCTGCAACACCACAGGAAAGAACAGCTGTGCAATAGTTAAAGAAATTATGTATGAATAAGGGAAAACTGCGTCAGCAAGTTACTGCAGCTCATTGCTTTAAAGAATGCTACGAGAAGGCTGGAACATTTTCCAATTATTATGAAGCACGATGCTGAGAATTATAAGCCTGTTAACTTGACATCTATAGTGAGGGAACAAAATATTGGAGCCAATTATAAAGAAAGCAATTCAAACATGTTTAATTGCGAAGCATTGGTTATGAAAATCAGGTGTCAAATTTATTGAAATTCTTTGAAAACATAACCAGATGATGGAAATGCAGCAATTATCAAATATCTTGACCTTCAGGAAGCATTTGATAAAATGTCTCAAAATATATTTGTCACTAAAGTGAAAGTTGTCAGAAGGACAAAGAATGTAGTAAGTTGGAAATTTAATAGATTGGTGAGTAACCAGAGTGTTTATCATCAGTCAAAGTTGACCAGTGAAATGCCCAAAAGAAGAATCCTAGATTCTCCATTCAGAAGACTGGATCAATGGGGTTGTTGAAAATCAAATACATAGTTCTGCAGTTGAGGTTTGTGCGAAGTCAGGATGCACAGAGGAATGGGCCAACTTTCAAAGATAACCATGGTGATTTAGTGATTGGTTAAATTAATCTCCTAAACTAGTCAATACTGATCACAAAGACAAGAAATAATGTAAGGAAGGCATTTGTTCCAGCAATGGAAAATGTCTTTATGGGCCTCAAATTCTGTTTCCTTGTACCAACACTAGACATAGACATTGCACCTGTAAAAAGGAAAGACCATAAGACCATAAGACACCATGACAGTCTCCAAAACAGTAATATCTTGATCTTGTGCTACTGAACAGTAGAGCTTAGAAGCTAAATTTACAATTTAAACAAAAAAGGTTGTGCTCAAAGGAATTGAGGGGCAAAAAAAATCAAATTAAAGTTACAAAAGGGAATTAGGATTGTGATAGGAAACATGTGAAAAATGGTCAGTGTGGAAGCTGACCTGAAAGAGAGAGATCTGGATAAGATCATACCTTTTCTTATCCTTCCCTTGTCTTCCCCAGGAGCACAAAGAGCTAATTTGATAAGGAGGGGAGCAGAACATTACTTGCTCAGAGCTTAGCATGACAATTATAAAAGAAACATCAATAACTTTGAACTGTTGCAATGTTTATGTCCTGTTGTAAGCCCAAAGTCTCTGCAAGATGATGTATTTGCCCCTGAAAGCCTATCTTTATCAAATAAAATATTACAGAAAATTAATTTCTCTCTTCCAGACATTGTAATCTTCACTAGTGCATTTGCTTGGGGGCACTGTACGTCAGAGGACATTAGTACAATTTATAGCCACTTAAAATTGTGAACTGCAGAGGTAGCTGCTGTATTGCTTTTTTCTGCCTTTATATTATCTACGATGAAGATATGGATTGTTTTAACATTGTCATCTTTGTGTAATTTCTCTCAGTTTCTGAGATATCATACTTCTTGTAATTATAGTAATGGAGGGAATTGATAAATCAAAGCATTTCAGAGCACATGGAAAATAATGTGGAAAGTGTATTATTGAGGATATTTAAAGATATATGCTGTATCCTTTATTTATTCTAATTTTACAGCAGATTTCTTTCAGTCAAAATTTTATAATGAGATATTGTCACAATGGAAGAATCGCCATCCTTTGTTACAAAAATGTTTGTGTATGTACTCATTTGATATAAGAAATGAAATGTTGCTAAGAAGCCTTAGCTAAATGATGAGATCCCAATTATATTCTTCTATTTTTATTATATTTCTTCTCCTGTTTCCTCCACATGAAAAACTAGGTACCCAACAATATCCAGGTGTTAGGAAGCATGTCTCTATCAATTTCAACCCACAGCTTTATATAAGATTTCTAAAATTTCAACTGATTAATGTGGTAATTATTCTGTAATGTTTGAATAATCATATTTCAAACATCAAGGAAGAGGAACTCTATGTTGCTTAATTCTGGAGGCTGCTGATATAGGAAATATCCATGTGCCACTATCAAAATGGTCCCTATGGAAATGCTAATACTTAGCACTTTGGCTCCTAGCCCTTTCACACATCCCAGTGTATAGCATCTCTCTTTCTTTAAACCATTGCAATGTCCCTATCAATATAACTCTTCCAGTCATTCATTTGTTGATTCAAGCTACACTAAGATAAGATTTGGGAATTTCTTTGGCTCTTGGGCTTTCACAATGATTCCTTTGACTCTCCAGACAAATATTTCTATAAATCCACGTCCTCAAAGGTACCATGGTGATGAGACAACATTGAACCCATGCTGTTTAGCAAATTCCTTACATTCCTGGATGTGAACTGAGTGCCACTGTCCACATTATTTTTCAAGAATCCCTTACACAGGAAACAAAACTCATGCTGTTGAGGTGATGGCTGTGACTCTTAAGTCTTTCATCTTCCATAAATAAAATCTGGAGTAATTGTCTGCATATACCATTCTTTTATCTTTGTGTTTTCTGTGTAAATAAATCAGCTCCCACAGAATGATGGCTTCGGTGCTGCTTTATCACTATCTTACTGGGTGTTTCTCTACTTACAGCACACATTGTATGTTGAGCAGATATTTTCAATGCTTTTATATTTAACTATCCAGCACACAACAAATCTTTCTCTAAACCTACTTCTCTCCATGTCCTAGTGGCCTTCATGTGTCATCTGGATCAGTTTTACTTGCATTGTTTAGGGAACACTATCTTCCACAGCGATGTCACCTCTGAAAGACTGGTGCTGTCTATTGCTAGCCAACCCTAATCTCTAACTGAGAGAATATGTGTAACACCTCATCTTTGTTGCTTTCATCTCTAAGTTGACTCAGTTCTGGTGGTGTTATATTCACGAGGTGATGCATATTCATGACTAGCTTCTACCTTATGCTTTTCCTGTAGCAATATCTGAGATAATCTATCTGTCAGCACCATTTCTCTTCCTGGTTTGTATATGAGTGAAAACATAACTCTGAAGCTTCAAGAGCAATCTCTAATCTTACTGATGTTTTACACAGATTCTTCTTGTAGATCTGATCCAGTGGAAAATGATTGTTGTTCATTATGAAGGTCTCCTATGGAGAGATGTATGAATATTATTATTTTCATACACGAACATCAGAAGTTCTCTTTCTGTGTTGGCATATCTGGAAGTTAGAGCTTTGGATGTGAATGCAATTGTCGTTTCCTCTTCCTATTCCTTTTGTAGCTGCATCTCCTTACGTGAAAGGGTTCCTTCTGTTGTAGTATGACAGGCCCATCTCCTGTTTTGAGTATGATAAAACTCATGTTTTATGACTCTGACCAATGATATTCTACATCATTTTTTCATCAACTTGCACAGGCTTGTTGCATGTTCTAACATATGCAGCATGAAGGAGCTCATGGTTATACCAAACCAAAGATTTTTTTTCAACTCTCATCTCCTGGAGCTTTTACCCCAAGGTTAGGTGTAATCCTTTCTGGAATTAACTTGACTTAGTTAAGTGAATACATCACCCTGAAGAACTGGAACTTTGTCACTTTCACAAATGCATGTGTCGGTTTTTAAACTTGATTCTAGCCTCCTATCTGTTTGGTTTCTCTCTCCCCACAATAGAATTTCCTTAGTCTGTAGACTGAGACACTCTGGTGATCATCTTCTTTGCTTTCATCTCCTGCGATTTTCTTTAAGCTTCCCTCTCTGTTCTCTTGGTATGTGGGGGATGAATCGCTGCTTTCATCACTCGGTCAATGGTGTTGTGATGCTCAAAATCTTCAAAACATCTAACTGTTCCATCAAAAAGCTCTGTGAACTGTTCCACCAGATCTTCTGTGCATTAGATTAGAGAATACTTTTCAATGGGTTTACTATGCCCAACCCTCAGTGTCACCCGCTTCACCTCATGTTTTACTGAGATAATCTGCAGCTTTTCACAACTGCTCGACCCCAAGATAACAGGACCACCTGTTTCAGTGACATAGAATGTACAATTAACACCCTCTCCTTTCTGTGTCCCTTAGACTTGGGTTATTCCTACTTTGTTAACTTGAGTCACCCAATATCTTATTAGTAAGACTTTGCTCAGTTTCAATAACCACTTTCCTTCAAATTTTCAAGAAAGATGCTCTGGTATAATCCGAGTGGGATAATGTTGCTCTCCATTCCAGTATAAATCTTCACCTTCAAGTTTACTTGTATCTCACCCTCTTCCTGGTATGAATGATCATGTGGGTTTCTTTCATTTCCAATCCCTCATATCCAGACATTTTGTGTAGTTGTTTTGCCTCAATGCTTATTGTTCTATCAAAGGCTTTTTCTTTGCCCATCCACTCACCATGGAGCTATGGCCCTGCTATCTCATCTACTACCTTTTTAGCTTTTCTCTGTAGCATCTTTTCCCAGTAATTTCTTTCCACAGAGATTCAACCATTTGCAAGACATTTTCTTATGCGTGTGAACTCATGTGGTCGTCCACAACTCCTACACACCTTTCCCTTATGTTTTTGCTTCACTGCATTAATTCTGTTACCTTTCTCCTGGCCAAACTGACTAACTCAGATGGCTAGGCTTCAGTGTCTTTGTCTGTCTTCTTCTGACTTTATTTGTTTACAGCCTATAATATTGTAAGCTTGTCCTTTCTAACTCGTGCTTTCTGTATCTCAGGATATGCAGAAAACCAAATTCATTGATCTCTCAGTCTTTTATCTGAGTCCTTAAACTTGAATTCATTGGCTGCATTTTTCAGTCTTTTCATCAAGTTCCCTATCCTTTTGCCTATGCTTTGTGTGAGACCGTGAAATTCATACTGGCAAGTCCAGTGACACAATTTTGGCTGGAGATGGATGTTAAATCTTTCAAACATTATGTGGGTTGTTGCTGTCTTCTGCAGTCAGTTGTTAGCTGTGAAATAAATTCAGTTGTATATCTCCAGCTCACAAATGTTTGTAGCTTGCTTTCACTTTGTTACATGTCCTTTCGATAAGTATTGAAAGTCAACTTGCATTTTTGCTAACTTTCTGATATGCCTCCATCACATAATCGGCTCTACAGTCCATTATAGGTTGCAATTGTGTTACCTTTCCTGCAGGATCACAGTCTTTCTTCCAGCACTGACATTTTTCTTATCAACAGAAAATTCAAGATAATTTTTTGTTGTTTGCTCACATACACAGATTGCCACCATGATAACTTGACATCTGTTTGGTAATGATTGAATAATCACATTTCAGTCTTGAAGGAATAAGAACTTCATCGTCTTTCATTCTGTAGACTGTCACAATAAAAAATGCACCTGCTCAGTATGCACCAGGTGGATTTATACCTGTTCTCAAACACAGTAAATGCCCTACGTGCAGCTATGAAAACATTCTCTATGGAAACACTTGTATGTAACAGTTTTGATCCGAGCTATTGCATACAGCTACACACCCACCCACGCACACATGAACATGAATACATAAAACCAAAAATTGGTACCTTTTTGTCATTGGAGCTCAACAGGTAGGTAGTCAAACAAAGGAAGACACAGCTGGCAATTATGTCTTATCACTTCTTGCATAAATGTGCTTAATTGTTCTGCAACAATTAATTGCTTTGAAATGCAGTCACTTCTGCGGATTAACATGGAAGCCACTTTGCCTTCCATCCTGTTCCATGAACAGAAATTAGACAGATGACCAGTTAATATTCTTTTGTCTATTAATAGTATAATATTAATCAGGATGTCAGGAATAGCCCATTTTCTTTCCTTCAAAATTAGACCTATGGGATTTGTAGATACAAAAAAATACACTCCACAGTATTGATCACAGTGAAGCACAATGAACTCAAGAGTTGAATGAATTGGAAGGTGTGATATTTTTTATTATTTTGCATATGCAATGTGAGCTGAATGTACAGCATCAAAAAAAGAATCATTGCACATTATGTCTATTAGTGCATGAAATTAACCTCTTGATAATGTTTTCAAATTCTCCAGAGGCTGACAAATTGTCCTTCCAGAGAACTGAAAGCCTAGTTCTAAATGAAACAAACAATTTAAATTAATCTTTGTCTTAATAAATAAAAAACTAGTCACCGAAAACCCAAAAGGAACAAAGGGCTGAATCCTACCAGGAATCAGTCAAGTATCATTTTTGACAAATTTCATTGAGCGTTTCTCTCTGCGAGGCCCAGCAAATTTTCACATGTGATTGTCACAAATTCACCTAATTTCCTATGTACCATAACCCATTCATCCAATGTGAACCCAATTGTCCCATTAACCATGGCCAGAGGTACTGGTGCTGCCTTGGCATCCCAGCATTCCTGGCAATTAAGACACATATAGTCAAGTGCTGACAGTTTGGAGCTGTCTTCAACAATTTGTGACATTTGCCTTAGATATGCCAATGGGGGAAATCGATGCCTCGCTTTATTGATAGGATCATGGAGGTCCTGGTGGACAAGATACTGTAGAGCAGAGCTGTCTTCTGCCCAGGATGGGCAGAGGAGATCACCAAGCCAGATCATGCCAGTTTGGTTCAAGGTTTCCACTAGTGTTGGTGTGGAGTTTTTGCTCTTAATGTCAGCAAGGTTCTCACTCAACATCTCATCAACATTGTTCAAAGGCTGGGAAGATTCTGTCCAATGTTATGATGCATTCATCTTGATAACATTCTAAACTTACTGGGCCGCTTTCATTATGGAAAGATCTTAGAGATTGATTGAGGATTTAAGCTTTATACTTTAAAACACCACACAGAACTTGCACAAGTTTGAGAAGAAGCTTAAGACTTGGAATTGAAACTAAGTGGACTATTTTGTGACATGTCGTAATCTCATCAGTTCCAAACTGATGATCTGTCACTGATCTCAGAGAAGGCCCATTTTCAGTGTCACCTTGACTAGTTTTGGGAAAAGAGGAAGATGGTTTGTTTAAACCCATACCTCATTTGAGTAGAGGAGAGTTAGTTGTGGTGTAAAGAGGGTAGAACGATTATCCAACTGGCCTCTCAATCTGATTGAGAGAGAACTCGATTTTGCTGTGCCTGTTTAACTCAAAGGCAGTATTAGCACCTGGTTTCCGGATTTCTTGAACAAAATGTGTTCGAGATGTTGTCTCAGCACCGGTCAATGGACGATTTGTTTTCAAGAAGCTGAATTACTGCAGTTGCTTCCTGAGGCTTTAGAAACCACAAGAACAGAAGCAAAGTATAGGGAAGCTCTACTTTGCTCTTTCACTCCCCACTGTGGGCTCACAGAGAAGTGTTGTTTCCCACTGATGGAATGGTGGTCAGCCATCAAAACAAAACAGGCTTGGCTGGAAATGGCAACCTCAGTGAACAGCAGGAACAAGGTATTGCGCATCCATCTGCTGTGCTACAAGGGGCATTGAGCCTCAGGAGGTTGGAGTTGAAGGGAATCAAACACAGAGGTAACAGCCCTAACCCTCTGAACTTCTCCAGCATTTGCATTCACTGAAGACTTCAGAACTATGCATCTTGCTATTGTCCACTCATTCTTTTCTCTCTAGAAGACACCTCACAGCCCTATTTGAAAGCCACCACTGATGGTCATCCTCATTTTTTTGATCTTCCCAAACTGTTTCCCTCATCATCATCTTCCATGAATGCTTTTATTCGATATTTTCCACAGAATCCATCGCTACCATTCTTCACTGGGCTTTCAAAGGAAAGACAATGCAGAACTGCAAGGAGAGGCAGAGAATTGCGGGGAAGAGGAGGTCCTGACCACTGTGCAGGTGGTGTCCCTGAAAAAGGCCAAGATGGAAAAGTGGATGGTCATTTACAATTGAAAGGTGAAGGTGGGTGGATGGGAGAGTTTTCCCGCATTCCTCGCAAAGTGATATCACACTTCCACTTTGCAGCTAACTGCTGATGGTGAAGTGCAATGTGACACTTTCCTCAGTCAGTTTCAATTTATCCATTATCAGAGTTCCTTCAAGTGTGACAAAAGAGCTGGTGCAGTAGGAAGTCAATGAGTACTCAAAGATTTCCCACACGACTAATGAACCATCACCAGCATATCCTTCCTTGATGCAGAAGGTTAATGAGATGTTGGAGCCCTCTACCTTCATCTTGCATGCAACCTCCAACCCTGTGGAAGTTCAGGCTGGAGATGGGAGAGCTGTGAATCAAATGTCATTGGGGTCACTTTCCCAAAACTCCAAAACCACTAGGCTCCTGTGCAGGGCAGGTCACTTCTCATCTGTTCACCTTAGCTGTGGATCCCAGGAGGGAAATGAGAAAAATAAAATCTTCCGAGGACATATAGGAGGCATAGGTGAAGTGGGATTGTAAATACATCATTATCTTTTTAAATATACATTCACTTTTCATCAGCTCTGTGAGCACCTGACATTTTGGTTGCAACCACAAAAATAAAGGGAGAGAGGCCTTAGCACCACGTGCTTATGTAACCCTGTCTGCATGATAGTTATCTTTTCCATAGCATCCACGCCAGCTTGAAACTTCCATCATGATTGAATGAAGAAGCGTCAGATGGTGCGAAGGCTCCGATCAGATTGTAATCTTAACTTTCATCATGCCACAGGAAAAGCATTATAAAAATCAAACCAATAAGCTGCACTTGTTGGGATTAAATAGGATGCCGACCTCTGCAGGACCAAAGCATTTACAGTCAGTGAAAGTTGACTGCACACAACTCAGTTCCACATTATATACTCCGGTGTTGCTTTGGCCAGTGCTGTGGATTGTAGGTGATGCTCCCTCTGAAGAATGTCCTCATTTTCTTACTCGGTTCAATGCTCTGGCTCTTGCAAAACGTCATCATCCATCCCATAACCTTATTGCATCCCCTAGAGGTCTGGAGGAAAGAATTAAGGATAAGCAATCTCCTGTATTTTCCCAACTGCAACGGGCCCCACAGGCAGAACCTCCATGGAAACCTGATGCAGAGGAGACATCTTACAACCTTTAGTGGCCCCCGTGAAGGAAGGGATAACTTTGCAGATATTCTAGATATTATTATGTGGAGATCTGACTGTCACTTCTAAATAGACTATCGTGCACCTGTTCGTCCCTCACTTGCATGAAAGACTGTGGATCTCCTGCATCTTTAATGCATTGTGAGGATACCTTTGGCTGGAAACTTTGCATTGGGAACTCAGCATGCTCAACATCTGCTTTTGTTAATGCTGATCCTGGCCTTCTACATGCACATGATCATTATTCATTCCTGTGGATGCTCTTTGCACTGCAGCCAAAGCAAAGCCTAAAGCGACAATGATTGGATCTATTGGGGATGATTCCAATAAGAAGACAACATCAGAAACAAAGCAGGTCCTTGGTAATGTTGCAGCACACAGAGATAACATTTCAACAACCCCCTCAAAACATTGGAACACAAGGCCTCCAATAAGGAGATCATTGGGATGTCTTGACATGGGCTTTTCACATCATTAACCTAATTCAGATGAATGCTATTCAGGCCATTTGGTAGCTACATAGAGTCATATAGAGTCATAAAGATGTACAGCATTTGTCTATTTACCCTATCCATGCCCCTCATAATTTTGTAAACCTCTAGTCTGATATTGGTAGCAATAATGAGAATGTCTGCACCCATCCCTATTCCCACCTTACCTAAGAAATGCAACATTGTATTCCGGTTAAACATGTGGATGTTTTAAAGTCTAAGATGCGAAGAGAGCAGCTGTTCCAGGTTTTGAATCTTCCGTAGGTGATTGTGACTTTTGCAACTAAGGTGAATCTTTACAGTGTGCTGAACAGTTCTTCTGCTTCCCAGCCATCAGTTGGATTATGTGTTTTGCTGAGTGATATTGTCACGATTGCATGTGGTCAGAAATTTTAGTTGACAGAGTTGGTCAGTCCATTAAGTCCACTTATGGAACTATGTGATAACAAACATCTTTAACCTGCAGCATGGAAGAATGTCTGTTTCATACAATTGATCCTTCAAGGGCCACACAGCAAACAATACGCTGACTCTTCCCACTTCAGATGTGGTAGCAACTGTCTTACATTTCAATTGCGCACAGTTGTGATCTGGATGATGTGGAAGGCAACACAGGGAGCACTTCATGAAATATGTTGCAGGCTCAACTTCTCAATCTTGCTATCCCTACACCCACCATGTTTTTTATTCCTTGCCCTCCATGTGTACCCTATCGGTTTGGACTTTGCCAGTATTCCTACCCCACACGTTTATTCAACTGCTTTTCATTCCACTTTACCTTGAGCTCCAGGCTTAGTTACATCAATCAGAGTTATGCACTAAGGCAGTCAAGGTAGTGATGTCTAATGACCATATCTCCTTGCTGTTCCAACATTTATCATGCCCCACTCCCCAATGTTCACTATGGCCTAGTATTAGCATTACAATGCAAGGTTTTGATGCATTCCAAATTGCAGGATTGAATGGTGCCCTGCATATTAAGGGAGGTGAGGCTGATGTCTGATCTCTGTGGACAGAGGATGTAGGCAGTTTCTATCCATGGAGTTTAGCCTGAGATGTTGGGAATGTTGGACAAGATGGAGGCCTAGAGATACAAACTGCGAGCTAGAGTTACCAGGTACCCACTCTGACTTTCTTTTTGGGAATTGTCGCTGTCTAGCTTCTTTCTTGCACATATCAGTGTCTACCATCTCCACAATGGCATTGGCCTTCAGTAGAGCTCTCAGCCTCTGATTGACCAGAAACTCTCAGTGGACAGGGTTTCCAAATGCAGAGTCTTTGATCCCTACAGATGCCCTATCATATAAGAGTCGAAGAGTATGATGCTGGAAAAGCACAGCCAGTCAGGCAGCATCCTAGGAGCAGGAGAATCAACATTTCGAGCATAAGCTCTTCGTCAGGAATGAGGGGGTGGCCCAAAGGGAATGACAGATAAATGGCAGGGGTATAGGGCTGTGGGGGGGGGGGGAGAAGGTAGCTGGGAATGCAATATGTAGATGAAGGTGGGGTGAAGGTGGTAGGTCAGAGAGGAGGATGGAGCGGATAGATGGGAAGGAAGATGGACAGGTAGGACAATTGAAGAGAGCTGTGCTGAGTTGGAAAGTTGGTGGGGGTAAGGGAAATGAAGAAACTGGTGAAACATCCATATTGATCCCATTGGAGGGTCCCAAGGCAGAAGATGAGTTTGGTGGAGGAGGAGGCCCATGACTTGCATCTCCTTGGTGGAGTGGGAGAGGGAGTTATAGTATTCGGCCACAGGGCAGTGGGGTCGTTTAGTGTGTAAGTCCCAGAGATGTTCACTGAAACAATCCGCAAGTTGGCGTCCTGTCTCCGCAGCATAGAGGAGACCACATTGAGAGCAATGGACACAATGGATGTGTGTGGAAGTACAGGTAAATCTCTATCAGATGTGGAAGGATCCTTTGGGGCTTTGGACATAAGTGAAGGGAGAGTTGGCGGCGCAGGTTTTGCACTGCTTGTGGTGGCTGGGGAGGGTGCTGGGAGGGAGGGTGGGTTAGTGGAAGGCATGGACCTAGCAAGGGAATTGCATAGGGAATGGTCTCTCTGGAACGCAGAAAGGATGGGGAGGGAAATATATCCCTGGTGGTGGGGTCTGTTTGCAGGTGGTGGAAATGGCGGAGGATGATGTATTATACGAGGAGATTAGAATGATGGACGATGAGGACCGAGGAGTTCTGTTCTTGTTGAGATTGGAGGGGTGGGGTTCAAAGGCGGAGGTGCGGGACGTGGAGGAGATGCGCTGGAGAGAATTGTCAGATTCAAGGGCAGGCATGCAGGAATTGGAGGGCTCAAGGGCGGGGGTACAGGAAGTGGAGGGTTCCCTCCTTGTTAGATCCATGTTCCCATCAACCCGTACTTTACTCCCGACACCATTCATTGCCACTGCAGGAAGTGCAAATCCTGCACCCACACTCCCCCCCACCTCCGTCCAAGGCCCCAAAGGATCCTTCCAGATCTGACAGAGATTTACCTGTCATCTACTGTGTCCATTGCTCCCATTCTGGTCTCCTCTACACTGGGGAGACAGGACGCCAACTTGCGGAACATTTCAGAGAAAATCTCTGGGTCACACGCACTAAACAATCCCATCACCATGTAGCCGAACACTTTAACTGCCCCTCCCACTCCACCAAGGACATGCAAGCCCTGGGCATCCTCCATAGCCAAACTCTAGCCATCCGATGCCTTGAGGAAGAATGCCTCATCTTACGCTTTGGGACCCTCCAACCACACGGGACCAATGTGAATTTCACCAGTTTCCTTATTTCCCCTCTCCCCACCTTGTCCCAGATCCAACCTGTCAACTTAAACTGCCATCTTGAACTGTCCTACCTGTCCACCTTCCTTCCCACCTATCAGATCCACCCTCGTCTCCGACCTATTACTTTCACCCCCCCCTTCATCTACCTATCACATTCCCAGCGACCTTTCCCCAGCCTCAGTCCTCTCCCGTTCATCTCTCAGCCCCCTTGGGCGCCTCCAAATGACATACCAGATGAAGAGCTTATGCTCGAAGCATTGACTCTCCCGCTCCTTGGATGCTGCCTGACCTGCTGTGCTTTTCCAGCACCACATTCTCGACTCTGATTTCCAGCATCTGCAGTCCTCACTTTCTACTACCCATCATGTAAGAGTTAGAGACGTCCCTTAATAAGGCAGCAGAGGCCTTCCATCAGTTTTCCAGTTGGTGGGCATGTTCCTTATCACCTCCATTAAATAATATCCATAATTTTAATAAAATGAAAGTGTTTGAATTTTTTTGAGAGGCCACAGCATTTCTTCCCACTGGAAGGTTCCACACAGACACAGTGGAGCTGCTCCTTTTGGCTGGCTGTGGGTCAATGATTGTCTTCCTGCTTCTGCTGGATGGTTGGGTGTCAGTCATGACTCAGCTCGCTAGCTATTCCCGTCCTCTCTCTCTCTCTAGTTGGTGTTCATTTATAGCCAACATCCTGCTGGCCAGGAGGAGAAGTAGGAGCAAGGTCACTGGCATGTAGCAGAGCAGCTCCATTGCAACAAGATGAATGCTGGGCATGGAGATGCCAGCAAGAGGCACAGCCTCCTAGAAAGTTGCTACCAGGCAGTATCTCAAATGGGACCAGGAAAACATGATGGCTCAAGCCAGCAACCTGAAGCCTGGTGGGTAAGGCTCTCTTGTGCAGTACTTAAACATTGCTACCAAGTGTTCTGCTCTTGAAGGGTCAAGGAGAGAAAGAATCTCCAGTGACCAGAAATTCAGAGGGTGGGATGAAAGATTGGCAAAGTGGGCACTGTAAATGGAACGTTTGAATTTCTTCCATAACTGACAATCAAAGTAATTTAATTGGTGTAAAACATTTTAAATATCTTGAGGTTGTGAAATGTACTGTATAAAGAAGTTTCTTTCTTTACTAACAGTTTAACTGATGAATTAATGTCAGGGGTGGAAGTTCACAGCTCACCTTTTGATGAGGAAAATGAAGGATTGGCATATAGGCAGGAAAGAAAATTAAACAAGAGATATTATTCGATGTTATGTGGGTTTAAAATAATTTTTGTTTGAGGGCTCTTTAAGAGACATTCACTAGGGCTCTTTTTGGTTTTCAAGGTCTATATTTTTGCTATTGGGGCTCACTTTTTATTCTCAATAATCCTTTTAGTAAATGATATCGTCACTGAGCAACATTATCATTGGCATTTGTGTTGAATTTTTTATAGCATTTTCATCAATAGGTAAATAAGATAACTGAGATATCAAGATATATATACATACCAATTAAATCTTTTTACAAGGAATCTAAGATATTTTTGTTAATTTATTATAAATTAGTCTCCCATAACCTGTTCTGAAATGGGATTACCTGAAATAATGCTGTTAATGTTGAATGATTCAAATTCAGCAGTTGATAAACAAGAGTTTCCAATTATAAATCTGATAACTAATTATGAATTAAATATTAAATATCTTAACATTTTTTCAGATTAATTCTGTTCAGCCTCACACAGTCTCTCTCCATCCACCATATGCATATATATTCCTCTTTCAAAGCCCCTTTCCACTTAGTCAGTCATTACAAATCCAATGGCATCCCATTCCACATCCCTTTTGGAATCCAAGAATAATTTGGGAAAAGATTGGACTCTATCAGACTTTTACAGTCTTATGGAGACGTTCTGCAAAATGATTTCCTGATCCGGGACCAGTGTTATTGATTGCTTGGATATTCAGAGATTGTAGTCTCCAAGTCTCAAACTCAACTATTGTTGCAATAGGGAATCAATCCTTTTGGATTTCACAACTAAATTAAGGCAAATAAAAATGCAAGCAAAGCAGTACTCAAAGCTGACAAAACTTAAACATGTTTAAACTAGTTAGATTTATAACTCAGACAAAGATCCATGTAGTCCAATCACATCACAAAAGGTGATGTCCTAATATGAGCTAAAATACTTAATTTCTAACTGGTTCAAACCAAACTTCCTGTTATTTCATGTTTTTCCTAACCTCAATGGGTCAACCCAGAAACTTCCACTACAGCTCAGATTCTGGCCCTTTCTTACTAAAAGTCTCTCGATCACTCTCTGAGCACTGCACTCCTTCTCAGGCACTTGCTGATTACTGTCAGGAGGCTGGATGCTCTGCAACTTCACTCTCATCACAGCTTCCCTCTCTTTTGACCTTGCTGTTCCTCCAATCCTTTTGGGGGACCTACCCTGCATGGTTGCCCCAGTTGAATATTCTAGAGTGGTTTGGTTGGTTCCCGCCTCAGGTGACTGACTGTGTGGAGTTTGCACGTTCTCCCCGTGTCTGCGTGGGTTTCCTCCGGGTGCTCCGGTTTCCTCCCACAATCCAAAGATGTGCAGGTCAGGTGAATTGGCCTTGCTAAATTGCCCGTAGTGTTAGGTAAGGGGCAAATGTAGGGGTATGGGTGGGTTGCGCTTCGGCGGGTCGGTGTGGACTTGTTGGGCCGAAGGGCCTGTTTCCACACTGTAATGTAATCTAATCTAATCAAACTCATTCACTGCTCCTATAAATTTGGGTGGTGGTGGTACTATGTTTATGTAATTTTCAATTTGAAAGCCAAGTATGCAAAACACAAGTCAGACAGTGTTTAAAAAAAGCAGGGCATGCTGTTTGTGACACTTCCTATTTTAAAAACAGAGAAGGAAGAATCAAATTACTTGAATTTATTTTGATTATTAGTCCACACATCCACTATCTGTTTTTGAATGATAGCAGCTTAATATGTGGCATCCAACTTTGGCTCAGCAAGTGCTTCAAAAGCACGTGAACAAAACACATTGGAGAAGTCAATGAGATATTAAAATAAAGATCACAAGGCTTCCCAAAGAGATTATAAAATAATGAAGGGTATAGAGAAGGTGAATGGCAGGTGTTTTTTTCCCAAGGGTGGGGATTTCAAGACTAAGGGGCATATTTTTAAAGTAAGAGAAGAAAGAGTTTAAAAAGAAATGGGGAAAATATTTTACACAGAGAGTGGCTCATGTATAGAATGAATTTTCAAAAGAAATAGTGCATGTGGATAATTACAATGTTTAAAAGATATTTATATAAGTACATGAATAAGAAATGTTTGGAGGGATATAGGCTAAGCATGGGCAGGTGGGACTAATTTAGTTTGAGATTATGGTCAGCATGGACTGGTTGGATTAAAGGTTCTGTTTCTGTGCTGCATGACTGTATGACTCTATTATAACTATGTTATACAATCATAAAGATAGATATTTGGTTAAAAACTGAAAAAAAATGCAAATGCTGTAAATCAGAAATATAAATAGAAATTACTGGAAAAAGCTTAGCAGGTCTGGCAGCATCTGTGGAGAGAAACCAGAGTGAATGTTTTGGGTTGAGTAACCCTACCTCAGATATTAGGTAAATCAGGCACTCATGAATATAAAACTTGCAAACTGCTTTGAAAATGACCAACATGATTGTATCCCATTGAACGACTTAGGTCAAACTCAAAACTTCTAACAGTCACCCACTTCTCTTACATAATGAAATGGACATGAGATTACTAATCTACTATGAATAGCAGGCTAGATATTGTAATCAAAATAGCAATAAGAATAATATAATTCAATTTCTTATGCAGAAATAGTACAGCAATTTCAGGTGAGGGGTAGAAATTCTGGAAAACATATTGTCCAAGACACACAGCTCCATCATTTGCTCCACAAAAGGTAAAATCACCAGAGTACCAAAGGATCATAGAGCTGCTCTCTTATTAGAATGAGAGGACTGATAGTGATTTAACCTGAGGGTCAGCATTGCTCAGACAAGGAGAGAGGTTGAGTTCTTCACGGTAACCTCAGTTGGTGTGGGAACTGAACCCACGCTGTTGGCATCACATCGCAAACCAGCCATCCAGCCAACAGAACTAAGTGGCATTTTACTGTCTGTTTCATAATTGAAATTCATTGACTGGCATAAAACTTAAAGTGAGAGAATTTCACTGGTGGCTTTTATCTAGGTTCACTGCAGAATCAATTTTAACTACCTTTTATATATTTTTAAAGTTACTTGTTTATGAGATATGGCTGACACTTATTGCCTATCCCTCATTTTCTAAGATGATAGTTAATTCTGGCACTGTGGATATGGAGTCATACATCAGTCAGACCAGGCAAGGATGGCATTTTTTTCTTCCCTCAAGATGATTCACAAGCTAGATAAGTATTAATAAGAATTAATGATACTTTCCTACTCCACACATGAGACTAGTTTTCAATTCTAGACTTTTTTGTTCACTCAATTAATAACTGAATTTAAATTTCAGCAGGTACTAGAGTGGAATTTGAACCTGTACCCTCACAGCCTCAAGGTTACTGGTATTGTGATATTATTAAAATCAACTTTAACCTACCCTTCATCTCTCAGTGAAATCCTTGATTATTCAAAGGGTGGCCCAGCCATCACTTACACTGTGATGTTACCATAGGGAATGTTGAGGAGTCAGGCTCCAAGTCTATCCCAGTTGGAATGGGGATTGAACCACATACTGTTGATGTTATTCACAACTACACACTAGCTGTCTAGCCAACTGAGCTAACTGCACTGCTTTTAATCAATGTGATAAATGATAAAACCTGCCAAACAACTAGATTCTGAAAATGAACTATTATTTGTGCTTTTGGCACATCTTTTCAGATTTAATTGGCATCACAGGTTTTGAATTTTTTTTCCCTGTAAGTTTTGGTTTTCTCACTCTACATCAAAGTATTGAGTCGCATTCCTTGAGGCTTTAACTGCAGTTGGAAATTTTAAAAGTGTAAAATTACAATTATTTTAATTCTGCCTTTTTCCTTTGTTTTATCTTGTGTATTTCTTTCTCTTTATCACACTTTCTTTAAAAGATTTGACATTGATTTTACCCATCTTAATTGACACTATTTCTTAGTCATTGTGCTGTTTTATCACAATTCTTCAATCTGACTAAGGTGATAACTGCTGGTTGCCTTCTTTACTCAAGTCCCAGATGCCCTATTTCCCTCACTGAACATTATCAGCTCACATTTTTTTCAGCAACGTTGCATTCAGAAGATGTTACAATGAATAGTGTGCAAGGGCAACTCTTACAACAGATGCTGTTACATTGCTTCCTATACCAAAATGTTCCCCACTGTTTTTGCATCTAGTCATTAACCTTTATGTTTTACCCTCCTATTCTCTGCTGAATGAACTGATTTATATTGAGTTGCAGTTCCACAGGCATACAGCTGCTCTCCAGCATTTTTATGCAAAGCAATATGTTTGAGCCTAATTCAGTGGCCATTAAATGGTTTCCTATGGGATGGCTTGGTATCAAAAACAAGCAAAATGCTGTCCTCCTCCCCCATCTAAACATGGACACTTTCCAAAATATGTTATTACCAATTGAATGGGACACTGGGTTGTTCTGTTTTCTTTCCTTCTCAAAAGGTAGTGAAGCTGAGTGGAGTTTTCCACAGCACTGCTAAAATTAGATTACTTCGTGAAGGCCACAAAGTATTTTGCAACCTGTACCCTTTGGATTATTAGGTTCTACACCAGGTAGTGCACTTAACAACTCAATCATAGGTAGAACTAGTACTTTTTTGTGAATGCTCAGTGATCAGAACTGAGAAATCGGCTCTTTATTTTGGATATAATTGTTATAGTTCATCCTTTAAGTCTGGGCCTAATGATTAATATCTTCAAATGACCTTGCTACATCCATAATGGGCAGCAGCTCAGATATTCATTGCTGAAAATCATTTCCTAATCATGCATAGCAATTAAGTTTGATCACTATGATTGATATATGGCTATGAATAGCAATAGGAAGTACTCAAATGCCACTTATGGTAGTATGAACACTATTCCTGTAAGTTATGGTACATGGTGATGTGGATCTTTGCCTCCAAGATATTTACCTGATATGACAATGCTCATGTTATCCCTCACAACCATCTAAACTAGGCATGGATAATGCGATGTTGAAGAATCCAACAGGGATTTATTACAGCTAGCAATTATAAACAAACCTTACATTCCTTGGGCGTATTGTGTTTGGACTAGCATTAAGCTAAGAAGTTCCATAGTTCAGAATGCCTCATTAGTATGTCAAGTTTCAAGTGAAGATGGATGATGCGACTTTGATACACTTGGATCACATGCTATGATACAGTGATGATATAATGAGAATGTGTCTTAAAGGTACAATAACATACTGACTATGAGATGTATCAGAACATGGTGTAAAGAAAACAAAATACCATTAGATCAATCTGCAACAATAACCAGGACTAGGTGACATGTTTTGATTTAGGTAAAAATGATGACTATGTATGGAATCGAGGAGAATGGTGGAATTCAATAAATGCACTTACTGGAACAATTGCTATTCCATCCAATATTGAATCAACAGGAAGTGAAATCTAAAGGAAATAGCCCTGCAACCTAACAGCGCAGTGTTCTGGCTGATGGGCTAGTAGTTAAATCCAGTCTATACTGTTGGAAGGAAAATCTCCATTGCAAGAACTTTTGAATCTTAATGTGCATCATATTCAACCAAATGTACAGAAACTGCTACAGAAGGATAGATGGTTTGAGAATTGAAAAAAAAAGTCACATTGAGATCTACTCTGGGCTCTCTCTTTGCCTGTAATACAATGTATTCAACTGTACTGTACATGACCAGAATGCATTCAATGCACAAAAAATGAGAAATTTTCCAATGTTACCTTTCATAGGAACAGACTAATGATCTCCTTGAGCCAGTTCCAACAGTCAATGAGATAATGGCTGATCTGTGGCCCTATTCCATATATCTACCTTTAGTCTACAGTTCTTGATACCTCTACTTAGTAAGAATTCATCTATCTCAGGTTTAAAATTAACAGCTGATTCAGCAATCACTGCCGTTTATGGAAGAGAATTCCAAACATCTACTGCTGACGGTATTAAGCACAAAAGTTGACAAAAATGCAACAATATATGTTGAAATATAGAAGACCATAACTGAGCATCTTTTACTTAGGAAGTTGCGTTGACTATTCTGTTTAGTCTGCTAAGATTGCTGAACACTTGAAAGCAAAATATGAAGAAATATTGGGACTTTTGTACTAAATTTGATTGTAAAGCTACAAAACAATATTGATTGTAAACCATGCATTATTTGATGATAAAAATCAGCAAAACCTGAACATTCCCTTAAATACTTTAATTTGTTATTACTAATCAAGGAATACATTGTTCCCCATTAAAATGACCATTGATATATTTGCAATTTGGCACTTTTATTAGATTACTGTTAAATTATTTACAATGCCATCATACATGAAAAACAATAAATTTTATGACTATAAACTTCGATTTTCAGATTTTAGTTTGAAAATTTCAAGACCATAATTTCACTGCAACATGTATGTGTCATTTGAAGAACTGGACTGTGAAAAACAAGGCATAGAGATAATTAAACTGTTCTTTCATGAAGAATGCTATTAAAAAACACATTTAAATTGCCACAACGATCAGTGAGAAATCTTGAAATTTACTACTAATAAATAAATGTTAATTGGTACAAAATAAGTATACAGGCATTGTACATTTATGACATTCTATTGAACTACTAGTAACGTAATTGCAATCATTACATTGGATTACTTGGCTGTTTTCTGTTTCAATGACTATTGAATCAGAAAGCCTATGGATCAGGCAACTGTATAGTAGTTCATTGGACAGCAAAGTGCTGAAATCTGACATCAGCACTTAATAGTGGCATCAATATTTCTTTGATGGCCAATAAGCTTGACAATGCTTGTCACCATTGACAGAAAAGCATTTAAATCATTTTTGCCATGACATCATAAAGGATGAGGCTATTTTGTCTTTCTATAGTATACCTTCTTCATCAAAGTTATTGCATCCTTACATTGTCAGAAAACACATGACACCATGTTATAGTCCAACAAAAGTGAAATCATAAGCTTTCAGAGCGTAGCCCCTTCATCAGGTAAAGTGAGAGTGCAGCACACAGACACAGAATTTATGGGCAATGAGATCAAGGGCAGACAGATCAAAAGATCATACAAATAGTGCAAATAATAAGTCTCTGCAGGTGACCAGGAGTGTTAGACGGTGTGAGGCAAGTGTCAACAACTGAAAAACAACCATAATCCGATTAAATGAGGCAGAGAGATAATTACAAAAAAATAAAAATAAGGTGGTGCTGGAGACAAACCAAATGAGTGGAATAGCATGGAACAAAACAGAAGCTGCTGGAAAAGCCCAGCAAGCCTGTCAGCATCTGTGAAGAAAAACCAGAGGAAGGGTCACTGGACCCGAAACTTTAACTCCAATTGTTTTCTTCACAGATGCCGCCAGACCCACTGAATCCCCCCAGCAGCCCCTACCCTTACTCCTGATTACAGCATCCACAGTTCTTTCCATTTTTACTTAACTGGAATAACATGATAGGTGTGAGTCGCATGCCGAGGATCTAAGTAATAAGTAATCCAAAAAGGTACAAACTAATTAAGGTAGAGAGATCATAACAATGGTGTCAAAACAGGACAGTATGGAAGATTTTACAGATACAAAACAAATATGGTGGAGTCACAGGTAGTGTGACATGAACCGAAGATTACAGTTGAGATGGTCTTCATGGGTAGGGAACATTGGTGACCAGTTTCTGCAGAGTGATTCTGTGTTGTTGGTTATATTGAAGGCTGCCTTGCAGAGCGTTTACCCAAAAACCCAAGGTTGAATGCCCTTGACCACTGAAGCGTTCCCCGACTGCGAGGGAGCATTCCTGTCTGGCGATTGTTGAGCAGTGTTCTTTCATCCATTGCCATGGTATCTGATGGTCTCGCCAATATACCATGCCTTGGGGCATCCTTGCCTGTAGTATATGAGATAGACAACATTGGCTGAGTCACATGAGTATCTGCCATGTAGGTGGTGTGTGGTGTTCCCACATGTGGTGGCAGTGTCCACGTCGATGATCTGGCATGTTTTGCAGAGGTTTCCATGGCAGGGTTGTGTGCTGTGGTGGTTGATGTTGTTCTGAAGGCCGGGTAGTTTGCTGTGAGCAATGGTCTGTTAAAGGTTTAGCAGTTGGTTGAAGGTGAGAAGTGGAGATGTAGAAATGATCTTGGTAAAATGCTAGTCATCATTGATGACATATTGAAGGCTGCGGACATCATGGAATAGTTTCTCCGCTCAGGGGAAGTACTCGTCGATGAAAGGTACCCTATCGGTTGTATCCTGTGTCTGTCTTCTGAGGAAGTTATTGAGGTTTGTCGCTGTGGCATGCCGGAACTGGCGATCAATGAGTTGGGCACTGTATCCTGTTCTTATGAGGGCAACCTTCAAAATCTTTAGGTGTCCTCAGATCCGGTGTATGTACAGGACTTGTCCATAGGGGATGGATTCTTTAAACCTTTAGGGTGGAAGCTAGAGAAGTGCAACATCATAAGGTTCTCCACAGCCTTGCACTAGAGTGTGGTACTGAGGTATCCATGCCTGATGAAGATGCATGTGTCCAAGAATGAGACTGGTTCTGAAGAAGAGTCCATAGTAAGTCTGTTGGTGAGATGAAATTTGTTGATAATCACTCTGGAGTCGTTTCAATGATTCCTCGCTGTGCGTTCAAAGGAAGAAAATTGATAGAACTGTGGATGCTGTAGATCAGGAGCAGGGGCAGGGGATGCTGTGGGAGCTCACTGCGGCTGGGGACATCAGTGATGAAAAATCAGAGTTAACGTTTCGGGTCTGGTGACCTTTCCCCTGGTTTGTCTTCACAGATGCTGTCGGACCTGCTGAACTTTTCCAGCAGCTTCAGCTTTTGTTCCATGTTATTCTAGTCATTTGGTTTGTTGTCCAGCATACCTTATTTTTAATTTTTGTAATCATTTCTCTCTGCCTCTTTTAATCAGATTATAGGTCATCCGATCAGTTGTGATCCCTTGCAGAGACTTAGTATTTGACACTGCGCTCACACCATTTGTATGATCTTATGGTCTCTTTGCCCTTGATCTCTCTACCCATAAATTCTGTGTCTGTGTGCTCCTCTCTCACTTCACCTGAAGGGGCTATGCTCTGAAAACTTGTGATTTCAAATAAACTTTTTGGACTATAACCTGGCATTGTGTGATTTCTGACTTTGTCCACCACAGTCCAACACCAACATTTCCACATCATGCATCTTTACATTAAAGAATGAACAATACAATGCTCATTAGCTTATATTCCGAGGCCATCAATACTTTTAAAGAAAGACTAGCGCTTATATGATAGGAGAAAGTGAGGACTGCAGATGCTGGAGATCAGAGCTGAAAATGTATTGCTGGAAAAGTGCAGCAGGTCAGGCAGCATCCAAGGAGCAGGAGAATCGACATTTCGGGCATGAGCCTTCCTGAAGAAGGGCTCATGCCCGAAACGTCGATTCTCCTGCTCCTTGGATGCTGCCTGACCTGCTGCGCTTTTCCAGCAATACATTTTTAGCGCTTATATGATACCTTTCACATTTATCAGATGTCTGAAATGTGAAGTACTTTTAAACTGTGACCACGGTTGAGATTTCGGAAATGCAACAGACAATTTATGTTCAATAAGCTCCCACAAACAGCAATATGATAAGGATCAGATAATAATGTTTTTGTGATGTTAATTGAGAGTTCCAAATTGACAAGTACACTGGGTGATTATTTCTTTGCTCTTCTTTGGAAGGATGTCATAAGACCATAATCAAACCAGAATCATACCACCCAATCCCCACTGCCTTTTCTCAATATATGCTGGGATAATTATCAGGAAAGCAGCCAACTATTATCATTGATATAACGACAGTCTTTTAGGTAATGACAACAAACATCTACATTAACTGCTAGTACAAATTTTATTCAACACTTACTGACTCGGATGGCTATTGCCTATCAAATGTGTAAGGGACGGCAAGTTTAAATAACTTGACAGATTGGTTTTTCCACATATTTTAAAGAAAAATAGAAAATAAGAGCAAGAGTACACCATTTAGTCTTTTTCAATCTCCTTGAGTAATTAATCCTCCTTTATGAATTTGTGACTCTTGACATGAGGAATAAATCCCTTACTACAGGAAAAAGGAGACCTGTTTGAACTCAGCATTGACTTCAAATCGTCCTATTTTGATAAATCTATTATGTTTTACGATATGATTTCATTATTTTATCTTAGCTATCTTTTTAAATGGTTTGTTTGAATTGCTACTAGTGGAACAATTAGTAGTTGAGGCAGCTACTTGCAAGGTTGGGTTTAAATGATTTTAGGTTGCCAAAAGGATCGGGGTTAAGCAATGTGTCTGTTTTAATTGTACTAGGTACAATTTAGGGTTTGCCAAACAGCTGTAAAGAACTAAGTAAAAAGCTTGAACTTAAGCAGCTTGTACAAAGTCTGACACTAAACAAGCATCACGTCTTTTGAAAATGTTTTAGCTTGTTAACTGACTTGGACAATTAATTAAATTATAGAACGAAATATCTATATTTTTAAAGGGCATCTTGATATTGTGCTGGAAACATTTCTTCTTAATTGGATAGCATTTCTGGGAATGTTAGGTTAATGGTTTTACAAGAATTGGCATTATTGATGAGGATTTAACATGGTTTGAACAACTTGTCTATCGAAAAAAGATGTATTTCATTTTCACAGCGCAATTTTAGTCCCTGAAGCTTAGGGAATAAGAGATAGATATGTACTTAGCTTACATGACTCTTATCACAGGGGAGAGTTGTACTTGTTGACCATGACCTCAAGCAAAGGCAAAGTGCTAATTTAAACATATCCCAATTAGGAGTGGAAAACCACAGAATTAGGAATAAGAATTTGAAACTCAGATATTTGTGGCACAGTTTTACTATTGCTTTTGAGGTGTGATTCCTCTGAAATACAGTTCAATGTAACATCACTTTGAGAACAGGAGATGGCCCTCAATTGTTTTGGCAACATTCAGGGATCCATGAAGGGATTTTTCTGTTAACTTGACTGCTTGTTTGTCAAGTATTTACAAAATTTTGTTTGACAAATTCTTGATTCATAAATGCTGGTTATTCATACTTCGTTAGTTGAGCACAACTGAGAACCCATGATGCTAAATCAAGAATTCAGAACTTAAAGAGCTTTTAAGGAAAAGAATATTGTAACTCCAAAGCCCTAAAAGCATCCAAAACAGTGCTGCTAGATTTTGGTTTCCCACTTCTGAGAGTGAAGCCCTGTCCCTTTAGAAATATGGGGAAAATGAATTTATTAAACATTGATCTGGGCTTGATGCACCGTTTTTAAAACTCCACTCTGACTCCAACAGTCATTTTGTTTTATCATTTTGTTTTGCTCTTCAGTCAGTCTTGAACCAATTGATAACATTTTAAGTAACCAGTTATCTAAATTCTGTGCATTAAAACATATAATTCAAACCTGATGAATTAACTTGGCTACCTGGCATATTCTCCAAAAGCCAATAGTAAAAGTAACAGTGCAGAGAATAGATTTTTTTGTTGCGCAGTTGTGAAGTTATGAAATAATTTGTAGGCAAATTGTCATTGGATCAACAATTTCCCCAACCCCTAAATAACATGGGCAATGGGAAGTCAGTTAGGGAAACAAGATTTCCAATGTCAGAAAAGAGACTCTGATCCTACAACCACGTTTTAATTGGCAAGACAAGAATCATGCTAGAAAGTAACAAGAAGCCTATTTGCATGCATTACCAAGTCATTAATACTGAATTGCTTCTTATTGATATGCAGTTTCCCATTCTTTAACTTGGTGGAAAGAAGTTAGTTGGGAAGAATTCCCAACATGAAGAGGTTTCGGATGGAATATTTGGCAGCTCCAATTCATCACATGCTCCTCTGTGAGGGTGGAGGGGGCAAATATGTTATCAGCAGACACAGCAGTGTTCGAGAAATTGAGGAAGTCAATTGTGGGCCTCTGAGGCAGGATGCTGAGATGACAATAATTGGGAAGGGGGCAACAGCATATGGTGAATATATATTAGTGCACTGGAGCTTGTGGGGTACTGTCTAATTTGGTGGGTGGAGGTCATTAATCTCTCCCACCCTGAACTTGTCTGAAGGTAATGGTGGAATGTGGAAGGGTCAGGGGGGAGGGAAGGTAGAACGGTGTAACACAATGGTTGGCATGACTAAGCTGCAGGGTCAGCTCATGGAGCCAGAGAGAAGCATTTGTAACATTCGTCAGCCGGAAGTGCCAAGCCGATGATCTATCTCTGTATACTCTAGAGATTCACAGCACAAGAGAGCCTTCAGCCAATTCAACTCAGAGTTATAGAGCTTTTAAGCATTGTGAGAGGCCCTTTAGCCCATTATGTTTGTGCCAGTCATCAATTTTATTTTCCACATTGGCTCATGGTCTTGCAGGCTATGGTGTTTCATCTAAATGCTTCTGAAACATCTTGTTGGTTCCTGCCTCTATCAAGCGCTTAGGCAAAAAGGAGAGGTAATGGCCTCATGGTATGATCACTGAACTGTTAATCCAGAGATCCAGGCAATGCTCTGAGAACCTGAGTTTGAATCACACCATGGCAGAGTCTGAAACTTGAATTCGATACATATCTGGAATTAAGAGTTTAATGAAATCCATCTAATTCACTAATGCCCTTTAGCGAAGGAAACTGCTATCCTTACCTGGTTGAGCCAACATGTGATTGGTTCTTAAATGCCATCTGGGTAATTAGGGATGGGCAATAAATGCTGGCCTCATCATGTAAATTAATTTAAAAAGAATTCAGAAATCTATCACTGTCAGTGAAAATTATTTTTTCTCTCTTCTTCTCTGAACCTACTACAATTGAGTCTTCTGGTTATTACCCCTCTCCTAAAGAAAAATTATCCCATTTGTCTCTATCTGCTCTGTCAACCCCTCAGAACTTTATATATTCAAAGCTTCAAGAAATAAGAACAAAACTCCTAATGCCTTATTAAGCAACTTACCTACCGGTCCTGTGACCTTCAAGGATCTATAAATACGCTCACAAAGGTCCGTCTGATTCTCTATTCTTTTAAACTGAAAGTAAAGCTTCCTCAACACTGTCCCCATCAAACACTCCAGGACAGGGACAGCACAATGTTACATTCAGTGTTAAGCACCCTTCACACTTTCTCAATAAATGCTTTCTTCATCAAATAGTCCACGGCAGGGACAGCACAGGGCTAGGTCTTTGATACATATACTGGTCCAAAGCAGAAAGTCTCCTGAAGATGAATTCCTGAGGATTGATCGGATTTGGATGTCCTGGCATGATATACCAGATAGTGTATGCCTCACAATCCTCGTTTGCCGTGCTCTGCACATCTGCAGCAGGCAAAAAGGGGATGTGATGGATGAGCTAGGAGAGTAGTAGCAACCTTCTGAGGAGGAGGAGGAGGAGGACAGTGAGCAGGTGGAACATCACCATCAGCACTATAAAGCAGTGCTGTATCAGATACAACAAGCTGGACAGTAATTAGTTTGCACAAAATTCTAAAAGACAGATTTGATCACTCATTAACTGTAAATGTTTTGTTGCTTGAAAGGCAAACAGTCCCCATCTGTCCCCAGACACATGAGCCGCAGTTTTGGTTTTATGTTGCTCACTTTTGCTGTTGTTGTTAATGTGCATATTGGCAACTGAAGGCTTTCGATGCTCCAACATCGAACAATGAGAAGGTGGAAGGGAAAGAATAGCACTCCCTTGGACAGGATTCCAAGATGATATGATGCTAAGGATATGTAATCTCTATAGCTTGATGTTTTCGGCTTCACTTACAGTGACAATTGATCAGATGGGTGATGTAAAATAGCAATGCATTTACCAACATGAAGTTTCCAATAAAGTGTAAGCCATGCTAAAATACCCTCACATTCGCCTTCCACTATGCACATGGTAAAATGCAGCTCCTTGCTGGAAACATTTGACCTAGCTGGTTTTAAATATGGCACGAGTGCTAGGAATCCTGAGGCAGTCCAACAGTGTCAGGTACTTCTGCCTTTATTGAGCACATGATAACATAAGCAAGCTGCCATTGAGGAGTGGCGCAGAGATAAAAAGGCAAGCTGCAGAGAATTGAATGAAGTAGCTCACTGGAGCTCACTGAGAGAAGTCATACAAGATACTCCTTGAAATTAACACTTAGCCAACTTTTGGTGAAATTCAACTTGTGGTTTTGCCAATGTATTTGTTTTGGTGCTTATTTTAACCCATCAGGGAAGGTATTTATTTGAGCAAAATGGGTGAGTTGCAATTATTTGTATATCAAACTTCATGTCACAATGAATATCAGTATTATTATTGTTTTGGTAGACTAGATATGTGTTTAAAGCAGAAATAGATCCAATATTAAACCTTAAACTAGATAGGCCTAATGGTATTATCACTGGACTGTTAATCCGGAGACCAAGGTAACGTTCTGGGGAACCAGTTTCAATTCCTGCCATAGTAGCTGGCAGAATTTGAATTCTGCCCAAAAATAAAATTCTGGAATCACAAATCTAATGATAACCATAAAGCCATTGCCAATTATTGGAAAAATCCATTTGATTCATTTTTGTCCTTTTGGGAAGGAATCTACCATCCTTACCTTGTCTGGTCTACATGTGATTCTGGACCCACAGCAATGTGGTTGATTCTGAATGATTAGGGGATGGGCAATAAATACTGCTTGGTCAGTGATGCCCTCATCCCATATATGAATAAAAAAACTCCTCCAATTTATCATGCTCTCATACCATTTACTCGGGTATTGTGTGTACGAAACTGAACTGCCAGAGTTGATAGGTTTAGAGAAAAATGATGGTCAGGACTTGCCATATTATTATTAGAATGGTGCTGCAAATGCACAGTATGTCAGGCAGCATCCGAGGAGCAGGAAAATTGACGTTTTGGGCAGAAGCCCTTCCTGATGAAGAACTAATCTTGACTCTAATATCTAGCATCTGTAGTCCTCACTCTCACCGAGCCATATTTATCACTTGTGTCCACACTTGAATAGCTCTGAATCAAACTATTACACAGTGATCAGTAGTAAGATTCCTGCTAGGTTTTCTTCCCTTTCCTACCTCCCATTGGAGGCATGCGGATCAACTGCATTTCCCAAATTACTCTCTTGTGGATGTTGATTGGTAGAGCAGAAATCAAGGATTAAAGCTGACATATTCCACACTAGGGAGACCTCTGACAAACAGAGTGATTTGACGACTTGAAGGCTTTGGACTTCTATCCTCCTTGGCCCATTTCTTTCGTAAATATATTCTTGATGCTGTTACTGCCACTATTGTTTTGTGATTGATGATTTCAAACAACCTAGTTTTGAAATCTGCCAGTTTATTCAAAAAATTTTTCTTCTGCCAAGAAATAATTGGTTTGTAATCCACTCCACAAAATAATAATGACTTAAAAGCTGTGATCAGCTTTGTTTAAAGATGTGCACATATGCATGATTGACAGACTTGAATCCAAGTGTGCTCTCAAACTTGCAGCTTTAGAAGATTCATTGTTTAACATGTCAAAGAAACTTAGCATTTTTTCTACCTAATGAAGTCCTTTTTCAATTAAGTATGGTGAGGAAAGCTATCAAAGTGGTAATGAATAAATTACAGCTTGCTTCAATATATTTGCCTTGCACATGATTTTTTTTCCCCCTTCCTTATGTGTGTCACTTTTTTTGTGCCAATGACATTATTTAAATGCTTGGCAGAGAAAAATCAGATCTTAAAGACACCATGAACAAACACACAGGTGAAATTTCAGCCAGGAGAATCACATAGGTTTAAGTGCAAGAGAGGAGACTCATTATGGCAAAATGTAAGGGCATCAGGCAGCTTCTTGCAATCCTCTACCCTCTAGGTTAACTTGGTTACATTAATTTATTTCTGCCCAACTCCTTTAAGTGAAGCAAATTGACTACTAATATTTGCTAACTGTTGAACCCGAGCATTATTTCAACACAGTTTCAAATTAAACATCATATCTAAATATTTCAGGGAATCCAGAAACATGCCATTGAAAGCAAGGCAAGAAATCAGTGAGAGAAATGATTAAAACCTGTGCAAATGTTCTGATGTAGGGTCACTGGATTCAAAACATTAACTTGGTTCTACTCTACTTTCACTCTACAGATGCTGTCAGACCTGCTGTGTTTCTCCAGCGCTGTTGTGTTCCATGCAGATATTACCTTGGTAGCTTGACAATGTGGATATTATCAGAATCACAGTTGTCTTATGTTGGCTCTTAAGCAAGGATCAACATGAACGACATGAGCATCAAGAGAAGCAAGCAAGCAGCATCCTGTTATTAGAAGACCTACAGCTGGACAGCAGAGGAAGGGAGCAGTACAGCTCACAGAGCCACGATCCACGTCACAGAGTTCACTGACTGAGATTCCTTGGCATATCTGAATAGGAGACTCCAGGTCAGATTGTCACATCAGGAAGTGGCATACACCTACAACCTCTTAAAGGATGACACAAGTCTTGATGGTCATGCATTCTCAGTGGCTGTTAAATTCACAACCAGACTCAGCCTATTTCTTTAGAAACTTCCAGAGCAATACTGGAGATACATCTAGAAACTCCCACAATTGGCAGTCTCTCAAATTACAGGTGAGGGGACTAATAAACCGCTGGCATTCCAACTAGTGAACATTGGCTGCACTGATGACCAATGAAATGCAATAGCATGATAATAAATGCTTTATCAACATCAAATGAGATTTTAAACATGCCAGCAACATGCTGAAGATGAACATTGGCTACTGGATACATTTGGCCCTTCACAATACACCAGTCAGAATCTCCAAAATGGTTGCATTCTGCTCTACTCTGCATTGTCCAGCAGCAAGGTACAGACTTGAAGGAGAAATAAGATACAGCACATGGGAGCAGTTGCAGATGAACCCAAAAGGAGACATGAGAGAAGGTTGTGCTTTTGGATGCTATATGGCCTTATAAAGTAGTGTCCTTCTATGTTACTCAACCATTATCAGTTTACTGGTGTGGATAGTTTCTAATCAACTAGGTGAGAGATGTTATCTCACACTGTGGAGCAGGTAGGACTTGAACTCAGGCCTCTTGGCTCAGGGATAGGGATGCTACCATTGCACAAAAATCCTCAGTCAACTGGTGTGTTCCCACATGACTATTCCTCCCACCTGCTTCTTCTACCACAACCTGCTAACAATGCCATTGTCACAAAGAGGTCCTACAAACAACCAATCACCTCACTGCCTCATTAGTTTGTCTCTTGACACATCATCAAGCATGTTAAAAGATATTTTGGCTCCCAGAAACCACACATCTTTACTTCTAAGCTTGACTCATAATCTGTGGAGACAGCAAAACAAATGGTCTGTTTGAGAAAGGACTAGCTCAGGAGTTTATCCTAACTGAAAGTACTGCCCAATTGAAATGGAAAAGACAGATCCCCTTTCCCAATCCTGGTCAATGCTGAAGTCCTTTGAAGAACAGCCTTGCTATATAAAATCATGCACTCACCAAGACTCAGAATTCTTCAAAATCTCATCCTCCTCCTTGATTTACTAACAATACAAACAATGTAGCCTCAGCACTTATTGAGAGGTTAATATGGTAATATGACTAACATATTACCATATGAGATTGGAGCCAAAATATTATTGATATTCATGAACCAGGCAACTACATCAAGTTACCAATATCATGTGTAAGGTCTTAAAGCCAAATATTAGACCTGCCCTTTAATACAGTATTTCACAGAAATTGCTATATTCTGTAAAAGAAATTTGTGAATTTCAAGGAGGGACAACTATAATATTAAAAAATTACAGTACTGAAAAAAAAACACATTTCCAGTCTTGTCAAGATATGTATTCTAATAACTTCAATTGTTCCAAAACTTAAAGGAGATCAATTTCTTGTTTTCTGTCAGCCAGGTTTCAATTTATAAATTCATCCATATTTCATCACATTAATGTTATAAAGTCCAGAATTAAGCTGGAATGAGCTGAACAGAAGGTCAGATCTCAAAAACAACTGATGAGTAAAGAAGCACTGAGCCACTTGAATCCCTTCTGACCTTCATTTCTGAATCATACAGGCAAGTATAAAATTTAAACTTAATCTTCAGTATATTTAAAATCAATAACATATTAGCAAGCCGACATACAAAGCATTAGACTTTAAATTTAGCAACAAATGAGTTCTGGTCTGTCCACAGATTATATTTTGGGTTAGTCAGCATACTTTCTCTTCAACAGAATTTTCTATTAGTGACCCAATTTTTTCTTTGCATTGAATAGTCTTTCAATTACCTGTGGAGAACAGTTCATAGAAAGAAATCTTGAATCATGGAAGATATTAATCATTTGACTGCGCAAGGTATGGTAGAAGAATAATCCATTTTATAAGAATGGTCAAATTGAAATTTCTTTACAGCACCACTGTTAAGCATAATAGCCAAAAGGATCCCGGAGTGATTGAAATTGGAGATTCTTGCAGCAAAGAGAGAGTAAAGGGTATTATTAATATATTGCATGTAATCTGCTCTTATCAATAAAGTTGTTCAAAAGAGCTATCAGTAATATTGCTGCTTCATGTAAATTCTTAATCAACATGCTAAACTACCCAAATATCGAGAATAATGCAATATGTTTGTATGATATTTTATCACTATGCTTCAAAATTAATTTCATACCATTGAATGTTCCAGCTCACCTGACATAACATCCAAACTTCTGTTGCTGCTGATTCAGAGTATCTCATCTTGTCATATGATTTGAACTTAGTTTTCTGCTTGACAAATGAACAGATCCACCTATCAGTCGGAAATTGTAATCTGACGTAACCTCACAGTAACCAGACTAAGTGGCAGTTATGAAACATGGATGAAATACTGTATAAAATAAGAATTGTTGGATTAATTTCTTTGTAAAAATGTGCTGACTTATAGAAACTTAGAGCTTTCTCACAACTGATAACTCACACAGAACTCCCCAATTAAGTCCCTTAAAATATTTTAAATTATGTTACTTGATATCAAATGTAATTAAGACAAGGCAATTCATAGCCCAGATTAAATTAATTCGCTGAGGAACAAAATTGAAATATGCTTCTTGGACATTTGATGCATATAACAAAGGAACATAGCAAATAATTGAGTCTTGTCTATTACATGGAAAAGATAATTTCCTAATCAGTACATCATATGTTTATCCTCATGTGTCACCTTGCATTGTGGCCGGTGATATAAATGGAACTTTTAATAAATGAAGGTATAAACTATCATTGTTGATCTTGGCTGGTGAATTTTATAGATTATATAGGTTCTGGAAATTCACTGTTGTGAAGAATGCAAATACAAAACTACACAACACAATGTACAAATTTTAACAAGCCAATTTCACAAGAATTCAACTGCAAGGTACACAAAATTGTATATACACTGGAGTTGCTTGCATAAATGCTACAGGAGCACACTAAAACATAGTGCGAATTTTGGAAAACTGATTCATTGCATAGGCACGATTATAGGTGGGGCAATGTGAAACGCATTTGTTGAGAATGATAAGGTATTATAGAAGCCTTTATATAAGACAATGAGCAACTAGAATCAAGGACATTAACATTTGCCAATTAAGGATATTTTGCATTCATCACTCCAATTTACCCATCGAACAACCTCCTTGTATTGATATTGCTGTAGCTTTATACAGAACAATTTATACAGGAGGCAAAGTGAACAGAAATAGGCAATGAATACATAACTACAGGCTTGTAATCCTCAGCTTTTCTAGTTTTACGTAAATTGTCAAACTCAGAAGCAAGTATGCTGTATGACTCATACTGAACTGGAAATATTAACTCTTTTTCTTTCTCCATGGATACTGTCAGACTTTCAAAGTTTTCCAGAACTTTGTTCTAATCACAAAAACAGATTGTCTACTCAGATTCCACTGATGTTGATGGGATCTTGGCATGTGTAAACTGACTGTATTGCTGCCCTGCATTCCGACAGCAAACACACTTCCAAAACAATTAAGAACCAAAACAGAAATTGCTGGAACAGCTCAGCAGGTCTGGCAGCATCTGTGGAGAGAAATCAGAGTTAATGCTTCAGGTTGAGTGACTCTTCCTCAGGTTGGAGAAAGTGAGGTCTGCAGGTGCTGGAGATCAGAGTCGAGGGTGAGTTGCTGGAAAAGCACAGCAGGTCAGGCAGCACCCGAGGAGCAGGAGAATCGATGTTTCAGGCCAGAATGAGCCTGGGAGCCTGGGGGGGGTGGAGAGATCAAGGCCTTCCTCAGTTCAGATGCTGCCAGACCTGCTAAGCTTTTCTAGCAATTTCTGTTTTTGTTTCTGATTTATAACATCTGCAGTTCATTCATTTTTAATTTAGAGGTAATTAATTGGTTGCAAAAACTTTGAAATAGTCTGAGGAGGAAAAGGTGCTGTAGAATGTTATAGTTGAAACCTCTTCATAATATATCAAGGAGATAGCCTAGAGTCCAACTTTTTTTGAAAGGCAAGTATAAGGTGCTGCATTTCTAATGCGATTGGATTGGCCAAACTACTAGGCTTTAAGCAAAACATACTTCATTCTTGTACCACAGTTAAAATACAACAAAAATTGGTATTAATTTAACCAGGAGGATTCTGGGTTGTCCAAGATGGCTCTAACAGGCTGCTCCATTTCTGAGGTATTTTAGGTGTTGGAGGTGTTTCCCTTGAATTTCAGGAGCAGCAATTACTGTTTTATATGCTGTTGCAATTGTTTTGGAACTTTGGAGGCAAAAAAAGAGTTAAAACAACAGCACTTTTAAAAGGGAGAAAGACAGCCAAAGGCAGCAAGCACATGGTCTGTAAGAGAGAGAGAGAGAAGGAAACTCATCTGCTAACTGACACAGCAGTGAATCTGCCCAGTTACTGCTTTTGTAGTTTGAATTCATGTATTGGTAGGCATCGGAGTGTGTGTAGGAAAACTTAAACAGTGAGATTCACAACTGATCTTGGAGGAATCTGTTGGGAGAGGTCACAGCACAGAAATAGATAAGTAAATAGTTTTAAGTATAGCCTTGCTGTAAATCTACATTAATGAGTAGAGTGGGTTCTTTCTTGATTATATTTTTTATTGGGATCTGTCTCTTGATTAAATTTTAAAAATACACGTTATAAGTATTAAGTTAGCCTGGAGTAGTGTTTTGTAGAGCAAAAAGACGATAATATTTTCTGGGTCTGTAGATTGAAAGGGGCAGAATGGCCTTTAGTAGAGTGATCTGTTCTTCTTGTTGGATGTGGGAGTTTCGGGAGAGTTTAAGGGTTATTGAGGATTATATCTGCAATAAATGTTGTTGGTTGCGAATCCTGTTGGATCGGATGGATAGGTTGGAGCAACAGCTACAAGCAATGAGGGGTTTACAAGAGCTGGGGGGGGGGGGTGCGGTGTGATGGATGGCAGTTGTAGGAAGGGAGAAAAGCCACAGATACAGTCAGTGTAGATGGGTTAACTCCAAGAAAGGTAGGAGAGATAGGCGTGTAATACCGGAGTCTTCGATGGCTATCCCCATTTCAAACAAATATGCTGTTTTGGAAAATGTAGGGGGGATGCACTTTCAGGGGAATGTAACATGAAAAGTCAAGTTTCTGGTATCAAGATTGGCTCTAATATAATGAGGGGTACATCGGGTTCCAAGCGATCGATTGTGTAATGGGAGTCTCTAGTCAGGGGCACAGACAGATGCTTCTGCGGCCAGCGGCGAAAAATCAGAATGGTGTGTTACTTCCCTGGTGCCAGGATCAAGGATGTCTCAGAGAGGGTGCAGAATGTTCTCAAAGGGTAGATGAACCAACAGAAGGTCATTGTACACACTTGTACCAACAAGATAGGCAGGGAAAAAGATGAGATTCTGAAGGAAGAATATAGGAAGTCAGGCAGGAATTTAAAAAGGAGGTCCTCGAGGATAGTAATATCTGGATTACTCCCAGTGCTATGAGTTATTGAGGGTAGGACAAGGAGGATAGTGCAGATGAATGAGTGGTTGAAGAGCTGGTATATGGGAGAAGGATTCACATTTTTGGGTCATTGGAATCTCTTCTGGGATAGAAGTGACTTGTACAAGAAGGATGGATTGCACCTGAATTGGAAGACCACTCATATACTGGCAGGGAGCTTTGCTAGAGATGCTCGGGAGGATTTAAATGAGTAAGGTGGAGTGGGTGGGTTGAGATCCAGGGAGATACTGAGAAAAGAGATCAACCTGAGACTGGTACAGTTGAGAAAAAAAGTGAGTCAGGCAGGCAGGAACAAAGCAGAGATCATGGTAGGACTTATAAATTAACTTGCATTTATCTCAATGCAAGAGACCTAACACGGAAGGCAGATAAACTCAGAGCATGGTTAGGAACATGGGACTGGGATATCGTAGCAATTACAGAAACGTGGCTCAGGAAAGGACAGGACTGGCAGCTTAATGTTTCAGGATACAAATGCTACAGGAAGGATAGGAAGGGGGCAAGAGAGGATGGGGTGTGGCATTTTTGATTAGTGATGGCATAACTGCTGTACTGAGGGAGGATATTCCCGGAAATATGTCCAGTGAAGTTATTTGGGTGGAACTGAGAAAATAGAAAGTGATGATCACTTTATTGGATTTGTATTATAGACCCCCTAATAGCCAGCAGGAAATTGAGAAATAAATTTGTAAAGAGATCTCAGCTATCTGTAAGAATAATTGGGTGGTAATGGTCGGGGATTTTAACTTTCCAAACATGGACTGAGACTGCCATAGTGTTAAGGGTTTAGATTGAGAGAAATTTGTTAAGAGTATACAAGAAAATGTTCTGATTCAGTATGTGGATGTACCTACTAGAGAAGGTGCAAAACTTGACCTACTCTTGGGAAATACGGCAGTGGAGGTGACTGAGGTGTCAGTGGTGGAGCACTTTGGAGCAAGCAAACATAATTCTATTAGTTTCAAAATAATAGTGGAAAAGGATAGACCAGTTCTAAAAGTTGAAGTTCTAACTTGGAGAATGACCAATTTTGACAGTATTAGGCAAGAACTTTCGAAAGCTGATTGGGGGCAGATGTTCGCAGGTAAAAGGATGGCTGGAAAATGAGAAGCCTTCAGAAATGAGATAACAAGAGTCCTGAGAAAGTATATTCCTGTCAGGGTGAAAGGAAAGGCTGGTAGGTATAGGGAATGACTCGAGAAATTGAGGGTTTGGCTAAGAAAAAGAAGGAAGCATATGTCAGGTCCAGACAAGATAGATCAAATGAATCCTTAGAAGAGTATTAAGGCAATAGGAGTGTAGTTAAGGGGGAAATCAGGAGGGCAAAAAGGGGACATGAGATAGCTTTGGCAAATAGAGTGAAGGAGACTCCAAAGGGTTTTTACAAAAACATTAAGGACAAAATGGTAATTAGGGAGCAATTAGGGCCCTTCAAGGATCAGCAGGGCAGCCTTTGTGTGGAGTCACACGAGAAACTAAACGAGTATTTTGCATCAGTGTTTACTGTAAAGAAGCACATGGAAGATATAGAATATGGGGAAATAGATGGTGACATCTTGAAAAATGTCCATATTACAGAGGAGGAAGTGCTGGATGTCTTGAAACACATAAAGGTGGATAAATCCCTAGGACCTGATCAGGTATACCCTAGAAGTCTATGAAAAGCAAGGGAAGTGATTGCTGGGCCCCTTGCTGAGATATTTGTGTCATCAATAGTCACAGGTGAGGTGTCAGAAGACTGGAGGTTGGCTAATGTGGTACCAATATTTAAGAAAGGTGGTAAGGACAAGCCAGCTATTGACAGGTGAGCCTGATGTCAGTGGTGGGCAAGTTGTCGGAGGGAATCCTGAGGGACAGGATTTACACATATATGGAAAAGCAAAGACTGATTAGGGATCTGTGCATGCGAAATCATGTCTCACAAACTTAATTGAGTTTTTTGAAGAAGTAACAAAGAGGACTGATGCAGGCAGAATGGTAGATGTGATCTATATGGACTTCAGTAAAACGTTCAACAAGGTTCCCCATGGGAGACTGGTTAGCAAGGCTAGATCTCATGGAATACAGGAAGAACTAGCCATTTGGATACAGAACTTGCTCGAAGGTAGCATATAGAGGGTGGTGGTGGAGGGTTGTTTTTCAGACTGGAGGCTGTGACCAGTGGAGTGCCACAGGATTGGTGCTGGCTCTACTACTTTTCCTCGTTTATATAAATGATTTGTATATGATCATAAGAGGTATAGTTAGTAAGTTTGCAGAATGACATCAAAATTGGAAATGTAGTAGACAGCAAAGAAAGTTACCTCAGATTACAATGGGATCTTGATCAGATGGGCCAATGGACAGAGAATTGGCAGATGGAGTTTAGTTTAGATAAATGCGAGGTGCTACATTTTGGGAAAGCAAATCTTAGCAGGACTTATACACTTAATGGTAAGTTCTTCGGGAGTGTTGCTGAACAAAGGGACCTTGGAGTGCAGGTTCATAGCTGCTTGAAAGTAGAGTTGCAGGTCGATAGGATAGTGGTATGCTTTCCTTTATTGGTCAGAGCATTGAGTTCAGGTGTTGGGAGGTCATGTCATGGCTGTACAGGACATTGGTTAGGCCACTTTTGGAATATTGTGTGCAATTCTGTTCTCTTTCCTGTTGGAAGGATGTGAAACTTGAAAGGGTTCAGAGAAGATTTACAAGGATGTTGCTAGGGTTGGAGAATTTGAGCTACAGGGAGAGGCTGAATAGGCTGGGGCTGTTTTCCCTGGAGCATCGAAGGCTGAGGGGTGAGCTCATAGAGGTTTAGAAAATCATGAGGGGCATGGATAGGCTAAATAGAAAAAAATATTTTCCCTGGGATGGGGGAATCCAGAATTAGGGGGCATAGATTTAGGGTGAGATGGGAAAGAAATAAAAGGGACCTCAGGGGCAACTTTTTCACGCAGACGGTGGTGCGTGTATGAAATGAGCTGCAAAAGGAAGTGGTGGAGGTTGGTACAATTGCAACATTTTAAAAGGCATCTGGATGGGTATATGAATAGGAAAGATTTAGAAGGATATTGGCCAAGAGCTGGCAAATAGGACTAGATTAGGTCGGGATATCTGGTCGGCATGGATGAGTTAGACCGAAGGGTCTTTTTCCGTGCTGTACATCTCTGTGACTGTATAATTGTATTGAAATACTTTCCAATAGAATAATATCCCATAAACACACCCTAGCAAAAGCAAATTCAGCAAAACATGTTTTCCTCACTTGCTGTCTTCTCCAGTCTAGGAGAAGGAGCACTGACAGAATTAATCTAGCAGCAGTGAGAGAATTCAAACTTTTGCAGCAGCAAAGAGAGAGCTGTAACTCGGAGCTTTAACGCCAAAACTCCAACTTCTACAACTGAAGCAAAACTAAAATCCTGGGTCTGTGTGATCCTGACTCCACCCACTCATGCTTCTTTTATCTAAGTTTCTTGAAAAAACCCAAAGCAATTTACTCTGCTTTTCATGGCACAGCTACCTCAGAACCAAGTTTACAAGACCTCTCTTCAAAAGAACCACAACAGACAAATCCCTCTTAAAAGGAATATATTGTCATAAGAAATGCAATTTGTCGAAACAGCAATACCATGCTTCTGAGGAGTTAGCCATTACCAATGTCAACTTACAATCACGTAGCTCCTTAAGTTACAGTATATTTGAAATGAATGACTAGGTTGTCACAAAATAACACCGGTGTAATTTTAAAATTAAAAATGAGTTCTGTCCAAAACAACTAGCGAGAAAGGACTTCAAATCATATAATGCATATGTTATGCAAATGTTGGTTAAGATCATTGATCTCAGTCAGCTTTACAGCAGAAGTAATTTAACTATGTTCTGCCTAAGTGTCTGCTGATGGTCATGAACTACCAGGAGTACATTAGGCCATGTCCTGAGAAGGTACAAATAAGTTGAAATGAAAGATTCCAGAGAAAGGTGGCAGGCTAAAAAGGGTACCAGAGAAACTGCATGCATTTCTACCTGATGCTGCAGTGACACCTTCTCTACTGAATCATAGCTAGACTTCAATAGTGTAAAAAGAATACAATTCAATTGGTCATTTTTAAAAAAAATTAGGAACAGTTATTCAAGACTGGTTTGCAATGCAAATGAATGTTGCATTTTCACATGATGGTGAATTCATATAGTGTGCATAGGGTTCCGACAGAACCCAGATGCCTGTATTCCTTGCCAATTTAATAACAACTCTGAAGAAATTAAGATCAGGATTTTTATCTTTTGCACCAAACGCTACTTCTATTAATGATAAACTGCACCTGCCAGGTCAAAAATGTGAATGTATTACTCTATGATTTTAAAGCACTGAACTGGATAGGTTTAAAACAATTTGTAAACTGTACAAACTAAAAAAAAACCTCTCGCAGAATTGGTTGGTATGTAACCACATTTTTAAAATACCAATTATGTGCTATAAATCATAAACCTTTCATATTTAATATATAAATATGTTGCTTGGATATTTGGACAGGAGATATAAATTGTTGATTACTAGATTTTTTTCCCAACCTTTAATGAGGAGATTCATCAATTTCATTCACAATTTATATCCAACACATCTGCCATCACAGATGGGTTAGTACATAGCATCTGTGGTTCTCATACCTGAGGAAAAAAGAATGGAACGCTTAAATACAAAAATAATTAAGTAATATATCTTCTTTGTTCACAATTTAAAATATGACAATTAGTAATGATCTTTCATATCTTTCACTGGGAATTGTGCAACACTAACGAACAGTAGAGTTATCATTCTGCAAAACTGCATTATGTTCTAAATACAAGTGCTGATGATACAAATACTAATCCAGCATCTTATTGATGTTTTCAAGATGAAATCTGCTTGTACATCCTTACTCAATTAAATGTCTGTTAATGAGACTTGTAGAATTTGCTGAAATACAGCCTTTACCATTTCAATTCAATGATATGCAATATTCTCTATTTACAGCATTTATTCTCCTTGTAAACTAATTGAGTATTTAAGCTCAATTATGAAAGGAAATAATTACTTAATTATCTAAGAGTTGAATTGATTGGAGTACAAGTTTGTCTTGATAGGGCAGTGTCACAGTAGTGCTCAGCAATAAGTTGACATAATACTTGAATAGCATCCTGGCTGCACTATTTGTGCTGCGTTCTTATCTTTCTCTTTAATGGACTGGGTCAAGTCTGTAGAAGCCCAATCCATCGTTCAGCTGGTTGTTTGGCTTAATTAGCTCAATATAAAATAAAAAACATAAAGTAAGGATGAGAATCTGGAAGGCTGAAAGAAGTGAATAGTACCAAGTGTGTCCATGTTAGAGAGCACATTTAATTTGGAAGCTTCTGTACAGCACATAAAATCACAAACATTGAAAGAGAATGGCCACGGTCAGGTAGAAATTTTAAAAAACTTACGTTCCTGCAAAATTTTGAGATTGTAGAAGGTCCAAATGTTCTTCACAGCCAATTACGTACTTCCGACTTGCAGAAGATTCAAGGTAACAAAAGAGCCAATTTGCATGCAGCAAAGTGCCAAGAAAAGTGATAAGACACATGACCAGCTAATCTATTTTAAATTATGATGACTGAGGGATAAATCCTGGTCTATGGCAACATCTTTCTTCCTCGAACAGTGCAATGAGATTTTTATACACATAAAAATTAGAACATTCAACAATGTAGGACTGCCCCGGTATTGTACCACAAAGTGTCAACTGAGATTTTGAGCTTGGATCCATTCAATCCAGGAGGCAAAAACATTACCATTAAGCCCAGTTACATACTAGAGTTAGAACTTCAGAAAAGTTGTAATGATCATTAAAAAAAAGTTCCGTTGTATGAAAATCTTCAGTATTACAGATTCAAACTTTTAATGTAACTTCTAATAAAGTTCAAATTAAACTACTTTTCATGTACATTGCTTTAAACCCTGTAAAGTATCTCCTGGTCACAATAAGTTCATAAGACTTAAACATCGAAATGGCAACTTGGCCCATCTTTTAGAGACCATATGCAATCTAATCCAGAATATGGCCTTTGGGGCATATCCATCTGTTTCATTAAGCGATTCTGCATTTGATGGACAGCTGATCCTACATTGACCATTGGGATTGAGGGACTGAATGACACTGGAGTCAACTCATCAATCTAGTGGTGGTGGCAGAAGGCAGCCCATGTAATGATGCATTTATTCTTCCCTCTGGATTGCATGACAGTTTTATCAGGATATGCAAGTCAACAGATTTTTCAAACAGTTTTGCTACTCCATTTCTACTTTAATAATTAGAAGCACAAAATCTTCAGCTACCTGGCAGTCCTGATGTTTAGTGCACCCAGGCACCCACTTCAACCCATTACTCCCTCAATGATGTAATATCCAGTTGTGTCAGTGATGTAAATGCTAGTAAAGCTCACCTGATCACCAAATACAGCCATGGAGAGGGACTTACCACTCACATTAAGTTAAGAAGTAGTATGATCTGTGAAAGGCTTTTAAGCATTTAATCCAGACTCTCTGCTTCATTCCTCAGTAGACCATATGGACTGTGTGGTATCAGCCTTGGTTCAGTAATAACTCTCTGACCTTCAAATCATAGGATCAAGATTCAAGCCCCATGGTTAATTTGAACTTTCACCATTTGGGTGGTGAGCTACCACAGTGAATGACCTGCAAAGTACTAAACCGCGTGACCTTCATGTCTGGGAAAGCTGACTTAATGTGTGCAACCAAGGCAAGGATATTGCTCAAACCCAGAGCAAGTGATTGATTCTAAAATCACCATCACTGTCTGATTCATACGTGTAACGTGAATCCTGTCGTGAACTTTACTTATTTTTTATTAAATTGTTGATTGTGTGCATCTGGAAGCATTGCCAGTGCTAAGTTGCAAAAAGAATGATAGTCGTGTTAAAACATTCTTATTCTGGTAAATCATACTGGAATATGAATTTGACAAATGTTATTAGTAAAAATAGGACAATTAAGCATTTTGCATTTCATTTATACAGGACTCCCACAAAAACCACCAAGGGAGGACCAGGCCTGAACTACTTTATTATGAACAATATTAGAATCACTTAATTGAGAAAATGACTGCAGAAAAAAATCTTGCTTGGTTTTAAAGCATAATGCCAGCTAATATCAACCTTTCTCACACCTTTGTGAGTCAACATTGTCATTAACAGATGCATCTTTTATGGCAATATCTTGACCCAGTCACAATCCATTTACAAACCAATCATCTTTCATACTGCGTAAATGTTATTATCCCCCTTAAATATTGGTTTTCCTCTTTTTGTGAATGGTTTGTCACTAACTTTTGACAAAATATTTTTCTTTCAGCAATATTCAACTTTTGTACTTTGAAAAGCCTATTTGAACATCATCCTATTGCCATTCAGACACAACATCACCTTTTCCCTGTTCTATCTCTGGCAACAAAGGAATGCCTATGTCCCTGGAGTTAATTTAGCATGTCGGTCTATATGTCTTAGAAAAATGACCAAGATCGTTCCTAATCAGCTTTTCATGTGGAAGAATAAGCTTGACTTCTCCTATAAACTGTTACACGATAGGTCAGCAGAAAAAACGTGTTTTCCTGCAATACTATTCCCTCTGTTACAAATCCATAAAACAGGTTCATGATCTCATATGCACAGGATATCCTTTGACTGAAGACAAGGGAAAGTCAATGTATTGTAATGGGCTGTTGCTTTTGAGTGGGGCAAAACTATAGATTAATTTGGGGTTTTGGTCTCTTGAAGAAAATAAAGGGTTTTTATTGTAAAGCATCTGGCTTCCAGTCAAATATCATTTGAACAGTTTGCCTGACAGATAGTCAATAGCTTAAAAAAAAGTAACACAAGTTTGCCGTCGGAGTGGCTCTGTAAATATGCAGCTTATTTGAAGATTGAAGCTGGCTGCAGAAGAAAAATCATTGCTCTCAAAATAATTCAGTTAAAATTAGTTTGAGTCACCAAAATCTTATCACCTGAAGAATTCCTAACAGTGAGTTGAACTTCTCGTATTGCCAAGCTGAGAAAGAGACAGAGAATGTTAGGTGCAAAATATTGAAATTTAAAAAAAAATAAAATAGAATGCAGGGGACTTTCTGATTCAAGATGACCATGCAGAAGGTGCTGGAGGCTGTTGAATTAAACAGGAAGTTTACAACAATAAGATATTAAAAATCACACAACACTAGGTTATAGTCCAACAGGTTTAATTGGATGCACACTAGCTTTCGGAGCGACGCTCCTTCATCAGGTGACAGTGGAGAGCTCAATCGTAACACAGAATTTATAGCAAAAATTTACAGTATGATGTAACTGAAATTATACATTGACAAATTGATTTTCTGTTAAGCCTTTCTGTTAAGTGAAACAGTGATAGTTTCACTTCTTTCATGTGTAAATCACAAAACCTTTTTTTAAAAATGTTGCATTCTCGGGTTAGCTGTTAACAATGGTGATAGCTAGATAATATGTTGAAGGTGTTAGCCCCCTGTGTTCTCTGTCTATGCCATGATGTTTAGATCGATTCTAATCTAAAAAGTGAGATAACAGAGTTTTACATAAATTCATGCAGTTTTTGAGCAAAGTACAATGTAACCCTGCAAGTACAAATTCACCCCACAAAATATATGTGTGCATGTGGGTTTTTGTCTGTCTGTCTGTGTGTCTGTCTGGGTTGGGGGTTGTGAGTGTGAGAAAGTGTATGTGTGTGTGTGTGTGTAGTGAGTGCAGAGTGTCTTAAGTCTGTGAGGGTGTGGGAGTGTGTGTGTATGTAAGGGTGTGTGTGGGTGTCTGTGTGCACGTCTGTGTATGCGTCTGTGTGTATGTGTCCGTGTGTATGTGTGTATAGGAGTGCCTGTATGTGTGTGAGAGTGTGTGTGTGTAGGAGTATATGTGTGTGTGTATATGTGTAATGTGACATGAACCCAAGGTCCTGGTTGAGGCCCTCCCTATGGGTACCGAACTTAGCTATCAGCCTCTGCTCGGCCACTTTTCTCTGCTGCCTGTCCCGAAGTCCACCTTGGAGGATGGTCACCCGAAGGTCCGAGACTGATTGTCCTGGACCACTGAAGTGTTCCCCAACTGGGAGGGAACCCTCCTGTCTGTTGATTGTCGTGCCCATTCAACACCTTCAACATATTGTCTAGCTATCACCATTGTTAACATCTAACCCAAGAATGCAACTTTTTTAAAAAAAGGTTTTGTGATTTACACATGAAAGAAGTGAAACTATCACTGTATTCTAACAGATGAAAGGCTTAACAGACAATCAATTCTTCAATGTATAATTTCAGTTACATCACACTGTAAATTGTTGCTATAAATTCTGTGTGTTAGGATTGAGCCCTCCACTATCACCTGATGAAGGAGCATCGCTCCAAAAGCTAGTGTGCATCCAATTAAACCTGTTTGACTATAAGCTAGTGTTGTGTGATTTTTAACTTTGTACACCCCAGTCCAACACCGGCATCTCCAAATCATGAACAATAAGATGGGTGGAGAAGACTCAAATGACAATGCTGCTAGAAGGGACAACCATGCTGAAAGTAAATGAAAACCCAGACATTCTCAACCTTCATTGAAATCTTTGAATCAGTACTCAAAATCAAGTGATTTTTTATAATTGATGATAAGTATCTTGAGTTTTGGAGTGCAAGTTTTGGGGCATGGCAGGAAGGTGGAATTAAGGAATGCAGTTTGCATTAAAAGAGGAGGTTAGAAGGTTTATAAGAATTCATGGTATTTTCAATGAATTTAATACAACTGACTATCTAAAATAGAATGCAGTTGTCAGGATTCACATTCTTTAGGTTGGTGGAGTTTTATTTTATTCTAACCATTAACTTTGTGACATCATTCTCTGGCTAATTATCTGCAGTTTTTAAATCTTAAAAGAAACATTACTGGTCATCACTGAGATCATAACAAAAGGGTAACCGATTTAAAGAACTTCTAGTTTGCTCAGAAGAACAAGGAAGGTTCATGCCACCAGAACAGTTGCATAAGAAAAATACAAATCATTTTTGTGTCAAGTATTTGTCTCCATTTTAAGTTAAAAATTAGATTTTGTTTTCTAAATTTGAGAATTAAAAATTAATAGGTTCACAACAGCAACTGTATTTTGAGGTAGCTTTCATTATCTTGTTCACAACAGATAAAGGTCTAGCTTTAATTAATTTCAATTAATCTCCACAGGACTCCTCAATGTTATTTACATTCATAACACAACCTTTGTCCAGCAGCGTACAAATCATTTATACTAGTGCATTACTGAAATATTGACGGGTGTAATTTGGACTTTTGTTCTGGATAATTTACATTTTTTTATGTAGTTACACTCTTCAACAACTAATATTTAGCATTTATTCAGGATACATTTTATGCATATAAATGTGTGTTTTTGCAGTACTTAATACAAGTGCTACAATTCACAGTCTATGCATGATTAATGAAAACCATGTTCAATTACTATTCAATGACAAATTGATTTACTTTGCTGTTTAACTCTGTCATGTTGCTGGTTTAGGAGTTGATTTAGATTTTATTGGACTCCACAAGTTTGTGACTGATCTGTGTGAATACAAATAAAATTAAATAGGTTTCAAATAATTCTTGTGGAAGCAACAACTGTTGAGAGATGGTTGCACGAACAGTAATACAGTATTTGTTGATACTAAGCAGATCAAGCCTTAATGTCAAAAACCTATTGCAGTATATCACATGAAGATTTTAGGTGCAATGTTGACATGAAACAACCTCAGCCATTCTACCATAAAATGCACAAATGTACAGATAAGAAGTGACTGGAAAACTAGAATGAAAACCCCCTTACTACTGCAAAATGCAAAAAAAAAATTATTAAAAGTGAACAACTCATTTATTAATTCTGTTGGACAATACATGGAGAGATTTGAATTTTAAGTACTGTGACCAAAAGGAATATAGGACAAAAATTACCTGAAAACAAATGGGCTATATCCCCTTGAAATAAATCAAAGGAAAGATTCCAAAGTTCAAAATAGCATTTATAAATTCAATAAGCATATATCTATAAACATCATCCCTTTTAAATGGAACCCCTTTCCAATTATTTTTGTTTACCAGAGAACCAGTTGGGTGGAATTCATTTTTGGACATAACACCTCCGCCACATGTGTCATTACTGCTTGCATTATGTTCTGTTCCTCAGGATCATCATCATAAAACATATGAATGAGGTGCCTAGCTTATTTCTGCCAGCCACTGTGTCCATGATTTTGTAATTCAATTCAAGCAAGAAGAATGAAACTTAATTGGATAAATTATTGTTTTAGCATTAAGACCTTTTTTTATCGAATACAAAATCTACTGCAGTCAATTTTCTCTCAAGTGGTCTCCTCTGATACCGTATTGCCTTCAGAAATTTCTCCATTACCTCAACATTGAAGAAAGTCTATCTCACTATTTGTAAAACATTCAAATGTGCAACAGAATTGAACTAATTGCAGTATCCAAAGTAAGAAGGCAACCGTACATAACAGGTGCTAATTTGGGATTTCCTCTATACAGGGACTATTTTGTCTAAATATTTGGGGCGCATTTTTTATGGACTTCCCATGTCAGAGCAGGTGTCAACATGTCATCTGATTGATCAGCTAATTCTTAATGACAAAATCATTGATCAGCAGGATTCCTACCACAAAGTCTGTGCTGAAAGTTCTGGAAATATTTTCACACATTTCTAAATCCATCACTGGCAAATTCCAATCCATCAACTAGCATACAAATCTCACTAGAGATTACTTCAAGAGTTATAAAAGCTTTCTCCAAATATTTTAAATGAAATAACACATTAAAATCACTAAAGAGAGTGATGATCATCAACTAACCTAATGCAAATAGTAATTTTATTTTCTTCAACCTTGCTTCAATTCTTACTACTTCGTAAATCAAAACAAGCTTTTATTAACCAATCCCCCATTCCACATCAAGGGCAATTTTGGATTGGCAATAAATTCTGGCCGGGTCAATGACACGCACATATCAAATTAATGATTAATGAAATGCTGTTGAAGTACAGTATGATTGAATGTTGCACAGTTAAAGGAAGCCATGACAAAAGCTTCCATAACAGAACTTGAGATCTTTTATCATCAGCAGAATGCTTTGGGGATTCATTAGTACCTTTACCCTCTTTCTACAAATTCTCCTTATCAGGAGCCATCTTTACGGATCCTGTTCTTTGGTTTTGAACCTTCGTGACATATTGATGCATTAAGTCACACCTACAGAACCAAGTAATTGTGACTTGGGCATTTCTGAAAGTCTTTTGCCTATTATTATTTGGTCCAATTTTGCCTTCTGCTGTATTAGCCAGGTCACCTAATAGTGCTTTCAGCTTTATTTTGCCTGTTGTTAAGCCTTATATGGTTTTCACTCCTATGTCCAGAATATGGACTGTTTCAAAATCAATCCGTTGCCAAGTATTTCATCCTTTGTTACTCGAAAGTGTGATAAATGCTAAAGAAAATGGCCATTTCCCCAGTTTTTTTTTTAGGACACAGATATCTGATCCAGTAGAGTCTCCATCTCAGAGATTGGAACACCAGTTAGAACCAATAGCCAGTGGTCTATAGTCTGTCCATATGAAATGCCTTACAATAATCCAGAAATTTAGAACCTATTACTTATCCAGGGATACCCAAATTGAATTGTGTTAATCTCTTATGCAATGTTAACATCGATGAAATATTGTTTCATGGAATAACCATTTGTTTTCCAAAATCTATGAAGCTCTGAACATACTTCATCAGCAATTAACAGATCGCCTGACTTGTGATTTCATTCAAGATCTCTAACCTTTATTGGCAGGCGTCCATCTCACTAAATGCTTTCAATTTTATCTCTTCTCAGTAATGACAATGTCAAGGTCAGATTTTGTTTCCTCTTTCATAGAGACATAACCCATATCCACAATACCACTCCTTTCATCCACTGGTTGCAGATTTCATGCTCAGAGCATTGGAGGGTAAACATACCTCAACAAATTATACTTGCTTTCTGTTTATTTTCCACATTTAGCACTAATTTTCCATATGAAAAATTCTTATTTTGGTTTCGAACTTTTTCTTTAGGCAATCATACTCTGCTGCTATTCCAGAGAACTAGATGCCTTTATGAATTTTAACTTGACCTTGGACAGGATCCTTCATGGCAGGCTGATACAAATGGTGAAGTCACATAGGATCTGCAGTGAGATGATAAGATGGATACAGAAATGGCTTAGTCATAGGAGATGAAGAGTAGTTTGCAAAGATATTTTTCTGTCTGGAGATGCAGTGGTGTTCTACAGGGATCAGTGTGGACACCCCTGTTTTTATAACACATATAAATGTTTTGGAGGAGAATGTAGGTGGCTTGATTAGTAAATTTGAAGGTAATGTAAGTATTGGGGTGCTTCAGATAATGACGAGGATTGCCAGAAGATACAGTAGAATATAGCTAGACTGGTGACTTGGGTGGAGAAGTGACAGATGGAGTTTAATCTGGACAAATGCAAGGTAATTCATTTTGGAAGATCTAATGCAGGAGGGAAGTATACAGTAAATGGCAGAACTCTTAGTAGCATCAACATACAGAAGATTCCAGGCTTACAGGTCCACAGTTCCCTAAAAGTGCCAACATTAATGGATAAGGTGATCAAGAAGGCACATGGCATCAACCCTTCATCAGTTAGGACACAGAATATAAAAACTGGCAAATCGTGTTGCAGCTATAAAGAACTTTGGCCACATTTGGAAAATTGTGTGTTGTTCTAGTCACCACACTACTAGAAGGATGTGGAGGCTTTGGAAGGGGCACAGAAACCAGGACGTTAGAGGGTTACTGGTTTAGAGGGTATTAGCCATGAGAATAATTTGGACAAACTTGGTTTGTTTTCACTTGAATGTCAAAGGACAAGGTGTGATCTGATGGCAGCTCACAAAATTATAAGAAGCATGGATAGAATGGATAATCAGAGTCTTTTTCCCAGACTAGAAATGTCAATTAGTAGGGCATCGGTTTAAGGTAAAAGGGGAAACTTTAAAAGGAGACATGAGAGGCAAGTTGTTTTACACAGAGGATAGTAAGTGCCTGGAATATGGTGTCAGAAGAGGTGGTGAGGAAAAATATAGCAGCAATGTTTAAAGAGGCGTGTTGACAGATATATGAATAGGCAGGGAATAGAGGGATACGGGCCAGGTAGAGGTAAAAGACTTTTAATTAAGAAAGGCGCATGTGTTGGGGCAGGTTTGGTGGGCTGTATTGTTCTTTGTGCCAGTGTCAATTGGGTGCAAACCTTTGTAATTTACATTTACAGATAATCACCAATGAAATATTAATTGTAAATATGCCCTTGTCACTATAGTTCCAGTGTATTCTGATATATAGGACTAGAACATCCACATCTCATGAGCAGACTAAAATAAACAAATTTCCAGTTAGTGGCTGCTGCCTGAATACAATTAAACACAATTAACTGTTTTGTTATAAATTGTAAAATTATAATATGTAAATATACTCATTGGCACAAAGAGACACATTCATAATCAATCTATTGCTAGCCCAAATTGCCTTTGGAGAGTTGAACTTTTGTCTGTCAGTGCTGTCACTGGATGTTTGCTCAGGGGATTCCTGAAGTATATTATCTTCAAGTGCCAAGAATATATAACAAACTAGGCCAACAAAACAAGCCTTCACAACTTCATTGGTGAACTAGGACAAAGCAAACAAAACTTTAGCACTTAACTGGTGAAGAATTGGGTTACAGTTTATTGCATGGAACTCCACTAAATCTATTGATAAGTTGGGATAAACAAAGTGGTATTGAATTATGGTAGTAAACTCCAAATATTTGGAATGGAATTGTCCTGTTACAACAGTCTTTTGTAAAATTGTCTTTACAAATACAAAGTGCTATTACGTTTCATGAGCACTGTTAATTAATTGTAGATATAATGCATTACTGCCCAAGTAGAAAATCACCAATTAAACACTATTTAAAGGACAAAAGAGATTAAAGTGTGCATACCAATAAATTCACAGCGCATTAAACAATTTACAATTAAAGTGTATTCAAAATATTACTCCTTTAAAAGGGAAATTAGTTTGCAAATATGTATTTGAACTTAAACTAGACATGAAAATGCCATGATTTACAAAGTTATTATCATTTATTAATATTTGGTATCACTGCAGTTTTGGAATTTAGAAGAAATATTTAATTTTACAAAATAGTCACAGTCATTACAGTTAATCACTCATTCAAAAATAGCAAAATAACATGGAAAGTAACACAGTAGAATGCAAAGGATAAAATCATCTGTCAGAATAGCCCAGAACAAAACTGTTGTACATTGTAGTACAAGCTACTCATTCTGGTTCGAGCTCTGCCAGTAACTCCCCCTTTCTAATTAACCTGCTCAGACATATTAGGATGTGCCTTTGGGACAGATGGGAATTGAACCCAGACCTCTGTCCCAAAAGGGCCACTCTGCAAATGAGCCCCAATCTTTTCTATTCATTTTAAAAAAAACATTAAACTGGTTTGACACTAAGCAAAAAAAAATTACAATATCAAGAGAAGTGCTGAGTCTATGAACTTACCTAATTGGCAATTGTGGAGGATAAACTACTTTTTAGTCTCAAGAAGAAGCACTCATCTCAACAAAAAGGTGTATTTTATAGCACGATAACAATAGGTAGAAGTTTCATTGACTAGTTCAGTATAATTATAAAGGCTATCAGGAACCAGAAATAACATATCTGTTCCCATTGGGACCTTGTGCTAAACTGCTGCTTCTTCTCCATTCAAAGACAAAGACAGAGAAATCACGAGATTAGGTAGTGCTAAAAACATCATCATCCTCTCTTTTAGAACTATTGCCTATACAACATCTGCCTAAGTATTTCCCCCAGTTAATAGTTAAATATTTAGGGATAAAACAATTTTTATATTAACCAATGCCAGATAAGAATGTAAGAACTGGAATAGGCCATTCAGCCTGCCATTTAATATGATCACAGCTGATGAAACACTTCAATGCCTTTTACCAGCATTAGTCCCATAACTCTTTATGCTGCAGATGATCAAACAAAAATCAATCCCTACTTTATTAATCTTACTCACATAAATTCCTTCAATTCCATTTTCCACCAAGTCACTTGACTCTCTAATTCTGAGAAATATATTGTATCTTCCTCAATGAAAATTAATGTAATCATTTAGCTTCTGTACTATTTCTCTATTCCAATTAAGAATTCTTCTGATTCTGCTTTTATTGGCCTTACACTCATCTTAAGCAAATGTTTCATTTCTCATTTACCTGCAGAAGCTTTAACAGTCCATTTTTAATTTTTGCTGCATTGTACTCACACTCTATTATTCTTTTTCTCATCAGTTTCTTGGTCCCCTTTCGAAAAGCCTCCCAATCCTCAGATTTACTACTATTTATAGCCACTTTATAAGTCTTTGCGTCTTGTACAAGTCTCAACTTTCTTCACCAGCCACAGTTGATTGACCTCTCTGTCAGCTTTTGTACTTTGAAGGAAGATATATTTACTGTAAGCCATGTGAGTGCAGTGGGTAGTCTTTAAAGAACAATGTAGAGTCATGTCTTTTGAAGTATGTTCCCAATCCAGCTCAACATGTGCTTCATAGCTTCATAACCTCTTATTCAAATTTAATACCTTTGCTTCAGATTGAATTACCTCACTTTGAAGCATAATGTAAAATTTTATTATATTGTAGTCACTCATCCCTAAAGGCATTTTTACAACAAGATTCATAATTAGTCCTTGTCATTAAATAATCCTAGACTCAATGTAACCTGTCCTCTAGTCAACTTTTCAACATACTGCTCCATAAAACCATCCCCAAGATACTCCAGAAATTTACCCTCCACAGATTCAGTGATCAACTGGTTTACCCAGACTAAATGTAGACTGAAATCACCCATTATAAATATGTTGCCCTCGTTACCTTGTTGTAAATGTTGTGTGAATCTATTTTCTTTGACTCTCTCTGCAAGTCATCTACACATAGATTTAAAATGTTATTATTTTCTCTCACAGTTAACAACCAATAAATTCACATTTGTCAACTTAAAGAATTCCTAGTTATAATTGGCTCCTTTTAAAACATAAGTTTATTTACATTTAGGAAAATGTTATTCGATGAGGGAATGAATTAATTTTAAAATTAAACTCATTGCAACCAACCAAGTGGGCAGTTGAATAACCAAAGGCATCAGTTCAGACTGCTTACCCAGGAGCCGAAATGATTTGAGATGTCTGTCTGGAACCATAACAACAGGAAGAATCTCACCCAGGGACTGGTCATAACACTAGACCATGCAATTTCTTCTTTTTGACTGTATCCTGAAACTGTGGTTATTGTCTGGCTTCAGTGCAGTACAAAACATTTTCAATCACCATGAATTAAATCTTTATCCTCAATTTGGTGCTACAAAAGCAAAAAGTATACACAATATGCATTTGCAAAAAAATTACTTCAACTTATTGGGAAGGTTGGACATGACTTGTCCTTTGCGGATGTCTTCCTGATAAATTAGATATTTTCACACCCTCAATCAAATTATTGAAAGATTGCTGTTTATTTTGCATTATTTTTTGCACTGGTTCTGATCATTCTTCTTAGAAAGACAAAGATTAAAATGGTGTTCTTGAACTTGTGTCAGCTCATCATCCAGTGTCAAAATCAAATCTGCAGTATCATCTGTTTGTTCAGCAGGCTGCTATGCTGTCTGAACAACTTCAGTCAAAGATTTGTCAATGAGCTCAAGTGTGCGTTCTCGTTCTCAGTATCTGCTTCTTTTGGCTAATTTTTTTGATTTTGTTAGGCTGATTTTTCTTCAATGGTGATAGAAATGGAAACTATTTCCTCCAGTCCTGTCATCTACCTCTGTTGACATAAGAGAATTATTTCATGGGAAAGAAACCACAATCTGCTTTTTGGGTTCTGCCATAAGTGGAGGAAACCCAATAACACATTCTGCTATTTGCACATTGAACAACATTTTTTTTTTCTGAACTGGATGTTCTCTTGGAACTCCTTCCTCTATTTTAGGGATGTTGAAGTCATTACATATCTGCCTGCTTAAGAAGTGACAGAAGGGAATTGGAACTGGATTCTGAAGTAGAGGTAAGTGGGTTTTTGGTTTTCAATGCTATGGTGGGGGACAAGGGTTAGAAGGTGATTTGAAACAATGACCTAAAGCCAATCTTTCCAATAAATTGTGTGACATAAGCTAAATAATTCAACTGCTGCCAGTGAGAGCATTGCTGCTTATTTTGACTTCAGTTTTAATAATCTGCAGAAGAGAAAGTGAGAGGCCAGAAGCAGGTTGCAGTTATGAAAAGATCCATTCAGCTCATAAAACAGTCAACGTCTTGAGTTTATTTCCTAGAGTTCATTAAGAAAAGTCCATTCTTTAAACTAGGTGGCTGTATCTCTTGGGGAGATATAGTAATGAAGACAACCAAATCTGGGGAAAGGAAATGCCTGCAAGCTCATTACTTCAGTAATAAATTTGAAAGTGAAGCTAGGAGTGATACTTCACAGTTGAGAGTGTGTTGCTGGAAAAGCACAGCAGGTCAGGCAGCATCTGAGAAACAGGAAAATTGATGTTTCGGGCCAGACCCCATCATCAGTGAGTCCCTCTCACACTGTACTCTCCAAGTCCTATTTCCAGCTATACACTCTGAACTCTAATCTCCAGCATCTGCAGACCTCACTCTCCCACCTGATACTTCACAGTTGTTGAGTATCCATAACGGATAATACTGGGGAAAAAATGATGAATTTTTCTTTTTGCTTTTTGTGAGATCTTTTCTAATTGATATTATTTTTATGTTATCTAAAAAAAATTATGTTCTTTTGTTGAACACACCGTGGCAACCTCTTGTGAATATGTTTATTATCTTATCACTACAGTAAACAATTGCAAAAATAAAAGCTATGATCTATTGAGTCAGGTTTTACTCTGGAATCTGACATATCCAGTGTTACCAGTCAGAGGGATTATAACAATTGAGAGATATATAAATATTTTCAGCTCTCTTATGCTCTCTATGTTGCAGTGCTAATTGCAGCATATCCTTGCTGCTGACAGCATTCCACCTCTGCCATGCAGTATCATCTCCATGGGCTGTTACTCCTATTTCTTCAATCATGATATTTCCTCTGATAGAGCAGAGCTGTGACATGCATCCCTATATCAAGCTTAAAATTAATGGAGTAGGGCAGCATGGATGGGGAGGCAGGGGAACAATGTCTAACAAGCATATATTTACAACAGAAGGTGCTTATACTACCTTAACCTCTTAGTTGAAGAGCATGTTTCTTTGAAGACATCCAATCGCATATTGTTTGGTCCAGCTCAAAATTTAGATTTTGAGGGCAATGTTATGTGCCCTGCCAATTCGTCTTAAATATGGTTATTTATTTTTTATTACTTTGAAAGGTATTTTAAATCTGTAGCATCTCAACGCAATTGTTTTATTTCCCTCAGATGAGCCATAACAATAAACAAACTGATGGTTTTAAAGCTTGTCACCTTGCACTAAATCAATACTCTTTTGCTGGCCTTAAATTCTATATAGCAGCAATGTTTCAGCATTTTCTTTGTGGGCAAGCTTTTAAACTGCACTGTAATGATACTGCGTTATTTTTCTCTAATCAAGCTTTCAACGATCTGTTCTGAAAGCGGTGTCGTGCTTTTCTTTTCAATTTCAATTTTTAACTAATGCTATCTTCATATTGTTCCCACACAATGATTTTATCACCTATTCTTTTCCCTGATCAAAATGAGGAGTTACTACTCAAAGTTTGTGAGAAGATTTGTAGCTCGGGTGCTCGTTGTTGTGGTTCTGTTCGCCGAGCTGGGAATTTGTATTGCAGACGTTTCGCCCCCTGTCTAGGTGACATCCTCAGTGCTTGGGAGCCTCCTGTGAAGTGCTTCTGTGATGTTTCCTCCGGCATTTATAGTGGTTTGTCTCTGCCGCTTCCGGTTGTCAGTTCCAGCTGTCTGTTGCAGTAGTCGGTATATTGGGTCCAGGTCAATGTGCTTATTGATTGAATCTGTGGATGAGTGCCATGCCTCTAGGAATTCCCTGGCTGTTCTCTGTTAGGCTTGTCCTATAATAGTAGTGTTGTCCCAGTCGACAACATTACTATTATAGGACAAGCCAAACAGAGAACAGCCAGGAAATTCCTGGAGGCATGGCACTCATCCACAGATTCAATTAATAAGCACATTGACCTGGACCCAATATACCGACCACTGCAACGGACAGCTGGAACTGACAACCGGAAGCGGCAGATTCAAACTACTATAAATGCCGGAGGAAACATCACAGAAGCGCTTCACAGGAGGCTCCCAAGCACTGAGGATGTCACCTAGACAGGGGACGAAACGTCTGCAACACAAATTCCCAGCTCGGCGAACAGAACCACAACAAGGAGTTACTACCTTCTGGAGCCATGAAAGACCTTTCCTGCTTCCTCACAATTAATATAAATGTTTTTCTCCCTTTCACATCCTAAAAACAATATGAACTGCTCGGGCTCCAGTCTTAATAAATCTTCATACCAAAATCAAAGCTTAAATTATGAATGTCCAGTTTTATCACAAACTTTAAATTCTTCCCTCTCTTTCCATTTGATTTTGTTTTCACACTCTTTCAAATTTCCCTTTTGTCACCCTAAATGTATGCTGCAACCTCTTCCAATATCGTAGCCTCGGTGTAAATTTGATCGTTTGTCTCTTGCTCTGTACAGGGCAGCCATACCTTGTTCATAATGAAGGTGATGTTCATTTTGAAGATAATGTATTCCCTTTTACTTCCACCCTTCACAGTCTGAACTTTTGCACTGTCATTTATCACTTTATCTATAAAGTTTTCTAACTTCACTCACTGAGATGAGAATTGCTTCCACAGATCTTCCTTCTTGAAGAACCCTGTAACTTCCTAATGTTATTAATTTTTAACCTGCTTCCTAATGTGCTTTTTTCCCTGGATCTCTTACCAACTGATTATAGTGGAGCAAAGTAGAGCAATATGTACATAAACTAGCCCAGGCCATAAAGCAGGAGGACAGGGACTTCAGTGACAGGGAAATATACTGAGCTTGACTGAAACCTACTCACATACATGACATAGTAAAATTTTAACAAAGTAAATTGAAATGTAGACTTTCATACATATGAGATGAACTATGTCAATTTATAACATGAACTCTAAATATACACTAAATGTTATCATGTTGCTTCATTACTGTTGTGATTTGTGGTGATACCCAGGGCCACATTAACTTGGGAAATGCTGCTCTAGGTTATGTAACTTTTTTTTGGACTAGTGAACAATCATTGCAAATATTTAGCCATACTCTCCGCTGATTGTTCTTCACTTGCAACCCCCAACCATGATTGATATCTTTGCGTCCACCCCCACTCTACATTAACTGTCCTAGAACTTCTCCCCGCCCCTGACAATTTTGGAAGCATTGGCTCAGACAGCTTTATTATGCTTTCCACTCCCATCAAGTGTAAACTGGCCGCCAGCTCCTCAATGCCATTAAGGGGAGATGGAACATGGCCAGGGAATCGAGGGTGTCAGGGTTGGATTCGGGAGGCTGTAACAAGCACAGGAAGGGAGGGGAGACCTTCGAAGGCTGCTCCCCAGTTCTCTTATTGTCACTTGACAGGTCATGATGTTGGATCCCAGGCCAGTGGCTGAGGACATTTTCAGTACAAACATAATCCCTCCAGCCCAGAGACAGTTTAAAAATCAGGGGTCACCTATTTAAGATGATGATGAGAAATTTTCCCAGAAGGTCAAGAAGTCTTTGGAACAATTTCTCAAAAAGAGAGTGGAAGCTGAATATTTTAAAGGCAGAGTTCGATAAATCCTTGATAAGGAAGGGGGTGAAAGGTCGTCTGGAGTAGATGGACATGTAGAGCAATCAGATTTTAAACAATGGAGCAGGCTCGTGGGGGCTGAGTGGCCTACTCTTGCTGAAAAATTTCCAAGACTTTTCCACATTATCCAGCCCAGAAACTATCTCCAATGGATGGAAAACATTTTAGCCACAGTGTCTGAACTTGCAAGTATCAACTGACAGTACCAGCATTATTAATAGATCAGTCAATTTCATCTTTGAGTCCAACTCCAGAAACTGTGCAGAAAAGAAGTGTCAAACATTCTAGTTCACTAGTGACCTTTACCATGATCGATGCCCATTTTCACACAAGTTGTGATACTAAGACCGTGTGTCTTCTGTGGATTCAAAAGATCTCACAACATGATTTGGAATAGCATAGCATCTAGTCCCATACTCTGATCAATATTGATTCCTTAATGAATAAATATTATAACAACAGATACTTTAGCCATTGTCATAGTTTTTCGACATAAATTGACTACTGTGTTTCCTAAATTCAAACAGTCACTGGCCTTCAAAAATGCTTCAGTGCTTTGTCGTGTCCTTTGGTCATGAAAGTGTTTTCTAAATATAACTTGTTAAAAATGTCATTCCATGTCAAATTATGCATGAAAAGCAAAAAGGAGGGGAAATAAAATATGATTGAGAGGGATAAATAAACTAAAAGAAAGGCTTAATATCCAATATTTATTAACACAAACAAATGACAATCCGTACTATGAAAGCAAACTTCCAGAGAAATTGATGGCAATAGTCATGACTTAACACACCACTAAAGCATTCATATACAAGGATGGACAAGCCCCAACTTTCTGGTGAGTTTAGTAGGCATCAATCATGTAAGCATCCCAAATTCACACCATTTTGAGTTTCAAGGCCAAGTCACACAATGAGATCAGCGTCATTTGTGTAGCACCAGTTCAACTAGACATATGTGGGGGTTAACAGATTTTGCAGTCCAATTTACAGTCTGATAATACTGATCACCTTCAAGGGCAGCTAGGGACAGGCAATAAATATTGGCCAGTCAGTGATGCCAACATCCTACAAGTGGATTTAAAAAAAGTCAGCTTCATCATAATTATTATGGTAAACAATCTGGGTCATGGGACATTTTAATTACTGCCAGTTATTGCCTACTCATTGTTGTCACACCAGTTTTTAATCAAATCATAATGTCTTTTAACAAGCTCTTAGCTTCTCTCATGAAGTTCTAAAATATGGTGCCCCTACTGTTATAATTCTGTGTGGTTTCATATGTTAGTTTTCTTTTGAGATGCTGGAAATCAAGTCAGGCTAATTACCAAAGTTCAGTGATTTATTTGTTTTAATTGTTCAATTATACAAATGTTCTAAGCTAGATCAACATTTCACAGTTGAAATGATTGTAAATCCAGGTAATGATCTTGCATTCTCTGCTGGGGCTCAATAACAGTAGTCAGGATGCCTCCACCATTGCTGTTTTGATGCATCACACACTTCTGTGGAAATGACTTTTTATGGCAGATAATAAAAAAGAAAATAAATAAGAAGGTAATGATGACCAACTTTGTTCAAGATGTGAGAATTTACAGTGGTTCAGTTCTGGCTAGTCCTTAGGACAGAATGTCTTCCACACACATAGATAATGGTAATAAAATTCACAGCTCATAAAAATGGATTGAAATATCTGCAGAAACACTGCTAGATGAAACAAAATGTTTATGAGTCGTCTCTCAAAGCAATCAATTAATGTTTTAATGTATTTACATTGCAGGAGGTAATAGGTACTACATTCACCATGGAGCACATGAAATATTTGGAATGCTCAAGAAAGAATGAATAATTTGAATATTTTTCCTGTTAGCATATTGTTTTATTTCATTTTGCCATACAAAATTTGAATTTGTTTGAAAGATTAATGACGCCTCAACATCTGTCACGTCAAACATGGGCAGTTTGAATCTTGTGATTTATAAGAGTGGAGCAAAGATCCCTTCCAAACAAAATTGTAAAACACATCAAACAATTCTACCTGGCAGCTGGAGCAGTAAGTTCTAATGAAAACCCATCACCAGCATGTGCTACGGAATAAGTAGCAATTAAGACTCAGGGCAAGTTTATTTGAATTAATCCAAAAGATTTGACAATGTGGGTGGCACGGTGGCACAGTGGTTAGCACTGCTGCCTCACAGCGCCAGAGACCCGGGTTCAATTCCCGACTCAGGCGACTGACTGTGTGGAGTTTGCACATTCTCCCCGTGTCTGCGTGGGTTTCCTCTGGGTGCTCCAGTTTCCTCCCACAGTCCAAAGATGTGCAGGTCAGGTGAACTGGCCATGCTAAATTGCCCGTAGTGTTAGGTAAAAGGGGCATATGTAGGGGAATGGGTGGGTTGCGCTTTGGCGGGTCAGTGTGGACTTGTTGGGCCGAAGGGCCTGTTTCCACACTGTAAGTAATCAAATCTTATTATGTAAGTATTGGTTAATCTGATGACTTTGTTCCTTTATCTCTCCCTCTATTCATATGATTTTCTAAATATTTCATGGAAACTTGAAATAAGCATTGAATACCTTTGTCTCTGTAACATCTCTTATGGCTACTGACTTTCCAAAATTACTTAGTAGAACTGTCAACTCAGTGAGAGTATTTTAAGGCAGAAACAAGAAAATGTTATCCTTCTAGCTGGTCAGTGAAGACTTGCAGGAGAATAAAGTTCAATTATTTTTGAAAAAGGAAGAGTATTAAGTTCAATGAATGGTAAATTGTGTTCCATTTCTTTTCACCCTTACAAAAGGACGTATAGCCTAGATTGTGCATTAGAACACTAAACAAACCAAATTACGTAAATGCTGGAAATCAGAAACAAAATCATAAATTGTCAGAAAACCTCAGCAGGTCTGGCAGTATCTGTTGAGAGAAAGCAGAGTTAACAGTTCACATCCCGTGACCCTTGTTCAGAACAGTTCAGAACTGATCTGAACAAGGGCAATTGGATCTGAAACGTTACTCTGCTTTCTCTTCACCAATGCTGCCAAACCTGCTGAGGTTTTCTAGCAATTTATGATTTTGTTTGTGCTATAGAAACAATGGTGTTGCCAGTAGTACTCATTATCAACAAGAAGTGGATGTGACAACAACTACCAGTGACTGCACGTCGGCAATTAAACATGAAAATCTAAAAGTTGTGTTGAAGTTTGTGCTGCTCTTCAACACAAACTTTTTTGTAATATTGCCTCATTGAGGGATTTGGTGTAGAAATTCAAAAACTCCTGATATGTGCCCACTGGATATCTATATAAACCAAACAAAATTAAGGCTTATCTAATCGCATATAAGTTATTTTCTTAAAAAAAGAAATCATCATAGCTACCCTTAATCCATCTCTATAGAACTGGAAACTTATTTCTTAAGTTTGAAACCTCATTATTCCAGATTTTAATTATCGGAAAAGTTTGTTTTTGCATCTCATCTGTTATCCCCCTCTCTCTCACGATTTCATTTTCCATATATCATTTTACATTAAATATACACAAACATAAAATTAATGTGTGCCTCAGTTCAAATTCTTGAACCTTGAGGAGACACACCTTGGTTCACTTTGTTGAAATCCCAGAGCCTCTGCAAAAGCCTTGCCTGAGAACCACCAATCACACAGTGAAAGCTGGCAGAATAATCAGAACACGAGGCCATTTAGCCCCTTCAGCCTGTTCACCACTCAATAATATCATAATTGAATTTATGTGGCTAAGTCCAGGCATAATGAATAACAAAGGCCATTCCTTCTCCATTGTACAAATCTGAGCCCACATATTTCTTTATATTAATCTTCATAATACATATCAGACTCTATTTGTGCTCTTACTTAACATTACTGTTCTACCTACATCAGGATAAAAAACAAAATTGAGACAATTAAAAATTTGTATTGTCTCACAGATTTAGGAACTCTATCTCATCATTGTTATTGGTATACAAAGGGAAAAGTATTTATACATTTTTGAAAACAGGAGGATAAATAATTTAAACATTTACTGCACTGGTACCAATTCCATTATGTGTAAACAAATGTCTTTCAGAATGTTTTCAGAGGAGATAATTATGGCATTTCATTGGTCATCACTTATACATGGAATCTTAGTAGACAACAAGCACTTGCTACAGAAAGCAGCAATTTTGGATTACCACCTAAAAGTAATTTCTATCCCACCTAATTTCACAGAAATCCACTATTAATATAAAATAGTTCCTATGTCCCATCTGATAGCTCAGGCCAGGGACATCACATTCTTACCCTCCCTTTGAATGGATTTCATCAATTTTTGCTTGTGTTATTTAATCTATGGATATAAATGGAAATGTCTGCTGTGGGCAATGACAAATGACATTTCAGACACTTTTGCGTGCTACAAGCGTATAACTGAACTTGAGGAAGTCTAGAAATTTGGTAGTCAGGAAACTTTTAAATGCAAGCTAAACACTGCAGATGCTGGGAATCAAAGTGCTGGAGAAACTCAGCAGTTCTGACAGATTTCCAAAGACATCATTCTGGTCTTGAAACATTAACTGCTTCTCTCCCCACAGATGCTGCCAGACCTGCTGAGTTTCTCCAGCATTTTGTTTTTATTTCATGCCTTTAAAACTAATCCATACATAAAACTTGACCAAATAACTTGACAATTTTACCAAATCTGTGGGCTCACCACACTAACGTCTACTCATCTTTCCTTTATATTGTCATTTTTTAAAATAGCTTGTTTGCTCGATTACATATTATAAATAGAAAATAGTCTATTGATTCTTTGGTCGTAAAGTGCTGAAATCACTTGGAATTTGTTTTGGAATAACTATTGAAGCATTACAAAATGTCAAATTGTGACTTTCTGCTTATTTATTGCACAAAGATTAAAATCTATTGCAACAAGTTATTAAATAATGGATAGTTTACAACATTGAAAGAGGTCATTTAGCCCATGGGGTATACACCAGCTCTCTGCAAGAATGACTCAGCTTGCTTCACTCCCCCATCCTTTCTCTGTTAAATTTATGTATTTTATCTTCAGGTGCTTATAAATTCTCTTTTGGAACCCAAATTTAATTCGCCTCCATCACCCTGGATGTAGGTTTGCTCGCTGAACTGGAAGGTTCATTTCCAGATGTTTCATCACCCTACTAGGTAACATCTTCAGTGGTTGAAACTTTATTGCTGGAACAGCACAGCAGGTCAGGCAGCATCCAGGGAACAGGAGATTCGACGTTTCGGGCACAGGCCCTTCTTCAGGAATGAGCAGAGAGTGTTCAGCAGGAGAAGATAAAAGGTAGGGAGGAGGGACTTGGAGGAGGGGCGTTGGAAATGTGATAGGTGGAAAGAGGTCAAGGTGAGGGTGATAGGTCGGAGTAGGATGGAGGCGGAGAGGTCAAGAAGAAGACTGCAGGTCAGGAAGGCGGTGCCGGGCTGGAGGGATTCGGCTGAGACAAGGTGGGGGGAGGGGGGATGAAGAAACTGGTGAAGTCCAAGTTCATCCCCTGTGGTTGGAGGGTTCCCAGTCGGAAGATAAGACGCTCCTCCTCCGACCGTCGCGTTGTTGTGGTTTGGCGGTGGATGAGTCCAATGACCTGCATATCCTCGGTGGAGTGGGAGGGGGAGTTGAAATGCTGTGCTACAGGGTGGTTGGGTTGGTTCGTCCGGGTGGCCCAGAGGTGCTCTCTGAATCGCTCCGCAAGTAGGCGGCCTGTCTCCCCAATATAGAGGAGGCCACACCGGCTGCAGCGGATGCAGTAGATGATGTGGGTGGAGGTGCAGGTGAATCTGTGGCGGATATGGAAGTTTCCTTTGGGGCCTTGGAGAGAAGTGAGGGGGGAGGTGTGGGCGCAAGTGTTGCACCTCCTGCGGTTGCAAGGGAAGGTGCCGGGAGTGGAGGTTGGGTCGGTGGGGGGTGTGGATCTGACAAGGGAGTCGCGGAGGGAGTGGTCTCTACGGAAAGCTGATAGGGGAGGGGAGGGAAATATATCCTTGGTGCTGGGGTCTGTTTGGAGGTGGCGGAAGTGACGGCGGATGATGCGCTGTACATGGAGATTGGTGGGGTGGTAGGTGAGGACCAGTGGGGTTCTGTCCTGGTGGCGGTTGGAGGGGCGGGGCTCAAGGGCAGAGGAGCGGGAAGTGGAGGAGATGCGGTGGAGGGCACCGTCGACCACGTCGGGGGGGAAATTGCGGTCCTTGAAGAAGGAGGCCATCTGTGTTGTACGTATTTTGAACTGGTCCTCCTGGGAGCAGATGCGGCGGAGACGAAGGAATTGGGAGAATGGGATGGTGTTTTTACAGGGGGCAGGATGGGAGGAGGTGTAGTCCAGGTAGCTGTGGGAGTCGGTTGGTTTGTAGTAGATGTCCGTGTTGATTCGGTCGCCTGAGATAGAAACAGAAAGGTCTAGGAAGGGGAGGGAGGAGTCCGAGACTGTCCAGGTGAATTTGAGGTCGGGGTGGAAGGTGTTAGTGTAGTGGATGAACTGTTCAACCTCCTCGTGGGAGCACGAGGTAGCGCCGATACAGTCATCAATGTAGCGAAGGAAAAGATGGGGGGTGGGGCCAGTGTAGTTGCAGAAGATGGATTGTTCCACATACCCTACGAAGAGGCAGGCATAGCTGGGGCCCGTGCGGGTGCCCATGGCTACTCCTTTTGTTTGGAGAAAGTGGGAGGATTGGAAAGAAAAGTTGTTCAGGGTGAGGACCAGTTCGGTCAGTCGAAGGAGGGTGTCGGTGGAAGGGTACTGGGTGGTACGGCAGGAAAGGAAGAAGCGGAGTGCTTTGAGTCCTTCGTGATGGGGGATGGAGGTGGGCCTCAGGTGAAGCACTGCTGATAAGTCCTGCTTTCTATTTATATGTTTGGATTTCTTTGGGTTGGTGATGTCATTTCCTGTGGTGAAGTCACTTCCTGTTCTTCCTGTCCCAAAGAAACCTAAACATATAAATAGCACTTAACAGCAGTGCTTTACCTGAGGCCCAATGAAGATGTTACCTAGTAGGATGACGAAACGGCTGGAAATGAACCTTCCAGCTCAGCGAGCAAACCTACATCCAGAACCTCAACCTGAGCCACAAATCCTCTCAAAACTCTATCACCCTCTCAGGCAATATATTATAATATTTAGTTACTCATTGTGAGCGCTGCTGTCTGTCTCTTGTCTTTGGAGATGGTACACAATGCCATCATTTTAGCATGATGCACACCCAACAACTATGTTTTCAAAGCAGAACCTGAGAGATCCAAATCCACTAGTCAGAGAAATATGCTGTGGACTTTGATTCTTAATTGTCCAAGTGCAATTACATCTTGAGTGATAGTTTAGAAAAGCAACTTGTTGTACAATCATAGTTTGAGAATTTTGGATCTTTCATTTAATAAGGCATTTAGAAAGTGATTCATTTTTTTTCCCTTCTGGAAGGTTAACTTATTAGATTTGCCAGCCTTGGGGAAAACATTAAATTCCTGTATAATGTTAATGCAAATCAGATTTCAAATTTTTGAATTTTTAAACATCCAAATACTGAGAATATTTCCCAAGCAATTACAGGCATCTAATTTTGCAGGCAAAACTATTTTTCTTTGATGCTAAGTAATCCATGCTTAGTACTAATTTTTGCACTGAAAATACTTGATGCACATCAAGGTAGTTAGTATGGGGATTCAGTACCAGAGGCGATATTTTAGTCTTTGGCACTGAGCTAACTGGTGTCATTTATTGACAGCTATCTCTGGTGGAATGACCAAGAATGTTACACAGTGGACATTGCTTCATGTGTAAGGGATAGCATAAACTCAAAAGGGAGATTTTCACTGTTCTTTACTGCAAATCCTAAAACAGTTTTTAATGCACTTACTAGAAATATGAAACATCAGAATCCTCGCTCTAGGTTCTCACCAAGCTGCTAACACAGGTTTTGTCAACAAGAAGGAAGGAACAGAACTCAACATTCATTCATCTTACATTGAATTTCGATGAGTGTTTGGCAGAAACTTGCAATAGGTGAAAGTGCACTTCAGAGCAAAACATTTTACAGAGGGTCAATGCCTTGTGTGAGCAAGGCATGAAAGAAGAGAGAAGCAGTAAATAACTGAACTAAATAGTCTAATTAAATGAGTAAAGAATGTCAAAAGCAAAACACAGTTCAGAAAGAGACAGTCAGAAATAAAAAGAATATTTTCTTACAAAATCTCCTTTAAATACTCAAGGTATGAGACTGTGCACTCGGAGAAGAATGCTTGGTAGCAATTAAAACTTATCACACACCAACTTTCTCCTGTATGACCAAAACTGAACTTTCTCTGCAATGAATTCCTGGTGTGTACTTACATTAACTTTATGCCAGTCATATGCTGAATTCATCAACAAAGACCCAAACTGGTGAAGCTGCTGTGAAGGATTTCCTCAGGCCAGACAGTAATTTCTGCTTGTCTACATTTAACTGCATGAGCAGATATAGAAAACTGTAGTCTGATTCACACCTAAAGCCGATGATCTCACTGTTATTCCCATCATAAATCTAGGCCGTTGAAACTAGTATAATTGGTTTCTAATTTACTGCATTACTGGCTTTTATCTAGATTGGACCCACATAACTTAACTCATTGAAAGTATAAAATTACAAAAGAATGTATTATAAGAAGCTGATTGTGCTGTAGGAATTAAAAGATAACCAGATTTTTCAGTCAAAAACCCATATCAAAAATGGTGCATCTGCTATGGAGCACCTGATATCAGTTACATTTCAAGAATAATATTTAAATCAATTATGATTCATTCAATATGATCATCTTGTTTTGGTATTCATACATTTACAGTGTTACGACTGTCTTCATGCTGAAAAGTCTCAAAAGATTTCATGGATGCATTTGGAGAAAATAGACACCCAGCCAACAATGAATATTAGGAAAGGACACAAAGCAACAATAAAGTCTGGCCTTACCAATGATGCAATTATTCTATAGTTTATAAATAAATGATAGAGTGCATGACAAAAATCAAAGAAAGGTAAAGACTAGGATGAGGGATTGAACAGTGGAAAACATTTTAGAGGTAGTATGTAGCAGAAACTTGGAAGCGTTTAGCCACAAGTTGAATGCTTTAATTTTGAAATGCTGGGAAACCAGAACCTAAGTGCCAGTCCTAGGTATAACGGATATGGTGATTGATCTGAAATCAAATGTTGCAGCCTAGTTCTGGATGCATTCAAACTTATGGAAAATGGAGGATGAATCATCCATGGAAGTACTGGAGTGATCAACTCTGGACATGAGAAATATATAACTAAAAGAGAAGAACTATAGAGGAGGTGATGGCCTGGTGGTGTTATTGCTGGGCTATTAATCTGAAGATCCAGGTAAAGTTCTGAGGACCCTGGTTTGAATACCGCCATGGCAGATGGTGGAATTTGAATTCAATGAAAATCTGGAATTAAAAGTCCATGAAACCATTGTCGATTGTCAGGAGGAAAAAAAAACCATCTAGTTCACTAATGCCCTTTATGATAGGAAACTGCCATCCTTACCTGGTCTGGCCTACATGTGACACCAGACCCACAGCAAGGTGGTTGACTCTCAACTGGCCTCTGGGCAATTAGTGGTGGGCAATGAATGCTGGTCTAGCCAGCAAAGCCAACATCCTATGAATGAATAAAAATGAATAAATTAACTGAAGTAAGAATGGAGCTACTTAATATTAGACATGAAAATAGCTTGGAATGGAAAGCTTACAAAATCAGAAACGCAATACAGGTATAAAACCAAGTACCAATTTTACATCAAACTTGGAATGCTCCTTCCTGTTAAAAATGTATATAATTTAGTAATAAAGAATTATGCCATATTTTTGCTAATAGTAGCATTGATGTCATTCTCAATCTCCAGCAAAATCCTCTAAGGCAATAAGTCATCAGAAGGAAGTGCTCTATCCCTTACTTTAGATTATCCCATAAAAGATCAAGATAGTTAAGTGTCAGTGAGGGATAAATAGTTTGTAATTAATGCGTGAATTGAAATCAGTAGCAGCATTACTTCCAAGCTTTAACATGCTCTCAAAACTTGAAAACAATTGTCAAATAAAATATTTGCAATGCATGCTGATGCTTCTGACATCTATTACAATACTTGTGAAAAAAATCTATACTGTGTGTTTAGATGTTATATTTGACTAGAGCGACATTGCCTATTGTTGCTTACAAATCACAACCAATCAAGTCGATGTTTTATGGCACAGTAATCAGTAGTTACGGAGATATTTGTATGGTATTTTGACAGCCCGTATAGAACCTTAGATGTTTCTTCACATTTTAGCACCATGGATGAAATTAAATCATGCTGAGAGTACAACAGCACAGCATGAGTTTTAGGTTTTGCAACTTAAATTTATAAAATAGCTGCAAAAGCTGGGTAAATTTATGCAAAGCAATCTAAAACCAGGTAGGTAAAGAAATGTCAGTGCAGTGACAACAGAGATTAAAACTGTGGAGATCAACAATAAGTGGCATTGATTTATTCATATTACTTATTTCTTAATTTAGTACATTAATGTGTTCCACAGCAAACAAATCACCAAATGGTTGTGCTTAATCTCTATCAATTCACATATTTGAAGGGTTATATAGGGGTAAAGAGAGGGGGGATTCATTTTGTGTATTCAACTAAAAAGAAAACTTAACAGGTTCCTCCAGGAATTTTTCTGATTAAAATTGAATGACATTGATCCATTTATTATGAATCATCTAAAAAGATAGCCTGGACACCAACTTTTTCTTATTTTTAAAGGCAAGTGTAAGGTATTACATTCTGGATGCAATTCAATTAGCCAAAATACCAGGCTTGAAGCAAAACACTTTATAGTTAGCACACAACAGAGGAAAGAAGAATTGGAATAACTTAACACCTTTGTAAAATCGAGTAGCATAATAGGTTATTTAACTACTTAACAACAACTGTTACAATATAGTGATATCCCATAAACACCTTGACCTCTTTCTACCTATCGCATTTCCAACGCCCCTCCCCCAAGTCCCTCCTCCCTACCTTTTATCTTAGCCTGCTGGACACACTTTCCTCATTCCTGAAGAAGGGCTTATGCCCAAAACGTCGATTCTCCTGTTCCCTGGATGCTGCCTGACCTGCTGCACTGTTCCAGCAACACATTTTCAACCCAGTATCCCATAAACACACCCTTGGCAAAGCCAAATTCAGTAAAACATGTGCAATTCTACAGCAGAGAGAACTCCAGCTTTTAGCCATAACAGACAGAGGAATAACAGCTTCCACATCTAATTCAAGACTCCAGCAGCTCCTGAAAGTTAAACTAAAATCCTGATTCTGTGGGAGCTTGACGTCACCCCTTCATATTGCTTCTATTGTTTCAATTGTTTAAAAACCTCAAGGGCATTTACAAGCTGTTTACTTGGAACAGATCGCTCCTTACTTCCGTTTCAATCTCCCTTCATTAAAAAAAGGGAGAAAATACACCTCTTAAAGCCATAGTATCATCATCCCATTCAACATATAAACAAACACAAGCTCTAAAATGACAAAAAAAACTTGGTCCAAAATTTATTTAGTCCAAATTGTAAAATCTAAATTCCTTACAGTTTTAAGACTGCTCAATAATTTAAGCCACCTTAGAGATGCAACTCTTGATTAATCCCCATGGTCTGCGATTGGACTCTGTTGGTGCAGTTCATCAATTTAAATAAAAGGGGCCATAGTCAAAGATCTACGTTCCTCATGCCATTTCTCATGCTTTACAAAGTAGGATGATGCACACTGATTAAAGTTCAGGAAATAAATTAGTAAAATCTTACAATTTGATGGTTAGTCATTATTAATTGTTGGTTAAGGCATCTGGTTTGAAGAGAATTTCCAAATACTAAACATAATTTTACATAGAAATATAGGTACAATATAAAGTTTTCAACCTACAAAACCACAACAACCAACGTGAAAAGAAATCAGAAGATTAAAAAAATGTAACTTCAAGTCATGCCATGGACATCCACGTCCAGCATCCTCAGTGTTTGCTACAGAGGCACATACATCACACCATTTCTCCACCCATTGGTCCCCAGGACCAAATGCATGGCAACAGTCAGGAAGGGTGGTGAGGGGAGGGAGTGTTGTTGTAAGCGAGGACCCCAATACTCAAGGGAACAGGAGGCACCCAACCAGAGGTGGAATCACACACAGGGCTCCTTCATGGTTCCACTCAGGAATCAGTGAAAGTGTCACGTCTCCCACAAGGCCTGTGTTACCATGCCCCGCCCCCGCCTCCCCCCATCCCCAGCACCACCTCAACTTCTCTACTTCACAGGATGTGATGAATGGAGTCCTGCAGATATCTGTGCTTGGCCTCAACATTTTACACTTTATATCAATGACTTGAGTGATTAGAGCAAAGGCATGGCAGCTAAATTTGCAGAATACACTGAAATGTATAGGAAAGCATATTGTGAAGAGACAACGATGTTACAGATGGCTCTAGGAAGGTTGAGTGAACAAGTAAAAATCTAGCAGATGGAGTATAATGTGGGAAAATGTAATTTGTTCACTTAAGTGAGAAGATTAAAAGAAACAGAGTATTACTTAAATAGAGAACAATTGGAGAATTCTGAGCCGCAAAGAGATCTTGGTGTATGAGTCACAAAATGTGAGTATGCAGGTACAGTAATATAGTTAAGAGGGCTAATGGAATGTTCTCCTTTATTATTAGAAGAATTGAAGTGGTATGCTGCAGTTATACGGGGCATTTGAGAGCCCACAACTTGAATACTGAGAGTTGTTTTAGTCCCCTTAATTAAGGAAGGATGTGAATTCATTTGGGAAGCAGTTCAAAGGAGGTTTACCAGATTAATACTCAGAACAAGGGCAGTCTCTGTTTAAAAACTAAGGTATTAAAGAGGGCAATTGATGATTATTTAGATAGGAATAATGTGAAAAGGTATGGGGAGAAAAGAAACAGGAGAAATAATCATTTGAGAAGCCGATGCAGACATGGTGAACAGAATGGCTTCTTTCTGCACCATAACACTGAAAAGTAGCTTTGACAAACTGGACATGTTTCCATTGGAGTCCACAAGTGTGGGGGTGGCCGAATGAATGATCCTAAATAGTCAAGGAGGAGGATGTGGAGAGACTGTTTCGTCTTATGGCTCAGTCTAAAATTAGGAACACTTTTATTTAATATTAGGAATCACCCTTTTCAGAATCACTCAGAATTAGTTTCTAAAGGTTGAGAGACTTTGGAAGTCTGCCTCAGAAGGCAGTGTGGATGAGATCATTGAATGTCTTTAAGGCGAGGTAGTCCGATTCTCATTAGGCAGCAGAACCAATGATTATAGGGGTAGATGAGCATGTGGAGGTCAAAATATAAACAGAACATCCACGGTCTTATTGAATGGTGAAGCAGGCTTGAGGGCCCAAATGTTATTTCATGTTTTTGTACAGATTGATTCTAAACACAGGTCCCATGACTTAAGACACCACGTTCAACATGTCAACTTCCAAAATGAGCCTGTTTCTATGAAAATTACACAAACTTTGAAATACTCACTTCCACAATTGCCCTGAATTGCTGATGGCACATCAACTAATGAAATCTTCACTGACCTCATAATCCCAATTATTGAAAACAGTAAACACCAATAATGGGATGGTAGGAATCTTCATCCCCCCTCCCCCCACCTTGTCTCAGCCGAATCCCTCCAGCCCGGCACCACCTTCCTGACCTGCAGTCTTCTTCTTGACCTCTCCGCCTCCACCCTACTCCGACCTATCACCTTCACCTTGACCTCTTTCCACCTATCACATTTCCAACGCCCCTCCTCCAAGTCCCTCCTCCCTACCTTTTATCTTCTCCTGCTGAACACTCTCTGCTCATTCCTGAAGAAGGGCATGTGCCCGAAACGTCGAATCTCCTGTTCCCTGGATGCTGCCTGACCTGCTGTGCTGTTCCAGCAATAAAGTTTCAGCTCAGATCTCATAATTAGGCCCTAACGGCCATTTTTAGAGGTCCATTAATTGGATTTCTTTTCCGTTCATGGAATGTGGGCACCATTTGAAACTTATAGCAAATTCTTAAATTATTTAGCCCATTCATTTGAAATGAAACACGCTCAGCAAATTTGACCTAGGTACTGATCACTGACGATATGGACATTTTCATGATAAATCAGCATGAGAAATATTAACTATGAAGTTTATAAACTTAAAAAATCACACAACACCAGGTTATAGTCCAACAGGTTTATTTGGAAGAGCTAACTTTCGGAGCACTGCTCCTTCATCAGGTGGTTGTGGAGAATAAGATCGTAGGATACAGAATTTATAGCAAAAGTTTACAGTGTAATGTAACTGAAATATATATTGAAAAAGACTTGGATTGTTTGTTAGTCTCTCATCTTTTAGAATGGGCATGTTAGTTTCAGTTCTTTCATATATAAATTCCAGAACTTTTTGGAAGTTACATTCTCAAGTGAACACGCCAGTCCAACACCGGCACCTCCAAATTATGAAGTTTATGCCTCCCTCTCTACTGAAAATGGTTTGAGAACACTATTCCATGAGAGGTCTGTCAAGTTGAGAGTGCGCAGTTATTAAAGAAAAACAATTAAAGTTAACATGTCGAAGGAGTTTATGAAGTTGAACCACCTATGCAAAAGCAAAGATTTGAATTCCAGCTATCAGAAATTTAGAGAGAATCAGGTCTCTAAAGTCCAGGCTAAGAAACCAATTTTAAGATATTTGGCACTGACTACTTTTAAGATGTGTTATCAATCCAGACTAGTCGCAATTAGGATTTTAATGTTGAAACATTCCTCATCTCGCTTGTTACTCAAATCAGTCATGAGCAGCTTCTACTCCAATTACTGAGCTTAATGAAGGGAGACCAACAGGCAATTGGTAACAATTCAGGGTGAATTTTCTACGACATCGCTCTGGAATATTCAGATGTTTAAAGCATATTGCTTGGCTACTTTGTTAAAATAGTATTTTGTCTAGCTATGGTGGATTGCTCAACGTAAAAGGAACTTCCTTTCAGGTCAGTATAATTGTAGAAGAAATAAATTTGCATTTACATTGCACTTTTACAACTTCAAGCCATCCCAAAACACTTCACAGATAATACAATACTTATAAAAGCATCACAGTAGAGAGTGGGTTGCTGGGAAAGCACGGCAGGTCAGGCAGCATCCGAGGAGCAGGACAGTCAACGTTTTGGGCATAAGCTTATGCCCAAAACATCAATTCTTCTGCTCCTCGGTTGCTGCCTGACCTGCTGTATTCTCCCAGCAACACACTTTCAACTTTGATCTCCAGCAGCTGCAGTCCTCACTTTCTCCTTATAAAAGAGTCATTACTGCTAGACTCTCGGAAACACAGCAGCCGATTTACAGAGCAAGTTCCCACAAACAATGTGATACTGACCAGAAAATCTGTTTTATGGTGTCGATTTACAAATGGACATTGGCCAGGACGTTGTTCTTCTTCAAAACAGTGTATTGCCAATTTCTGGCACCAGCCAAGATAGCTGGCCTCTATTAAATGTCTCACCTGAAAAATATGGCACCTTTGACAATACAGCACCTCAGGCTGACACTCCAGTACGTTGCTAAGTTTTTATACTGAAGCCTCTAGAGTGGGACTGAAAGCTACAGCCTTGTGACTCCGTCAAAGTACTACCACAGCTGAGACGCAGGATGATAGAAAAAGTGACCCAACCAGAAGCGATCTCACCAACACAAAAGAATAACATTTCAAACCACGCCAATAAAATGGAAGATGAGTGTCTCCCAAGTGTTAAAAAAAATGCATTGTAGAAGATCATCAAAATAGCCTGAAGTCACCGGAAACGAGCTAAAATTTGTTGAAAATAGAATGACTGTTAAAAAGACAGACAACCTCATAATAACTATTAAAGCAATCAAAATGTTTCTCATGATGCACTGGCCAGCCCTTCCCACTACTCTGCTAAACCAGAATTGTGTGTTCAGTGGTCAATGGATTCCTGTTACAGGTTTTCATTTGGTACGGCAACTAACCACTGGACTAAACTCAGTATCTAACTGATAATGAGAGATTGTGGTTAAAACACTGACAGATAAGAATCCAAAAGTCTTACTATTTACATTCCTAGAGGGAAAAAAGTGTGGTAAAAAGTGGAGTGAGACTGATTAGAGAGGAAAAGACAGATTTACTCAGAGATGAGGCATGGCTGATATAATAAATGAGTTCTTTGTATCTCTCTAGCAAAAAAGATGCTGCTGTCATGGGTCTTAGTGAAATGTAATGATTTTAAAATTGATGAAGCGGTATTAGATTGGCTGTTTGTTCTTAATGTTGATAAGATACCAGGTCCACAGAAATGTGAGGAAAGGGAGGGTGGAAATTGTAAGGGCACTGGCCGTATTCTTTTTTTATCTTCCATCGACACAAGCATGGTGCCAGAGGACTGGAGAATTGCAAATGTTATATAGTTGATCAAAACAATATTGTACACAGTGACAATACCAATACCCGGCCAGTCAGTTTACTCTCAGTGGGGGTGAGACTGTAGAAATGATAACTGGGGAAAGATTAATAATCATTTAGCAAATTTAGATTAATTAAAGCAAACCAGCATAGGGTTATGAGCAAATTATTTTTAACTAACCCTCTTGAATGTTTTGATAAACAGGAAGGGTTAATAAGACAATGTTGTTTGTATGGTATATGTGAACTCTCGACAGATTTGATGAAGTGCTGAACAGATCTATTCATAAGCTGAAAATGTGTTGCTGGAAAAGCGCAGCAGGTCAGGCAGCATCCAAGGAACAGGGGAATCGATGTTTCGGGCATGCGCCCTTCTTCAGGAATCCATAAACAATGTTAGAGCTCATGAAATAAAAGGGACAGTAGCAGTATGGATAAAAAATGGCTGAGTGACAGAAAACAAAGTAGTGGTGAATATTTATTTTCTGGACTGCAGAATACTTATAAAAGGAACTCCCCATGCGTTGGTGTTAGGATTTTTGTCCTTCCTGATTATGTATTAATGACTGTAGACCTCAAGCTTAGAATCCAGGACAAAATTTCAAAACTTGTGAACAATAGAAAACATGAAAGTAATGCACACTGCAAGGAGAACAAAGTAGAATTTCCAAATGCAAGGGCTCAGACAAGTCAGTGGAATAAGCAGACAAGTGGCAGATGAAATATAATGCAGAAAAATGTGAAATTATTCATGTTGATAGAAAGAATGCAGGGAAACATACATAGGGTACATTTCTAAAGTGAAGAGCAAGAGCAGAGGGACCTGAATGTACTTGCACATAAATCCCTAAAGAAAAAGTGAATGGTCATGAGGGATATGGATAGGGTAAATAGACACGGTCTGTTCCCTGGGGTGGGGAGTCCAGAACTAGAGGGTATAGGTTTAAGGTGAGAGGGAAAAGAGTTAAAAGGGACCTCAGGGGCAACATTCTCATGCAGACAGTGGTGCTTGTATGGAATGAGCTGCAAGATGATGTTGTGGAGGCGAGTAAACTTACAACATTTAGAAATCAACTAGATGAGTATATGAATGAGAAGGGTTTAGAGGGATATGTGCCAAATGCTGGCAAATGGGACTAGATTTGTTTTGGATATCTGGCCGGGATGGATGAGTTGGACCGAAGAGTCTATTTCCGTGCTGTACACCCCTATGACACTATGACGCTATGGTAACTTTGTAGCATAGTTAATAATGCATGTGGCACCTTAGGCTTTATTGATATGGTAAGCAGGAGAGAGAGAGAAAGAAAAGAAAGACACAATGGCAGTAATGGGCAATAAATGCCCAGTAGACGACACCCACATCCCACGAGTGAATTTTTTAAAAATTCTAAACATTCAAGTCATCATTAATTTTACAGCAAACTCTGAGCCTACAGACTCATGACCTTGGCTCCAGTTATGGGAAAGGTGCTAAATAGAATTAGAAACATTTTGCATCAGCAGCTGGCCAGTGATGGAGTCAGTTTAGAGGCTGGAAAGGTTATTTCTGTTCATTAGGTTAATGAGTGAAGTAGCCCAGCTAACTAAGTCATGTGATTTTTGGCAATCCAAGTGTTGAAATTGTCATATTAAGATTAAGTTTTGTGAAGTTACAGAGTTGATCCTGGTTTGAGCAAGTAACTAGTGTATTCTCATTGGTCGAGGGTTATTATTAATGAAAGTAACTGGTCTACACGTAGAACCCCTATTGAGGTGTTTCAAAAGAATAGTGTCAAGTTTACTGTTTTTCACTATCTATATTAGTGGTCTGGTCAGCCCACCTCTGGCAGATGGTACTGGAGTATGTACAGTTATAGATGTGGTTTTGGTGAGTGACAGGAAGGTGTAATACCTGTAGGGCTCTGAACTGATATCACTAAAAAATTGAGGATCAAAGTTGCAAGGTTATATTAAAGAAGCATGTTAGGAGGAATTGTCAGGATAAGCTAAAAAGTTAAAAACAGTACACTGCTCTTGTGCAAGACATAATTAGGCCTTTTCAAGAAAAGACTGCATAATTTCATTATGGAGTGACAGAGGACTTCGAAAATGCTTGGGCGGGGTGTTCATTAATTTGATACCAAATTTAACAGTGTTATTGTCAGACCAAACTGCAGAAGTTGAATCTATTTACTCTAGAAAATGTATATGCTTTGCAGAGATTTAATTTAGCATTTAAAATAATGACATGATTAGGCCAGTTAGATGACTGGAATGCAATAGATATTGCACTGGGGAATAAACCAGTTTCGCGTTATCATGGACTGATCTGAATGAGGTACCAAGTGGTTTTCCTATTTGTAAAACATCAATGGTTTCTGGAACAATTTGTGAATTGTGCAATGAGTTTCGATCCATTGTAAACAAAAAAGCACATTGATTGGGCATTCTTGGTTTTAGCGGGTATAGTTGCAAATGGCATGCCAGTGAGATGTTTTTTAAAATTCCTCAAAACCAAAAAGGGTTCCAGGAACACCTCTGGGTTGCATTTGGAAGTCAGAGGAATTTCCTACAAATGCTTTCCCCTTCTCTTATTTATTAAAATTAAGGTTGATTCTCTTTTGTCAGGGGATTATGAGACTGACAGGAGCATTGGGGTTGGGTCATAATGCTATAAAGACACCAATTGCTGTGGGGACAGGCCTGACAAAGCAAATATTCCGACGAAGAGTCATATGGGACTTGACACATCAATGGATGTTGCTGGACCTGCTGAGTTTCTCCAGCATGGTTTTTTTTCAGCTTTCCAGTATCCTCAGTGTTTTGATATTTTTGTGCATGTTCTTTCTCTATCCAGCATTTTCATGCATGTTATGTTAAGCTAACAAATAAAGACATAAAGTGGTATCCAAGATCCCAAAGAATAGACAGTCTATAAATAATCTGAGCTGTGTGTTGATTCATAAGAGTCAACCATTATTAGCTTTCAGACTTTCCCAATGCAAGTTGTTTTAAAAAAAAGTTACTTGTGATGAAATGGATTTGATGTTGACTATTTTCAGAACTTCATTACTTATAACCTGATTGATAATGAATTGTTAACTTAATGTGGTAGAATTTTCCCAAGGTGACCATTCCTGGGGTATTTCCATCTCTACACAGAGTATTTACTGTTTGAGGCAATTCACTGTCACCAATCCAATGTCTTTGCTTCGTCTTTGGCTAATCTAGTGATTAGTAGATACTCTGTGTAGAGATGGAAATACCTCAGATACTAGACCATCTGAAGTATCCACAGAAGAGGCATAGACAACAGAATACTTCTAGCATGATAACAATAGTAGTTACATTTGGTCCTTGGGGTGCCGGTGCAAATACATTTGCTTCCTCTAAAAGCTACAATAGAAGTACTTGTCAAGTAGTCAGTGGGAAGTGACATCACTAGAATCATAACAATTATAACATGAATATTAACTCCTTGAGAGCCATTTCATCATACAAAATATATATTATGGCCCTAACTTTACTACTCACATAGCTTAACCTATGCAAAAATACATTACAAAATTATGTACTATGTAAACAGAGGAAGCTTCAAAAAGAAGTTTGGTCTGTAAAGTTAAATTAATGCAATCTGATGCAAGTCAACCACTGTGTTAAATTTTAATCAAAGACTTGCAGTTAACTGTTGTTCACTCCTGGTGCATCACTTGTAATGCCTCTATCACAGTTCACTTGTCAACCAATCAGCACTTGCTTTTCACATAGGATAAAAAGGATAGTTTTCCCTTTAAATTGATATTTCTTGTAAATTTCCCTTATGAATACAAGATAAAAAAGCTTTGACAAACTGTTTCTTGTTATTTTGCAGCAAAACTCAAAATCTGGACCACGGAACAACTTTTTATTATTTTAGTTGTCATCTGAGGGAATGCACTGATGTTGATGGCATCAAAAAGACGTATTCCTATGATCCACAAAGGATAATAACTTTAAACAAAGGAAGTTAAAATATAAGAAATTATTTAAATTAAGCCTTAAATAATTGATGCTGGTGAAAATATCATAAAAGGCTTCAAAGAATTGTGGAAAACAACCTTTACCTTATTCCATGTTACAACATGTCTAATGGCCATAAAATGGATCAATGGCATTCCAAAATAAAATTACGTGGATTTTAAGTGAGTCTTGGTGTGAACATATGACTGTAATCTTAGTCCTAGTACATATATTGAAAATCTCATTGTAAAACCAGGACTCTTTGCTCTGTGTGCTGCATTGGTTAAGCAATGCTCAAGGGTCCACTTCCAGCCTTTAACATTCAACAATAGATAGGGCAGTTTTATGATCTTTTCAGTGACAAGCACAAGAAGATTAGCTTTGTAAACTGGCTCCCTTTTCCATCATTAATTCAAAGATACATCTTTGGAGTGACACACTGAAATAGATAGATGTATCTGATCTATCCATTCAAGGGAAAAATTTCCAATGTTCTCCAGACAGTGAATGATTCTAACGACTTCCTTCTGTGCTTGCAGACATTGTATGTTTTCTCTCCCAAGAATTTAGGAAAGCTTTATGACAGTTCAGTGATTTATCTTCAATCCACTTTGTGGTAGTTTCAGTCTTCAGAACGTGTTTCAAATCTGATTATACCTTTGTAGGAGAGTTTCAAATGACTTTATTCATCTGCTTTACTACTAAGGAATACTGTGCTGAAGAGTAACTCAGTAGTATGCTTTCATGGGCTTAGTTGAAAAATAAGCATAATACCCTACTTATTTTCATCATTTGCTTTATCTCAACTTTTTCATTCATTTGATACTACAGGCTATCAAATATTTGTCAACTTTTGAAAACGATATTCAGTAAGCCCTGAAAAAAGGATTGTGACATGTGATTAACTCGCCCCTATTGAATGCAATGCCGGCAACATGATAATTTTGTGCTGTCTGCTTATTTGAATAATTTCTGCATGCAGCCAATGCTAACCAATCTGTTTAAAGATTTCATGTATGGACCAAAATTCCCAATATTATAAACTTGTCAGCACCAACTGAAGTTGGCCTGCGCTAGTCTTGTTGTCAACTTTATGAAAATATAGCACCTCTCAATTTTACAAATCAGCAGCTTAGATTCTCAGACTGCTAACAATTGAGAGTATAATGTACAGGATCAGAGGATCAAACGTGAAGCACAAGTGGTCTACAATCTGGGTCTAGGAACAAAGACATCAAGTATCATGGAGGGGGTCAAACTCCAATATTTATTTGTTTCCTCGATGTGCTACTGTACAGAACCCGAACTGTGTCTCTAACTATAAAGAAATTTTTAGGTATAAAATATATTTTTGAAATTTATAAAAAATCATGGAGGGGGCTGAGATTGCACAAATTCTGCTACAGAGGATTCACAAGGATTTTAATTGTCATAGTCTTATGAAGGAAAACTGATAGGTATATATAACACTTGCTGCATTAGCAGGCCTCCCAGAAAGCCAGGTGTCAATGTAAAGGTGCTCAGTGCTTTGTACAGAAATGGGAGTCCATCCTTTTCAACATGGAAGCTGTGGCAAGCTTATTCATGCACTGTGGACACAGCCAGGATTTCACAGCTAATGACTGATGCCTCAGCTTTATACAAACATAAACAGCAGCAAGTAACCCTTTGAATGGTGTTATGCAAGCATTCTGGTGCAAGGCCTACATTCAAATATAGTCTGAGATAGTAGCAAATAACAGAGGGAATTAAAAGTTCCCTGAGGCTGTGTGATCAGGAGAATTTTCTATATAGCTATGTTTCTCATTTATTGAGAAAGGAAGCATTGCAGGACTTTGCCACTAAGAATGAGTTGGACGAAGTGCCCATAAGAGGACATTTAGAGGGCAGTAATCACTGTATCATAAAGTCTAAATTGGCTTTGGAAAAGTACAAGGAGCACTCCAGAGCAAGAATAATTAATGGAGGGAAGGTCAACTCAGTTGCCATAAATGAAGCTGTCCAAGATGAGCAGAAGAATGGAAACTAAATATAATCCCAGAAAAGGGAAAGAAAAAAAAACAATTCCAAGTTCTCTGGATGAAGAGAGATCAAGAAAGTGAGGTGAAATAGAAAGAACAGCATGTTTTGTGATAAATGTTAGGTGGGTAATATAATTTTAATTCAGGTCAAACATAGAAGGTTTGGACAGCAACTGGATCAAACTAATAATAGAAGCAAAGAGAGAGAATGGAGAAGAATCTTTTAGCAAACAAGAAGGAAATCCAAAAGTCCTCTATAGTCAAGTAAATAATTAAAGGATTGCAAAGAGTTGATGTGAAGGGGATTTGGATAAGGAATCCAAGACATTAAAATTAATACCTTGTATCGTCTTTCACGATACCTGCATACCATCGTCTTCCTTGGAAGAGAGTAAAGAGGAGATACAGTTTGGATACTTGAAAGGTTTAATATTGGTAAAGGAGGATAGTCTTAAAATTGATAGGCAGCAGAACCATTTCATATCCATACAAGGATGCTGAAGGAAGGAAAAAACATAATGACCATGATTTCCCAATCTTCCTTAGATTCGCGGATGGTGCCAGAAAACTGGAGAACTGAAAATGTTATGCTCTTGTTGAAAATAAGTGTAGAACAATAAGACAACAGCTACAGACCAATCAGGTCAAATTTAATGGTGGGAAGCTTTTAGAATCAATAATACATCACTGGATAGATGGATAATCTGATTTGTTCAGGACATATCCCTGTGCTTCAGTTTTTTTGATGGAGGCAGAGAGATTGATGAGTATAATCCTGTTCATGTAGTAAACATAGATATCCAAAAAAGCATTTGATAATGTCCCATACAACAAACTTGTGAGCAGCGTAAATATTCATAGAAAAGAAAAAAATGACAGTAGCAACAGAGATTAAAATTGGCTGATTGACTGGAAACCAGGATAGTAATTATTCCTTGATTTCCAGGTTAGGATGTCCCAGGGATTAGTATTTGAAACCTTGCCCTTTCTGATATATATTAATTACCCAGACTCTGCTGTAAAGATACAATTTTAAAATCTGTAGATGAAACGAACTTGGAAGTATTGTGAACCATGAGAACAATGCAGGACAACTTGAAAAAGAGATTGACAGGTTATTAACATGGACAGATGAATGACAAATGAAACTAAACGCAGAGAAGTTTGAACTAATTGACTTGGTAGGAAAAGTACAGAGATATAATGCTAAGTATAGGATACAGTTCAGAATGGAGTGCATGAGCAGAGGGACCTGGACATTTATGTGCAAAAATCATTGAAGTTTATAAGATAGTTTGAGGGATTATGGTTAATAAAGCCAAAGATACAGTGTGTTTTATCAATATGGAAGAGGAATACAAGCACATATAAATTATGTTAAGCTTATATAAAATACTGAATAGTCCTCAACTGGTGCTTGCATTCATTTCTGGGCAGTGACTTAGAAAGGATGCGAATGCATTAGGAAGAGGATGGGAAAAAAGTTTCACAAGAATAGTTCCAGTGATGAGGAACTTCAAATACATAGAAAGACTGGAGAATTAGGCACATTTTTCCTCAATGTGAAGGTTGGAAGGAAATTTAATAGAGATATCAGATGCATGTTCTCATTAGAAATTCTTAAATTTTCTTCCTTACTCTCCTCAATGAAGTTTTTTTTTATCATTTCCTCTCTCTGAAGTGCTTTTCTTTCAAGCCCAACACGTTTTCATTTCTAATTCTCTTTCTATGTCAAACTGCTTCATCTGCAACTAAATCAGTCCAACCTCAACTGTACTACTTTCTGCTTTGCCTTGCCCTTCTTCCAGTTTGAAATATTGTGCTACAACCTCAAATATAGGTTGCTATTAATTGAAACTTCAACTTGTTCAACAATTCTCATAGCCTACCTTTGGTTACTTTTGTCTTTCACCAGGGGATTAAGATTCCTTCTTGAGGAAATACTCAGCAACTGGCAAAATAATTTTGATTCAATGTTGCACAAGAAACCTATTATCTATCCTTTTAACCTTCTCCAATTATTACCATCTCATTTCCAATTAAACATAGTTAGCATTGGGCATCCTGCTAGAGCACCACCCCCCCCCCCCCCCACCCCCCACACTTCTATGTTTATCACTGAAATGAGAGGGGCGAACCACAACTGCGTAGTTCACAACATTAGTTGTTTTATCATGTTCGTAATTTGGCTAATCATATACTTAAAATAAAAAGATCCACATCATCTTTTCCTTTTAAATAAACTCAAACCTCTGAATGTATTAAGAAACAAAAATACTTATTCAATGACAGGAAAACTAATATAAAGTTTGCAATATAACTATTTACCTCTCGAAACAACCAGAGGAACACAGACAAACACAGACAGTAAGAGAGACAAAAACAGATTTCTTTCACCAGAGATTCATTTTGCAAAGAAAACACCTTTTGGATGAGAGGGTTTTGTTCCCAAAGGCAAAAAATATCAAATTTCAGATTTCCCAGTGGTGATATGTCTGACCTGGCAGATTCAGATAGCGGGGTCTGATGCTGAGGTTTTGGCAGACAGTGAGCTGAGGAAACATAGTACTGAGAAGTCGGCCAATCACTCTTCAAGAGGACAGACAATCAAGATTCACAAGCAAAGGTATTTTTTCAGAGACAAGATAGCTGAGCTGGAAGCTCCAACTACTCTGAATAATATTCAAAACAAAATGCAAATGGACAGGTGTACCCCCAGGCAGAGTACCAACAAATAAGCAATTATCACAAAATATGTGATTGCCACCAAAGACCATGTTTAAAGAAGTTCCACTATGCTTTCAATGACCCCTTTAATTTAAAACAATCAATGTATGTCCACAATTCTTCAAATCTGTGTCCACAAATATTGTTACATATGAAGCAATCATAAAAATTGTTATATTCATGTTCACTGGAAATGCTGTCATCTCCCTGCTTGCAGATGCAACTGTCGCTGTACTAGCTAGCAAATTACAACACTGACATCCTTACTGAAAGATAGGTGTCTCATACATAGTGTTAAATTACTCACTGAACACCTTGAGCGGATATGGAATCTGCTCAGAACCTTACCACTTGCCCTGCTTATCACTGTTCCATCATGTGTTATTCCATATGACCTTTGCTCACAGTACTAATCACATTGAATTTCAAGATAAATGCTTACTTATACAAGCTCCTCCTCCATGTGGAGATAACCATCCGACTCTGTAGAGCACAGGAGATGGACACACATTGTTCTTATATCGAACTTATACCACACTTTACTGGCTCCTATTTCTTTACATCTGTGATTATTTCACAAACCCAATGAGAGATTTGTATGGGAAGCCAATCTTCGCCTGACCCTAGTTGCAAAGCACTGCTGGAGATGTTCTATTGGAAAGAGTTATTTTGCATACAATGGCAGAAAATGTGCATCTTTATGGATAAACATTATAAATGAAACAAAGATTGTAAAGGCAAGTTCAATCACATGAGCTTTTACTAATGTACTTTTCTTGGTTCAAGTATTGCATTTAAGTCAACAGCGGCCCATTGTCTTCATGCAAGTGAGGAATATTGCTTTTTGTCAATAGAAAATCATGTTTTTCTTATGAGTTACGAAAGTTACATTGAATAAGATCAGATCACTTACCTTTCCAGTGTGTTTACCATTATTTCAAAGGAAAAAGCAGTTTACAGTAGAAGAGTAAATACACTAACAGGGAAAAGTCAACACTGGCTTCTGAAAATTGATGTTTATTCGAAACTGTTATTTTCTACATGTATTGTTCTCTTGATGTGAGGACTTCAGCTACCAATTGCTTTGCTTTTATATCTTTTATCCACATCAGTCTGTAGCATGATTTTTTTTTATATCTGTGGAGAAATCAATTCCGAAACTATCGGACAAATGGATTTTCTGGAAAAACACGGACTCCTCACTAAACCAAATGACGGGTCATTCACGAAGGTTACCAGGGTTTGAAACTGATGCTGTCTGCTGTGACATTGTTATCGTTGGCTAATGAATAGGAAATCTTAATCCGTTCCATTCTTACTCTATTTCTATTATTGATTGTCAATAAATCAAGAAAGCTTTCTCATCTTGTTTATTTGTTAAGATTTCTGAACAGCAAGCTCAGGGAGATGGGAACTTTTTCATTGACAGTGAATTCCTGAAAAAATCTGAAAGATGAATGAATTTTTCTTTTTTGGCCTTGCTCAGGAGTCATTGCAATTGTAGATTGGCCTGGCTAGTTACATGTTACTGTAATCTGACCATTTTAGATTGTATCATCTGTAATAGTGAACAAGAGAATGGAATATATTTTGATACTACATACACTGAAAGAAACCACTTTACATTCTAAATTAGCCACATATTAATAAAATTACTGCACTGAGCTGGTAACCTGTCATGAAACAGATGATTGGATAAGTAATGAGCCTTGATTGAGTTATAATTAATGAATCAATATTTATTAAGATTGGGCTTTCATTTGAAGAATGTTAAATTAAATGATTGCAAGTCTCTATTTGAGAGACAAAAGGCAGATTCAGTCAAATTCTTCTGACAATGGAACCTTTCGGATTTCTAAAGGTAATTGTCAGAGAAAGTCACGCCATAACCTTGCAGAGTCTAGTTCCGTGAATAGAGAAAGTTGTATTGGATCAGATTAAAAGACAGTGTGAAATAAAGCATTCTCATTCAAGATATTTAAGCCAGACAGCCACTATGATTCAAGTTCATCTTGTAATGGCTAGAGCCTACTAAGTTAACAATACCTTAATTCTGCCATAGTGATGGTCAGCCATGGGAGAAAAGACATGTTTAACTTCATGTTGCCAGTACATTTTACAGACTCTCAAGACAAGAATGTGTTGGTCTCCAGTAGTAGGACTATGTCTAAGGGAGTGTTGGGACTGAAAATGAACTTGATCCAATATTAGTTCAATGGATTGCATAGCTGGATAAAGCAGTAAAAAGAATTGTTTGATGTTTGTCTTACATGTACCTCTTTCCTTTCATAAATTTCCTAAAATTTTCCATCCGAGGAGTTCTGCTTATATCTTAATTTGTTGAGTCTTGTGCATATGAAAGACACAAACATTTGCTAGCAAAACAGGGTGGCAACAAACTGATTAAATTACAGACAACACTAATCAATTACACGATGCATGCCATTTTCTGATATTAGACATCTATTTACATTTAAAATGCTGCATGTTCATCTGGATATCATTCTTATTATAAACATTTATAATGGAACTTTCATTTACAAATAGCGAGGCGATGGTCTAGTAGTATCATTGCTAAATTATTAATCCAGAGCCCAGGTATTGTTCTGGGGAACAAGGAATGAATCCAATAAAAGTCAGTATTAAGAGTCGAATGATCACCATAAAACCATTGTCAATTGTCAGGAAAAATCCATCTGATTCACTAATGCCCTTTAGGGGAGAAAAACTGACATCCTTATATGCTCTAGCTTACAAGTGATACTTAACAGTGCTCTGAAATGGCCTAGTAACTGACTACTTAGGCACTTGAAATGACAATGGAAAAAACGGTCCTGTCAACCCTGCAAAATCCTTCTTATGAACATCTAGGAACAGATGCCAAAATTGGGAAAGTTGTCTGAAAGACTAGACAACCAACACTGACATAATTATACTCGTGGAATCATATTTTATAGGCAATGCCCCAACCAGCACCACCACCATTCCTGGATATGCCCTGTCTCTCTGATAGGAAAGGCCCAGCAGAGATGACAGCACAGTGTTATATAGTCAAGAAGGATTTGCCCTGGAAGGCTACAACATTGACACTAGACCCCATGAAGTCTCATGGCATCAGGTCAAATACGGGCAAGGAAAGCCCCTGCTGATTACCATGTACAGCTTCCTTCAGCTGATTAATCTATGCTCCTTTATGCCAGGCAACTGTCTCCAACAAGAGACAATCTATTCACAGCCCCTTGATATTCAATGGTGTTCCCATCACAAAATCACCAACTATCAACATCCTTGGGGTTACCATTGACCAGAAATTAGACTCACCATATAAATACTGTGGTTTCAAAAGCAATTCAGACAGTAGAAATATTGCAGAAAGTAACTCACCTCCTGACTCCTGAAGCCTGTCCACTGTCTACAAAGCACAAGTCAGGAGTGTGATGGAATAGTCCTCAGTTGCTTGGATGCATGCAGCTCCAACAATACTCAAGAAGCTTGACAGCATCCAGGACAAAGCAGCCTGTTTAATTGGCACCAGATTCACAAACATTCATTCTTTCTACCACTGGCACTCAATAGCAGCATGTACCATCTACAATATGCACTGCAGAAACTCACCAAAGTTCCTTAGACAGTGCCTTCCAATCCCACTACCTCCATCATCTCAAGGTCAAGACTGCAATACATGGGAACACCACTTCTACAAGGTCCCCTCCAATCACTCACCATCCTTCACTTCACTGGGTCAAAGTCCTGGAACTCCCTCCCGAAGGGCATTGTGAGTCAATCTACAGCACAGGGTCTGCAGTGGACTCAAGAATATAGCTCACTACCAGCTTCTAAAGCGAAACTAGGGATGGCAATAAATGCTGGCAAGCCAATGATGACCAAATGCCACTTCTTAATAAAATACAACCTTTAAAGCTAATTCGGGAAAACACAGGCTAGTCAGCAGAAATTCACAAAGGCTGTTCATAAACTTTCATCAACAAACCCTCATCTGAGTTTGAGAGAAGTTGCTTTTCTTTTTGGCAATTGATTTTTTTAATTGGAAGGCAGCATGGGTTACAAGCGTAAGGTAATGAATGAATGGAACGTGATGTAGTTAGATATTAACAGCCAAGTTTTGGATGGCTGCCATTTTACTAGAACGTGGGAGGAAATGGCTTCAGTCCTCCCAATATTAAATTGGAAGAAATGTTCATTCATCCAGTAAAAAGTAAAAGTAAAGCTGCTATAGTCCTACCAGAATAGAGGCTGTTCCCTTAGAGAGAGATAACTTAGAATTGTTTAACCAGAGGATCCCCGTGTTTCTCGCAAGGGAAGAAGTTTAGAAACAGAGTCCTTTGTGGTAACCTCAGCCATTGTGGGAATTGAACCCATGCTGTTAGAAGCATTTTATATCACAAATCAGTTGTCCAACCAACTAAGACATATTCAATACTAGATATCTGATAAATCAGCATGACAACTGAAAGACAGTGAGGAGGAAGAGCTTGGGGTCATCAATATACTCATTTTTATTCTCTTATGGAACATTCATTGATGGCTGGACCAGCATTTATCACCCATTACTAGTTTCCCTTGAAAAGGTGATGGTGACCTTTCTTCTCGAACCACTGCAGTAAATGACCTGTAATGCCACTGGGGACAGAATTGCAGGGTTTTGATCCAGCAAGGAAGGAATAACAGAGAAGTCTTTACTGTGAGTGGTTTGAAAGGTTACTTACATCCCCAGGTGGTGGTATTCCCAGATATTTGCTGCTCTTGGCCTTCTGATGGAAGTAGTCATGGGTTTGGAAGGAGCTGCCTAAGGAGCCTTGGTGAATTTCTGCAGTACTTTTGTAGATAATACATACTATGAAGCATTGATTGTTGAGGAAGAAAAGGATGTGGTGCCAATAAAGCAGGCTGCTTTCATTCCTGATGAAAAGCTTATGCCCGAAATGTCGACTCTCCTGCTCCTCGGATGCTGACCTGCTGTGTTTTTCCAGCACTACACCTTTCAACTTTGTCATTGATCCAAGCTTCGAGTGTTTCTAGAACTACACTCATCCAGGCAAGTGGGGAGCAATCCAACATGCTTTGAATTCGGGTTTTGCAGATGGTTTTCAAACTTTGGGGAGTTAGGAGGTGGTATTCCTAACCTTTGACCTGCTCTTGTCACCATTGTATTTATATGACAAGTCCAGTTCAGTTTCTGGTCAATGGCAAAATCCAAGCTGTTGATAGTAGGGGATTCAGTGATGGTGATACCTCTGAATGTCAAGGGGGCAATGGTTAAATTGCATCTTATTGGAATCAAATGAAACAACATGCTCTGGCTAATCTCTTGGATTGCTCAGTCTGTCTACGTGTGTTGCCAGCCAAATGTCTTTTCTCCCCCCATCTTAATTATGATATATCAAACTATTCACATCAAAGGTTTTAACAACCTAATTTAGATGTACATAGACAAAATTCAGCAACCCCTTCATCACTCACAGAACTCCAATTAAACTAAAACTATGGTCTCCCTGAGCACACAATATAAAAATACAAATCAAACGGAAATCTATACATTGTTCTTCCACTTTAGAATCCAAGTTTACAAATAATTGCAAAATTGTCATTTCACGTGGTTTATTTCAGTACATCAAAGATGATGTCAAATATAAACCGCAAGTTCATTGAATCAATGTAAAATAAATGGAATAATTAGCCTAATTGAATACAACTTTACTTTCTTACTTTTATAACATTGGAGGTATTGTTTTGATGTGAATCATAAATAATGTGTAATGCAAGTTTAATTATAGCTAGTCTTCTTGCAGTGTTTCCTGTTGTAAACCGTGTTTACCCTTTGGGAATTATATATGATTAAGGCACATCTGATGAACTGTGCATTTTAACTATTAAATCATTTTGATGAAAATGGAGAACATAATATTTACTAATTAAATCTGAAAGATAAAAAGGTACAGAATCCAGAAGAATGAAACCAACTATGTTGAGCATGTTAATTTTTTTACATGCATTTTGCTGAGAGTAGTTATATTTTTCATTGTAAATCTTTCTTATAGAACCTTAGATCTTAATGAAATATTAATGCTTACTCATTTGTCATTTGCTAATTAGCACTACAAGCAGTAGGAAGTCTATATCATTATGCAAATGTTAATTAGATCATAATTTATGTTAAGCATTTTCTTGCACAATAGGGTACCTTTCCATTTAGCGCTTGTTAAACTTTATGAATAGTTTCCATTTTTTACTCTTGACTGTTTCTCAAATGCACAAAAGGGCATCCATGAAAGGGTCATCTAAAATTTTACTTATTATTAGCTTATGACACTTCTTTCTTTGCTTTAGAAAACTGAACATTTGGAGAGAATTTTGCAATGCAAACATTTCAGCAGTAAAAACCACGTTTGCAACAGTCATTGCCTCTAAGCAATTTTCTAGCTACAATAGCTTAAAATGAAAGATATAGATCCTGCTTAATTTATTATTGGATTGTAAATACTACAATTAAAAGATGATGGCAGCAAACGTAACTGCGGCTGTCGGATATTAGTTACAGAGAATTAAACTTAAACATCTGCTAAATAGGGACAAAATCTGAACTCATCAGTTTATGCACAATTAATCTATTTCATCCCAGCACCCTGCCTATCTATCATTATTAGTGTGTGTCATTTCTTTGTTGTTCTCATTAGATTGATTGAGGATAATAATACCCAAAAGATTGCTGACACGTTTTACTGTGAGGTTCATTTACAGATCCTTGCTTTTATATATCAATCTCACATGCACACTTTAAACACTGGTTAAGTTGCTTATGCAATCAACTTTAAAATGGAAGAACAAATGTTACATTGTTATGTTATTCGTAAAGAGTTAGAAACTAGGTGTTATGTTTGACTATTCGTTCTGAGGAATATACACTTTACAAACATGTGTGAAGTAGCAATGCATTAATCCATTAGCCACATGGAGAAGTTCAAGATGAAGTTTCAGCAATTTCTGACCAACTTTGATTATTTTGGGAACCAGAAGACTCAAGTGGTACAGTAAGTCTGTACATCATTAAAGTTGCTGTTTAGCATCAGTAATTTAATCAGCTCTATAATCTCAAACATTGCAAGGCAGGTTTTAACATTGTTTCTTGAACATGCCCAATTGGTGCCACCTCCCACTCCCCAACCTTGGGTTGTCATCTTTCCTCTTCCCCAACCTTCTAGTTGCTACCTCTCCCCAAACCAAGCTCTTACATCTCGTTTGCCTGGACTGGAGTTCTCAATCAAGAAACAGACTCAATCCCAAATTGTAGCTCTGTCGTTATGCAAGTACAAGTCTCTAGAGGTTCAAAGTGTGGGAGCTGCAGCATTTACAATCCATGGTTGTTTTAAAATCACTGCCAAAGCTGCTCCTCCCTTACTACTTAGAAAGCCAGAGAGGTCTCAAGAGACAAAAGTAGTGAGTAGAAGCATTTTTAAAAATTGTTTTAAAACTTTGTCATGGAATGTGAAAATCTAGGTCAGAATTTATTGCACATCCCAAACTGTACCGACAGCAGTTAAAGTTAACTGCAATTCTGTGGGTCTGGAGTCCTATCTAGGTCAGACAAGGCAAGGACAGTAGATTTCCCTCCCTAAAAGAGGGCATTAATGAACCAGATGGGTTTTTACAACAATCAGCAGTGGTTACATGGTTTCATTACATTAGCATTTTATTGAATTTGAGTTTCACCTGCCACGGTGGGAGTTGAATCCAGAAATCCAGGCATTAGCCTGGAATTCTGAATTACTTTATTACCCCTGTGACATCACCACTATGCCACTGCCTCCCCATATAAAAAACTGTTTTCAAAAGGTCATATCTTGATATTTCTGAACAATCAGAACACAACACTTGCATGCCAAGTGGAGTTCTAGCTTCAGCCTAAATCTCGATCTTGAATGCACCAAGGTAGACGAAAGTGGTGAGCAGACCAGCCAGAGGCACACCTCAGAGGATCGTGAAGCAATGACAGTCAGCAGTGACCAGGAAGGAGAATCAGGAAGTTGAGAGTAGCAAGGTGCATTTTTCAATTTATTTTAAAATGTTATTTTATTTATGAATGTAGTATTTCAACTTAAATGATGTAATGCTTTATTTTATTTTTTTCTTATAAGCAAGGTCCTTCATGACTAACCTACTAATGTTTCGCTTATAGATTCTTACGAATGGGCAACAACTTTAAATGGAGGACATACTGTCTAGATACACTGATGCTATTCAGTGTTGTGCAAAATAGTGTTTCTGAAAAGGTTAATGTGCGTGTTACACAGGCTTCACCAATTCCATTGATGCCACACAGTGTGTCGGTGAAGCCAGCATGCTACTTTAGCTTTTGGTGGGAGCAGATACATTTGTACTAGCTCCCTATAGGTCCTGGTAATTATGCCTGACTAAAAATAGTTGTACTAATTGCCGTAAATAACCTTTGTTATCCAAGTGCTGTGTCACTTTTCTCAAAGGTACACTGTAGTCTATCACTAAATAGTCTTTGATTTGGCATGAGTCAGGAAAGAGGGTCAGTGGTAGAGAACTACCTCAAAACAACCTTTATCCTGTAACACATCCTGGTAGAGGTGGCAAATACCACAAGGTACTAATGGCTGTCATTTGGGAAAATATCACATTCAACTTCAGCTTAAGAATTCAGTAAAATAGATAAACCAATATTCAACAATAAAGTTATGTTTACTCACAAAAATGCAACTGATATTTTTATGCACTGGAAATGTTAGAAATATTCAGGTGGGCTGCCAGTGCTATTGGGAGAGAAACAAAAACAGCCAATATTTCAGGTTGTTGGACCTTTATTAGAATTGTTCTGACAATAGGTCATAGCTCTGCAACATTAACTCTGTTTCTCTCCTCACAGATGTTACCAGATCTGCTGAGTATTTCCAGCATTTTCTGTTTTTATTCACAGTTTCCAGCATGCACAGTATTTTACTCATCTCTGACTCAGGCGTTATTCAGAATGCAACTGCATAATGTCTTGCTTTCTGACTGTTCTTTAAAATCTAGCATCCATAAACATAACAGATCATATGTTCAAGTTCTCTTCAGTTAACATCTTGAAAACTGTGCCATCTTGGTAAGTACAGTAAAAATTAGTTTTGACTGAAAAAAAATAGCTGACCACAGCTCATAGCTATTAAATATTGCTGGGTATGCAGTACATATTATATAGTGTTTTAATGCTGTCTCACCCACCCTCTTGCAAAATCAATGATGATCACTATACAACTTCATTATACCCTAGGGTATAAATTTAAAAGTTGGCCTGTTTGCAAAAGTAATCATGTGCAAAAAATAGTTTTAATAATTCACTTTTATTGAAACAAGGTCTTAAATAAGTCACATTAGATGCAGACAGAATAAAGACCAATAATAAAAAAAGCAGACTGAGCAGTAGAATAGCTGTTTAGGATTTCAGATAAATATAATCCAAGGCAAGCAGACTTTAGCCAGGACTTCAGTGACCCTGCAAGCCCCCTTAAAAAATTAAACATGCAAATTTAAAATAGCTGCTCCTATAAAATATTAAATTAGAATGCTGTGCTTTCCATCAAAAGCTATTAAAATTCTAGAGCCATCTTCAAGCCACATAAATGACCTATGTTAAATTGAAAAATTCATATGTCTGTGGGGAAATCACTGCATTAAGTATTTTGTGCTCTAGACCTCCTACTAGATTTGCCAGTGAAAATCTTAATTGATTATTTTCCATAGATATGCACAAATTTATTGCAAAACCAGACAAATCAATTGAAAATCCTTTGAGTACTTGCACAACCAAAATGTTGCTTTATTAGTTGCTCATGCTAATATTTGCAAGTCGTTTGTGTAAATTGAAGATCTTTGGTATTCTTTCCCCAAAATACATTGTTACAGCTGCAGCATGATGTTATGAATCGAATGCTAATTAAAAATCTCAGCCAATGATTATTATTCCCTCAGCTTATTTAAAACTCTGTAATATGTGATAAACCACCAAAATATGTTCAATGATTTGTAGTCCTCAAGGCAATACTTTTTAGTACTCTCTAACAGGAATTAATATTTAGATTTGTGTCCTAAAGCCAGGTAACTTCTGAATGAAGAGACTGTCAATACCTGAAATCCAATGGATCATCATTCACTTTCTCATGTCAATTAAGGTGAACTTGTATGACATGTTACCAAGGACAAAATAAAAGTGAACCATTACCAAAGCAGAGTTTGAAAAAGAAATCTTACATACAGCTTTGATGCACTTCTGATAGGCCTATTACCAAATACATTTGTGTGTGTTCCTTGTTTTAGTGTGCTTGTTTTTTCCCATTGATCTGACCTCAGTTATATGACAAAATCTGGCCTTCCCATCTGAGTCTTAAACTCAAACTCCATTTCTGCTGCTGATTAACTGGCCATGTCTTCACATCAGTACTGGGCCACAAACAATCCCCACATTCATTTTTCTGCACCAAGTCTCACCGACAAGGTGCTCCACAACATTTACAGACAAAGAAACAATACAAAACCTGGCAGAAACATCCCACCTACTATTCACATTTCAATTCTGCCTTCATTTCAGAATTACAACTCAGCAGTGTCTATCAACTCCAATTATTTGTTAATCCAAATTTCTCCTCTTGAAATATTAATCCATGCCACTTTTAAAAAAGTTGTTTAATCTGTTTCCAACACCCTTTCAGGTAGAAGGGCCATTCACGTTGTGAGGCTATGGGTTTGGAGACAGAAGGGATGAAAGGAAATGTTATAGGAAAGAACAGTATTGTTAGGGGAACCATGTTGTCCTTTGCATCTGAAATCACAAGTCCCCTCAGACTGTGTTGCCTGCCCAGGGCTGGAGGGGAACTGGAGACAAAGAGGAAGGTTCCAATGTCATGGTCCACACGCGTACCAAAAACATAAGTAGAACCACGAGATAAATGACCTTGAAGGAAATGAGCAACGAGGTGCCAAATTAATTTTAAAAACCACAAAGGAAAGTACTCTGCATTTCAACCAGAGGCAGTAACAAATTGGCATGAAATAATTATGATTGTAAAGTTGAGCACACGGTTCAAAAGGTTGGCTTGAAACTAACATGTTTTGATGCTTGGAACCTCTAGTACTGAGGTACAAGGGGCTAAATCATTGGGACAGTATAAATTCAAACAATCTTGTAGGCATTATAACTGGCATTATTGAGATAGACAGCTTTAAACTAAATGATGGGAGATATGGGGGTCAGTTTGCTCAAGTGCAGATTTAAAAAGTTATTAAGCAAAACAATACGAAATGAATAACATTGTAGCAGCAATAACCACATTGTCAGAAAAAGGGAAATAGCATAAGAATGCTCTAGCAAATCAGATCAGAGCAGGGGAAATGATAAAAACAAAGAATCGAAAACTCTTCACCTGAAAACATACAAACATTTATGATAAGATGGGTGAATTAAAATAATTGGGTATATGCACAACAGCAAGTACAGAAATGCAGTTGCAGAATTTCGAAGTTGGGCCCTGAACGTTCAAGACTGCCATTGAAGCGTAGAAGACAGAGGAATAATCTTATTAAAGCAAAGCTCTTAAGAGGTTTGACAGAAGAGGTGCTGAGAGGATAGCTCCTCTTGTAGAGGAATCTAGAACCAGGGTTAGAGTTTTAAGATCAAGTGGGACTCAGGCCATCTACAAGCCGTTTAAAGAGTGGACTCCTGAAGATCTCACTTGCCATCAGTCTCTGGGCATGAAATCTGGCCCCAGAGTCTTATTTCCTTATTAGATTAGATTACTTACTTACAGTGTTCAGCCGAACAAGTCCATACCAACCCTCCGAACAGCAACCCATTCCCCTACATTTACCCTTTCACCGAACACTATGGGCAATTTAGCATGGCCAATTCACCTAACCTGCACATTTTTGGACTGTGGGAGGAAACCGGAGCAAACCCACACAGACACGGTGAGAATGTTCAAACTCCACACAGACAGTTGGCTGAGGTCGGAATTGAACCCAAATCGCTGGCGCTGTGAGGCAGCAATGCTAACCACTGTGCCACCGTGCAGGGAACTTTATGCTAGTTAACCAGTCAGACTACTTCTCTGCCTTCAATACCATAATTCCAACCAAACTAATCTCCAAATTCCAAGAGCTAGGTTTATGCTCTGCCCTCTGCAACTGAATCCTCGATTTCCTGACCCAGAGACCACAGTCAGTGAGAATAGGTGACAACATCTCCTTCATGACAATCCTCAACTCTGGCACCCTGCAAAGCTGAATACTCAGTCCCCTACTATACTCCTTATACACTCAACACTGTGTAACTAAATTCTGCCCCAACTCCATTTACAGGTCTGCTGAAAACACCACCATTGTCGGCCAGCTGTCAAACAATGATGAGACAGAATGCAGGAAAGAGATGAGAGCCTGGTGGCGTGGTGTAAAGATAACAATCTCTCCCTCAACATCAGCAAAATGAAAGAGCTGGTCATTGACTTCAGGAAGCAAGGTGGAGGGCACACCACTGTCTCTATCAATAGAGCTGAGGCGGAGGTGGTCGAGAGGTCATGTTCCTGGGAGTAACAATCACCAACAATCCATCGTGGTCCACCATATTGATGTTACAATCAAGAAAGTACAACAACATGTCTATTTCTTCAGGAGGCTGAGGAAATTCTGCATCTATGTAAAGATTCTTTCAAATTTTTACAGATGCACCACTGAAAGCATCCTGTTTGAAAGCATCATAGCTTAGTATGGCAAGTGCTTTGCCCAAGACTGTAAGAAATTACAGAGAGTCATAAACACAGACCAGTCCATCACACAAGCCAACCTTCATTTCATTGATTCCATCTATACGTCTTACTGCCTTGGGAAGGCAGCCAATGTCAAAGACCCCTCCCACTTCAGTTATAATGTATTTCAATCTCTTCCATTGGGCAGAAGATATAAAAGTTTAAACAAACATACCAACAGACCTAAGAACAGCTTCTTCCCCACTGTTGCTATTAGATTAGAGTGGTGCTGGAAAAGCACAGCAGTTCAGACAGCATCCGAGGAGCAGTAAAATCGACGTTTCGGGCAAAAGCCCTTCATCAGGAAGTTATTAGCTGTTGTTATTAGTCTACTGAACAAACATCTCAAATTTTATATTTAATGTTGATCATGTTCTTTGTCCACCTTCTCTGCAGTCGTAACATTGTATTCCTTGCTCTGTTCTATTACCCTTGCACTTAAATGCACTTAGCATGGTATGATCGACTAGTATAGTACGCAAAACAAAACTTTTCACTGTACTTAGCTACATGTGACAATAATAAATCAAATCAAATAATAAATTAAGTCAAATCATCCATAATAAAAGGAAAATGCTAGAATTTACTTTTTGGTGTCTAACAACATTATTTTCCTCGTACTTGTTATGATCATGCAGAGTCAACATGGTGTTACATTATTTCATTTGGAGTGGAATGATGTGCCTTGAAGAGAACATGCAAATGAGTCAAGTACCAGGATGTTGTCACGTGATCATAGGTTCTCACATTGAATTTGGAGATTACTCTGCATTATATCTTAGTTTAGCTGTAATTAAACTCAGATCTCCAAGTAAATGGAATCTATTTATCACAAATATGTTACATTTAAGTATCAAGAATGTTATTGCATGGCACTCAGCTGTGAATTTTCTTCTTTTAAAACAACTTTGATGTTGAAAACCAAGAGGACCAGCAGCAAACAAATTAGCAGAATCCAGAAGTTACCACAGTACAGAGAAAAATAAGATTTATTTACAAATTGACGATCTGTGAGTTGGGCATTCTTGTGCAGACAGTTAGCTGATCCAGACTCACCTGATCTAAAAGGCTAAATTTTAATTTGAATGGCATCAGGAGTCAGGTCTACACTGAATGGAGAGAAAATGTGTCCAAATTCAAATAAAAAAGCTGCAAGCTGCATTCCGGAACATTGCACAGCTGACAGATCAAGCCATCAAACAAACTGCAAATCAAAAAAATACAATGGTACACCAAGTAGACTTAAACACCAAAGGATTGTATAAATTAAAATACAAAGTACAAAACGAAAATAAAGAATGGACAACAGTTGCCCATGCACTGGATCCAGCGGATCTACTTGCAGTGTTCAAACCTCTTTTAAAAAAAATGCAGCCATGCCTCATACACCATGCAGCTTTAAACAACTGGTGATGACATGTAAAGCAACTGATAACACGTTTGTGTGGATTCAATACCTTGGTCTTATCTGAAGAGCTTAAAAATGTGTTGCTGGAAAAGCACAGCAGGTCAGGCAGCATCAAAGGAACAGGAGAATCGACGTTTCGGGCATAAGCCCTTCTTCCCGAAATGTCGATTCTCCTGTTCCTTTGATGCTGCCTGACCTGCTGCGCTTTTCCTGCAACACATTTTTAAGCTATGATCTCCAGCATCTGCAGTCCTCACTTTCTCCTTATCTGAAGGGAACAAGAAAAGCACCCACAAAGAAACAAAGAAGATTAACTACATTCAGGAGCCAGTTTTAGAACTCATCACTTAGAATTGATGTCCTATAGGCAAAAACCACAGGAATCAATAGATAAATCTGTCAGTAGATGCCACAACAAGGACAACAAATGTAGATGTAGAATTATTGGAGTGAATAATGGAGTTGGTGACTTTGATGTGTGGAAGCAATGTTCCAAAAAGATGTCGTGGGGAGAAAGGTCGCAGCATTGATTCACTGCAAACAGATGGCAGTAAGTATGAAACCACTGTAGGTGGACAACAGCATCTGCAAGCGCTATTTCAACACTGTAGTCAAGGTATAAAATGCAAGGAAACTGTTGCAGGTGTGGGTGATCATACCCACTGCAAAGCCGCTCTGGATTCTGAGATCTGTGCAGAGTGTGTGGTTAAAAAGTTTGTTGAGCCCATCTATACGTGAAATCTGGCTCTAAAGGACACAGTAGGATATGACATTGCACAACCAAGCAGAAGACGGTGCAGTAGTATGGCAACACCAAGAAGGAATGTGATAGAGACATGCATAAATGCAAACTGGTCGACAAAATAGTCAGTAACAGGCCTACAATAGAACAGCTTCCAACCAAAGTCTGAACAAGCTTTGTCCACATTGTGCACGTATTTTGCATTCACAAAGTCAACTCGAAACTTTTTCCACAAATCAACATTTGCCCAAAGAAAACTAGTAAACGCAAAAACAATGCCAACATGGAAGCTAGTGCAAATATCCAGCCAGTCTAAATTCTGAAGCACCTATCACAGAACTGTTGGAACTTCAGTGTTATAATTAATAACTACTAAACTGACCACATACAGTCAATCATAAACCATTCCACAGCACTCTTCCAGACAAGAAACTCTTCCACTCAAACGGTTGTGTAATTCATCACAACTAACCACTTCTTGAGAATTGCGGATGCTCTGTTGATGTCTCCATTCAATGCACGGAGACTCCAGAGACATGGAAAATGATGTAGAAAGGTAGAGTCAATGTCAAAGTTCAGCTGTGATCTTGTAGGGCTCCTTGTTCCTCTGGGTATTTGAATGTGACGTCTACAGCAGGGAATTAAAATCTTCAGGGAAAACCAACTCCAATCCAATTTTCATATGCTTTCAATCATGCTACACAAAATGTGTAATATTACACAGGGTGTGCTACAGTTTGGCAAACTGAGATCCACACGTAACAGAAAAGGGGATAAACAGTAGATATGGAATTTCAACTGGAAATTCTTAATGGATCAGCATTCAAGATAGCTACTTCAATTGTAACCCATATTTCCCACTGGCAGGAAGGTGAAAAAGTAGGATGGACTAAAGTCAGGAGTGACCTAATTCATACAGCAAAATTTTAAGCCACTGGGGTTGTGACTTATGTTTTCTATTAAGGTCAGGCCCATCCTGTGATGCTGACGTCTCATAGAGACGTACAGCACAGAAACAGACCCTTTGGTCCAACTCGACCATGCCAACCAGATATCCTAAGTTAATCTAGCCCCATTTGCAACCACTTGGTCCATATCCCTCTAAATGCTTCCTATTCATATACACATCCAGATACCTTTTAAATGTTGTAATTATACCAGCATCCACTACTTCCTCTGGCAACTCATTCCTTACATGCACCACCCTGTGAGGGAACATATTGCCCCTTAGATCCCTTTTAAATCTTTCCCCACTTGCCCTAAACCTATGCCCTCTAGTTCTGGACTCCCCCACTCCAGGGAAAATACTTTGTCTATTTACCCTATCCATGCTCCTCATGATTTTATAAACCTCTATAAGGTCACCCTCAGCCTCCAACACTCCAGGGAAAACAGCCCTAGCCTATTCGGCCTTTCCCCATAGCTCAAATCTGCCAACTTTGGCAACAACCTTGTAAATCTTTTCTGAACCCTTTCAAGTTTCACAACTCTTTCCTTTGGGTGGGAGACCAGAATTACACGCAATATTCCAAAAGTGGCCTAACCAAAGTCCTGTACAGCCGCAACATGTCCTCCCAACTCTGATACTCAATTACTCTGACCAATAAAGAAAAGCATACCAAATGCTTTCTTCACTATCCTATCTATCTGCGACTCCATTTTGAAGGAAGTATGAACCTTCACTCCAAGGAGTCTTTGTTCAGCAATACTTCCCAGGACCTTACCATTAAGTGTATAAGTCCTTCCCTGATTTTGCCTTTCCAAAATGCAGCACCTTACATTTAGCTAAATTAAATTCCTTCTGCCACTCTTCAGCCCATTGGCCACCTGATCAAGATCTCGTTGTACTCTGAGGTAGCCTTCATCACTATCCACTACACCTCCAATTTTGGTGTCATCTGCAAACTTACTAACTGTACCTCCTATGTTCACATTCAAATAATTTTATATAATGACAAAAAGTAGTGGACCCAGCACTGATCCTTGTGGCATATCACTGGTCACAGACCTCCAGTCTGAAAAACAACCCTCCACCTCTACCCTCTGTCTTCTACCTTTGAGCCAGTTCTGTATCCAAATGGCTAGTTCTCCTTGTATTCCATGAGATCTAACCTTGCTAACCAGTCTCCCATGGGGAACCTTGTTGAATGCCTTACTGAAGTCCATGTAGATCACATCTACCGCTCTGCCCTCGTCAATTCTCTTTGTTACTTCTTCAAAACACTCAATCAAATTTGTGAGACATGATTTTCCATGCACAAAGCCATGTTGACTACTCTTAATCAGTCCTTGCCTTTCTAAATACATGTAAATCCTGTTCCTCAGGATTTCCTCCAACAACTTGCCCACTACCTGATATCAGGCTCACCAGTCTACAGTTCCCTGTCTTTGCCTTACCACCTTTCTTAAATAGTGGCACCACATTAGCTAACTCCAGTCTTCTGGCACCTCACCTGTGACTATCGATGATCCAAATATCTCAGCAAGGGGCCTAGCAATCACTTCCCTGGCTTCCCAAAGAATTATCGGGTATACCTAGGGATTTATCCACCTTTATGCATTTTAAGACATCCAGCACTTCCTCCTCTGTAATATGGACATTTTTCAAGATGTCACCATCTATTTCCCTACATTCTATATCTTCCATGTCCTTCTTCACAGCAAACGTCTTGGCATTTGATCCAAAGCAGGGAGTAGCCAGAGTTCAAAAGAAAGTGGCACTTCAGCTACCACTTGTGGGTCAGGGAAAGGCGGAATTTCCCAAACAGCCCTTCAAGAAAATCTTTTAACTCCTCCTGTAGCCCCGATCACCAATCACCGTTACTAAACCCACCTCGTACCCCCCTACACCCGACCCCGAAATGCCATGGGGATTGTAATCTGTTGATGTTCCCTTCCCATTTGAGAAGCCTGTTCTCACGGTTCCCATCTGTGGCCTCTCTGCTGTTGAGCCAATCCTCCAACCTATTGATCAGGCTATCAGTTTGGCAAGCTGCAAGGCAAGTGGCAGTGCAAGAAGAGACAAGTTCTTAAAATAATCAGCAGTTCCTTGCCAAATCGCAATCATCTCTGCTTTACTCCCATATGGCCTCCTTGTATTCATGGTAAATATCAAGGCAAATGACATTCGATCTTAGATGCAAGTATGATATCTGTTTGAGAGCAAAATGATTGTTGATGAGGCTTCTGTAATCAGTTTCATTGTAATAACCAGAATGAATGTATAACTGGGAGTTCACTCCTTTGAAACGGACAGAATACCCCGTGAAACAGAAGAATATAAGATACTACAGTATAACCTGATAGGAGAGGTTGTTTCTTGATAGACAATCAACAAAGAACAATACAGCACAGGAACAGACCCTTCAGTCCTGTGCCGACATATTTTGCCCTTCCATATTAAAACTGTCTTCACTTACAGGGTCCATATCCCTCTATTCCCTTCCTATTCATGTATTTGTCCAGATGCTTCTTGAATGCTACTCTAGTGTCTGCTTCCACTACCTCCTCTGGCAGGGTGTTCCAGGCACTCACCATCCTTCCTGTGCAAAGCATGCCTCATTTATCTCTTTTAAACTTACCCCCCCCCCCGCCCCCCATACCTCGAACCTGTGTCCCCCAGTAATTGACCTCTCCACCCTGGGGAAAAAGCCTCATACTTTCCACTCTATCAATGCCATTCACAATCTTATAAACATCTATCAAGTCACCTGTCAACCTCCCACTTTCCAATGCAAACAAACCTAGTCTATCCAATCTTTCTTCATAGCAAAAACTCCCCATTTTAGGCAACATCGTGGTAACCCTCTCCAAAGCATCCACATCCTTCTGGTAATTTGATGATCAGAACTGTATGCAATATTCCAAGCGTGGCCAAACTAAAGTTCTGTAAAGCTGCAGAATAACTCGTCTATTCTTATACTTAAGGGTCCTTCCTATGAAAGAAAGCACGCCATAGGCCTTTTTTATTACCTTATCTATCTGCACTGACACTTTCAGTGATCTGTGGACCTGCATACCCAGATCACTCTGTACCATATATCAATATACCTAAGGGTTCTGATATTCACTATATAATTTCTTGATCTTCCAAAAGCATCACCTCACATTTGTCTGGATTAAACTCCATCTGCCATTTTTTTGTTCATGCTTCCAATTGATCTATTTCCTCTGACAATTCTCCTCACTATCTGCAACTCCACCAATCATTGTATCATCTGCAAAGTTACTAATTGGAACAGCTACATTTTCATCCAAATCATTTATGTAGATCAAAAACAGCAGAGGTCCCAGCACTGATCCCAGTGGAATACCACTAGTCACAAACCTCCATTCCAACAAGCATCCTTCCACCATTACCCTTTGGTGCCTATGACTAAGCTAGTTTTGTACCTGTCTTGCCAGCTCACTCCTGATACTATGTGACTTCAGTTTTTGTACCAGTCTGCTATGAGTAACCTTGTCAAAGGCTTTACTGAAGTCCAAGGTGACAACATCAACCACTTTTCCCTCATCAGTCATCTTCATTACCTCCTCAAAAAACTTGATCAAGTTACTGAGGCATGACCTCCCTTGTACCCTGTTTATCGCTAGTCATGTCCGTTCGTTTCTAAATGCTTATAGATCTTGTCCGTGAGAATCATTTCCAATAATTTCTCTCCACCAGTGTAAGGCTCACAGGCTTGTAACTTGTTCTTTTGCCTCCCTCAATATTCTGGGATAGATCCCATCAGGACCCGGGGACTTATCTATCTTAATAATTTTTAAGATGCACAATACCTTTCCCTTTTTAATAGCAAGTTGGCTGAGAAATTCGACTCACACTTCCCTGAGATCATCCTTCTGTTTGGTGAATACCAATACGAACTATTCATTTAAGTCCTCACCTACCGCTTCTAGCTCCACATATACATTCCCTCCTTTGTCCTTGAGTGGGCCACCCTTTTCCCTGGTTACCTTTGTGCTTTTTACATGTGGATAAAAAGCCTTGGGATTCTCATTAATTTCATTTGCTAATGACTTTTCATGACCTCTTTTACCCCTTCTAATTCCTTGCTTACATTCTTTCCAACTTTTCTTATATACTTCAAGGGCTTTGTCAGTTCCCATCCTCCTAGACCGTCCGTATGCTTCCTTTTTGAACAAACATTCCTTAACATCCTTGGTCGTCCAAGGTTCACATAACTTGCTATACCTATCCTTCATTCTCATAGGAACATGCTGCTCCTGAACTCTTACCAACTGCTGTTTGAAATACTCCCACATGACCAATATGGATATACCCTCAAACATCCACCTCCAAACAACAATCTTCAGTTCCTAGCTAATATTGTTGTAGTCTGCCTAAGACAAACTTAATAAAACTGTACTGTTAACTTTTTTTGTGCCAAAATTTCAGCTTTCAAAGAAGTTGCGCCAAGTGAGAACTTATCAATGCTCTGATCCCAACTGAGTGAATTTCTCTTTAGCATCTGAGAGCACTAGTCACATTAATAAACATTATTCACGTACTACAGTGCCAAGTCAGACTCAATAACAACATAAGATAGCATCCAAACTTCATCAGCTCATCCAAAGATAACTAGCAGCATTTTTTGGGTAATTTTAATCAATCCCAATTCAGTGATACTTGAAACAATTTCAGATAACAAACAGGAGATGTAATTAGATCAGCAGATTAGACTTCGAGTTTCTCCACCTGAATACAAAGATTGTTTATCCAACTGATGAAGGCTCATCTGTAAATAAAAGCTTAGAATGATGAAAAAATGTGCATTATATAGCTAACTAAAATGATCCCAAAAACTATGCCTAACGAGCAAAGTATAGTATTTGGTCTACCTACACATATATCATGCCTATGTTATGTTCAATAATTATTCTGGTAGAGCGTGCATCTCTTTACCTGTGCCTAGTGGCCAGCTGTGGACATGCTGGATGTCTAACTAGCCAGAGTTCAAGATAGTATCCTTGGTTTTAAAACAGTTTACACCTTGCTTTCAATGTTGTGAATCAAATAATGGAGTCAAAGTGGTTTATTTAAAATAAACAGTTCAACTGCTGCCAAGGAAACAAGGAAAGAGACAACTGATCCTTCGTTGTGGTTTAAAGTAAAGCTGGGCGTTCATGCAGCATTTCTTTTGTAGCTCCTTGGGGCAAAGCTAATAATTATAGGAATCCTTAACATAACTTGGACGCCAGACCATGCCTTGTACTTGCAAGAACTTCGATTGATTTTACAAAAATAGCACATTCTGGATCTAGGGCCTAGATTTCCGTCTGGTACCAAAAAGAAATGCTTCATGGTCACAGGTGTTTGCTTCGAGATAAATTATTAAACTAAAATGCTGGAGAGATGCAAATTTATTCTTCCTTTCATGAGCTTTTCAATTACCATGGGTAAAAGTGATGCATCTGCTTGATACATCCATGAGTTTCAGATTGATTGATGTTGCAGATGTCCCCTGCAACACATTTTTTTTTGCATCCGGCATTTTATAAAATTTTGACAGGGTACTCTGGTGATTTTGCTTCACCCTGATTGTTCCATGCCTGTGAAGCAGTTTGATTGGGGACTAGATTCTAGCATGTGTCAACTTTTCACAATTGCTTCAATGAATTTTGCCTGGCTGGTAATGTGATAAAAAAGGCAATTAGCAACAATGTAATGGAACTCATGATTTCTAGCCCACTGAAATCAAAAGCAATGAGAACAAAATCAACTGAGTTCTGTATGATTTATGAGGCACAATCTGCCACATTACCTCCCAGCTGGTAGGTGGAAAGTAGCCCTATAGTTTTGTAATAAAGCATCCTTCACAGAAATACTTATTCACATGCCTCTTTCAGTAGATGCAGGTTTGAAGGCAATCACGAGCTTGGGTATTACGTCAGTTCAAACATCATCTACTTAACATCCTTCCTTTGTTTGTCTTCTAAAATAACTGAGTTCTACAGAAAGTCCAGTGAAATTATAATTCAAACACTCCATGCAAATTAATGAACTCGCCAATTCACCCCCAAAACTCCTTTCCTGGAGTCCCAAAAAAAGGCTGAAAATTGCCAGCTGCCATTTATTTGTGAACAATCATCAACATCCTAATAACTCTGAAAAATGTGTTTTATCTAGGCTGGTTGACTGCATATTGATTTTCTGGTATGTATGCTGGAAACCTGTGTATCCATTTATTGATATATATTATATGCCTGTTTTAATATGGAAAAGAGACTATCACCTAATGTAATTGGCAGCAAATGGCCATTGTTGAAAATGGCCATTGTGTACTATAATAGTGGAGATCCAGTGGAAGCAGTATTTATAATTGTGATTTCTTTCACCTGGTTTATATTACATGGTTTCTTTCCTTTTACAAACTGTGAATTTTCACATTACCATTTCAATACATGATGACCCAAACTTCAAATAATAGAAATTGATAGAAATTATACAGAGTAGTAACTTTAAATTTTCTTAGAAATTATGTCTATTATATTTTCACATCCTGTTGTGCTACTTTTTTCACATTTCTTTTATGAATACTCTAGTGCCCAAATACACAGGCAAATTTGATCCTATTAACATAACAAACTAACACAGAGTAGTCATGCCAAAAATCAAATTTGATTTTCTTTTAAAACAATTAGCATGCTTGAAAACAAAATGAAGAATGCTTCACCAAATATGTCTGTTTACTTTATGAATATTTGAATATTTTAAATTGATTCATAAATATTGCTAGAACTTCTGTGGCTCCATCACAATACTATCTCCACCCATACTATTTTGAGGTCAGAATCCACAACATTTTTTATCTGATAGGCCGATCCCATTCTTATTAGAATTTGATTACTTGAATGCAAAGCATTTTGATATTTTTCAGTAGAAAGCACAAATAAACAAATGACATTTGCTACAAATGAAACTTTAAATGCCAATACCAGAAAAGCAATTTGACTTTAATGCACAAGCTCTCATTGTTATGTAGTTTCCCAAACTGACAGAAGTATGATAAAGCTGTAACTATCTGGGTTGTTGGAAGGACGTGTCTGTATAAATGGTTCTAGCAACAGCATGTCAAATACCTTTTTTGAAAATAAGAAATTGGGTAACATCGTGAACAAGATTGCTTTTGGTGACCAGACTAACTGGATAGTATTTTCATAACTGTACTTCATTTGGTCTGCTTTGTTTAATAATTCAATCACTGAGATACAAAACAATCAATTTATTTTTCTGTTTCTCTCTTACACCTCTCCCCACCACCCTGTGCCCCCCGCCACATTGATTCATAACCTACTAGATAAGAAAAATCAAATCTTTACTTAAATTGATTAAAATACTTAACAGTTTACTCAGAAGGGAACATTACATCCTCACTTTTAAAAAAAATTGTGACTTTCGGTGGATAATTGTCACACAAACATCCATTCTTCTACTTAAATGAATTTACGAGGTGGGTTGCATTAATCTTGGGTCAATGTGTTGCATGACTTGTTCATTTATATTTCTAACGTTCACATCTAACATTTTAACAATGTTAATGTATATATCATATTCTGCAGAATTGCCTTGATTATTTTTAAAGCTGTAAACAACTTGGTACATTTTTGACATCATGACTGTCCCTAAGTGAGTGCTAAGGATATCAGACAAGACAACTTGACAGCAAAGGAGCTGTAACATTGCCTGGGTCTTTACTAACTGAACAGACCACTGGGGTATTTTGCACACTGACAAATGGCTTCACTTGATCCATAATAAATTGAATGTGTGCTACAGTGGAATTCTAGATTTATTGAGAGGGGACAGCTGTAGTTGGAGCAATGGACAGCACCAGTCTAGGCAATGTCAATAAAAAAAAAACAAAAACAAACATCCCCATTTGTTTTGGAATTTGTACATTATGTGATTGAAATGTTTCAAACAAAATATTATATAAATACCATTCCCACTGTTATGATTTTGACTCGTTAACTTGTCTTTCAAGTAGCCAGATGAGCATATTTCCAAAATGCCAAATTCCAATATATAATACACTGTTATCACATTAGATAATCACATTGTGATTCTTTTGCAATGCTTGAAAGCTTACATTCAGAGATTTTAAGAACAAGATAAATAAGTTTATGATGTTATGAAAATTAATTGGATTAGTGAAACAAATAATCTACATTCAAAAATGAAACCATTTGGCATCGAATGACAACATTAGTGAATTCCTCTATCTATATGTCTCTCCCACCAAGTTGCTTAGCCTCTCTTTCTCTCCTATAAAGGAGATGCAAATGTGATTAATAGAGAATGCAAAGATTTTATTGAGTAATCATCTTACCTGACTACACTATCAGTAAAACAAATTTTCCCCTAGTAAAATGATTTAGTAGTTCCTGGATTGGAAGCATCAATGGAGAAGTCAACATTTATTGCCCATCCTGAATTGCCATTGAACAGATGATGATGATAAGCTTACTTCTTGCAAATAACTGAATGGTTGCAGAAGGCAGTTAGGTATAAACCATGTTGCTCTGAATCTGGAGTCAAGACAGGCCAGATTGCATAATGATATCCTTTCTTTTAAAATGACATCAGTGATTCATATTATGTTCTCTGTAACTATCTACTTCTCCACTTACATAATTCCACCAGTTTTGCCATTACCAACAGTAAAGTCCACATTTACATTTAATTAATTGAATTCAAATTGCTCAGCCTTGAGATTTGAACTTTTATCTCTGGATTACTAATCTAGATACATAACTATTATGCTACCATACCCTGAGGTGAATAAATTACAGTTGTTATTGGCAAGGAAAGGAAGAAGCCCAGAATTAAAACCAACAGATGTACTGTCAGTTCACATGTTTAGACCGAAAAATAAAAACACATTAAAGCCTGCTGTTTCCAAGAGACCATGTATAATCCATACTGCCATGGAGTGTCTCCAGTTAACTGTGAGAGGGGTGAGGAAAGGATTAAATAAAACTTTCAGAATGATAAAACTAAAATTTCTTCCCAATTCTCAATGGTAATCATTTCATTTAATGTAATCCAACTTTGAGTGGTTATATCCACAGGACAATGTTTCCTTGCTCTCAGAACACAGGAGCTAGATTATTCTGAACACGTGCAGATATCCATGCATGTTCTTGAAACCTTCACATGCAATTACTTTCATTAATAATATTTAACATGTTTAAAAAAATGTTTTATCGCATTTCAACAATGATTCTCTAGAATGCAAAACAATGAAAAGTTTAACATTAATTGAAACAAATAGACAGCATTTCTCAGTCTAATAGTAAATGAGATAACATGAAAATTTCCTCAGATAAGATTGCTCGAATCACACCAATATAAACTCTTAACAGCTAAATGCTGTTGCGAATCACCTGCTCCAGAGCAAAACATTGTCTGAACAGTTCCACAGCCAATGAACATGTTGCAAAATGTGTGACACTATATTTCACACACCAACATATCAATCTGCCAGAACATGTCTTTTGTTTGCATACTGTTACATAAAATGTTGTCTAACATTTTAGATATTAGCCATTTGCATCGACAATGCTCGTCCTAGTTGTCACGTGCAAACAAGCTGATTTTTTGCTATATTGCATTTGAGACATCACTTCAACATTATTCAGTTGCCTGTGCCTATTGGGAAAGTGTAACAATCAATAGATGCCCGTATTAGATATAATAAATATTTCTACTGCTTGGATAACTATAACCACTTGTGAACTATGTTACCAATTAAGTTATTGATCAGCCTCTCTCATGGACATTTCTATAATATGCTATTGACCCAATATATTCATTATCTATCAGAGTTTGAGCAGAATCTAATTAAATAATAAACTTAGGAATTTCAACATTCAAAGCAATATTAAGTGGCAGTGTATGGAAGAAATATTCCAATGCATTTAATTTTTAATTAGAGATACAGCTGATTAAAGCAAAGAACACAAGATTATTTCCTTCCTCCTCCCCTACCTCCACTCTCCATCTCCAAACTATATGCAACTTCATCAAAAAGTGAAAGAATTTTTTCATTAAAAATTGAAATTGTGTGAAGGCAAACAAAATCGCAAATTCACATTTGTAACATATAGATTTTAAGAAATAAAGTCATATTATGGTGTCATTACCCCCAATTGGATGCTTGATGATAATAATTGAGCTCAAATATGAGAGACTGTCTTAACAATGTTTAGCACTTCTTGATTTATTGCTATTCATGTCACACATGCACACATACACTTTGAAATTAAAGAAAGATAAAATCAATGAAAAAAATTACATCAATTTATAATGAATATGAAGAAGCATTAAAGACTAAAATCAGATGTTCACTGTTGTGCCTTCACAAAGCTGCCCCAACTGATTTATCCAGCAAACAACAACAGCAACAACTACAATATTCCTTCTGTTAAAGGTCAGAAATTAGAGGTATAATGTCACGGTCAGTGAGGTATGTTGAATATTCACACCAAAATTATAATTAATTCATGCATATAGGTTTTCCTGTCATCTTCACTGATTAGATCTATATTGCTTATGTTACTTTGTGGCTCAATGATTCCAATACTTTTGGCTGGCTTCTCATCCTCCATGCTCCTTTTACAGGCATTCACCCAAAATGCTGCTGTCCTGTCATTACATCAGGTCCTGTTTTCTTGACATCCCTGGGTTTGCTTTAGTTCCCAGACCATCCATACCCTAACATGTGAAGCTTTATTTTGTACACATTCCTCTCTCCCACCCCCTCCAAACCAACGCAAATAACCTTGCTCTGCCAACTGCTGTAGCTTCCTTCAGTCTTACAACCATCTATAAACTCTGCATTCTTCTAAACGTGCTTTATTCCACCATTAGCATGCATTTATTCAGACCTCAAAACCATGAGTTTGGAATATTCCATGGTTAAGCCACCAGAACCTGAAATAAAACCTAATATTTTTTTTAACCAGCTAATCTTTTTTTTGGGATGGGTGCTTCATTTTTTTTCTTTTCAAAACATCCCAAAATGCCAAAATTTATGCAATACTTTTAATAAAAGTTGTTTTAGCTATTGCCTGCCAATTGTCATTTGTTTTTAATGCTGATTTTTATTGTGATGCAAGGCATATAACTACTTTCAAAATGCAAAATATTTCAAATGGCAAGCAGTCTCCTTACAACATCAAATTTCATAAGCTAAATCCATTTTGCCAAGACAAAAATCATCTTTGTAAAATTGCAAATTATATGCCCTAAATCTCTACCATTCAGAAGCACCCAAGTTATAATTGGTAAACATTTACAATGAGATTAATAGATTAGCCCTGAAATCTGAAGTGAGCAAGTCTAAACCAACTTAATAAATTGAAATTGAAAGACTTCAATAGTACCATATGAAGAATACATGAATCCCTAAAAGCAAGTGCAAGGTTATGATCTTTTCAATCAAATTAAAATGACAGGAACTACAAACAGGGAAACCCAAATAGTTAGAATTGTCATCTGAACTTGCAGATAAAGATTAAACTAATGTTTCCAAAGAAACTGCTATTTTTAGGTCTTGCAATAAACATCTGTACTCAATGTAATTGACATTTGATTAAAAATATTTAACATTTATGTTGGAGCCATTTCAAATGTACTGAGAACATATTCAATAGTTTATAAGCAAACATTTGGGCAGTACATGTTTCATATATTGTAAATGTGTAGGCTAATGCATGACAAGGCAAAAACACCATGGGTTTAAAATTGTCAGCTGTTGGCTGAAATAAAAGACTGCTTACAACCCTATTATTTCTTGTTATTTATGGTTATCCGATTTATTCTATAGAGTATATAGAACAACTGCCCCCTCAGCTGATGAATTATGCTGAACAACAATTGAAAGAAGCATTGAAAGTGGTAAAGGTATAAAAAGTATTTTGGCTGGAAAACCTCAACATCCATCAGAAATAGCTCAATGGTACCGATACAGACAGAGTCCAGAAGGACATAACTATTAGACCAAGCCTATAGCAGGCACTGCAGCAACTAAAAAGAGGGGAACAATCTGCTTGATACATCCATCTATCTGTTACAGATATAATTGTCCATGCCAGCATTTGTAGGAGTAACCACCAATCAATCCTTGTGGAAATATAATTCAGTCTTCACATTGAGGATACACTCCTTGATGCATGGCACCAGCACCATGCTAAATGGGATAGATTTCAAAACAGGTCTAGCAATTCAAGATTGGGCATTATGGGCCATTAGAAGCAGAGTTGCATTCAACAACAATACATAATCTTCTGGCCTGCTCCAGGTTTACCGAAAAGTGTACAGTGTCAGCTCAATACTGTTACAACACAAGACTATTTGCATGCTAAACATCAGAGGTCATGCAATATAGACAGCCCCAATCTAAACAAGCAATTTCATTGCCAGTGAATCACATCAAATTAACATTCTCATATTAGTACTAAAGTCTTGTACCCTAGTGCCAGCCTAGACAAGCTATTCTATTACAGCTAGGGCAATGACATCTACTAAAAAATGAGGAGAATTGAGTGGGCATATTCTGTCCATTGTTAAAAATCACATCAGCCTGGCCAATTACACCCTCAGTCTATTTGCCACCAAAACATATGGGGGAATATGTTGTTGACAGGCCTGTCAAGCTGTATTGACACAGCAATGTCTGAGTTTGGGTTTCACCAAGACCACCAAAACTCCTGACTTCATGATAGCTTTTGCCCATAGATTATCATGACAGATGAACACCAGATGTGAGGAGTGTGTGACTGCCCTTGATATCAAGGCAGCTTGGAACCAAGGCAGAATGGGAACAGGGGGAATTCTCTCCATTGGTTGGAGTCACACCTAGGACAGATGAAAGATTGTTATCATCATTGGAGGTTAATCATGTCAGTCCAAGACCATCACTGCAGAAGTTCCTCAGGTAGATATTTTCCCAATTAAAATAAGTTCACATATGTTATTACACATCTCTGGAGCAGGTCTGACTTGACTTTGGGCCTCCAGATTCAGAGGGATATACCACAGCCCTAAAAGTTTTTCAGTGTCTTACCCTAGGCCCAAATATTTTCAGCTGCTTCAATGACCTTCCCTCCAGCAACAGGTTAGAAATGGGGATGTTTGCTGATGACTGCACAGCATGCAGCACCATTCACAACTCCTCAGATAAGTGTGTCATCCATGCCACAAGTGACAGAGCATGGTCAACAAGACAGAATCTAACCATTTCCCCTTGACATTCAATGCATTACCATCACTGAATCTCCTAAAGCCATCCTGGAGAGTTACCATTGACAACAAACTGAGTAAAGGCAGTCATATATTAATACAGTGGCTACATGACCAGGTCAGACATTAGGAACTCTCTGAAAAGTAACTTAAATCCTGTTTCCCACCTACCACTACAAGACATTAGTCATGAATGTGATGCAATAATCTTTATTTGCCAAAACGAATGCTGCTCCAACACTACTCAAGAAGCTCAACAAGCTCCAGAACAAAGCATTCTATTTGATTGGGCCCCATCTGTCACCTTCAATATTCACTCCCCACCTCAAGTGCACAGTGGCAGCCTGTATCTAATCTACAATTTACAATGCATCAGCACCTTAGATAGTACCTTCCAAACCTGCAACCTGTATCCATTCAAGGCACAAGGCAGCTGACACAATACCTGCAAGTTACCCACCAAGCCACACAGCATTCTGCTATGTAACTATATCAGTGGGTCAAAATTGTGACAACAGTCAACCTGCACCACCTGAACTGCAGTAGCTTGCAGCACTTTCTCCAGGGCAATTACAGATGGGCAACAAATGCTGGTGTAGCCTTAACACCAACGTTTTCCAAAAATGAATAATTTGCAAAAAGGAGTTTCTGACTATTAAATTATTGTACCTTTAAAAAACCTCAGTGGATCAGTAACCTCTATGTGTCCCATCCAAATAATTATATCATAATATTACCAGCAGAGACAGCCCCATTTCTGTATTGGAGTTTAGCCTCCATAGGAGCGGTAGTCCTGATCACATGTCCCTAGCCTGTTACCACATCCCTTTCCTCTAACATTGTGCTAATCCATGAAAAATTGACATGGTTTCTGTTTTAATTACAAACTGCACGAACAAAGCAAAATCTCACAAACCTGTGTAAAAATACATCTCCAATAATTAAAAATGTAAATAATGAATTCCAAATAGAAATCATTTGATATGTTATGATTGCATCTGCTTGTTTTCACTGCTGTTTTGACTAAATCCCCTGTTACACAGAAGAGCCCTGTGGGAAGGGAGTTCCACACCTCTGTTCACAATTAGGGATCAGAAAGTGCCTGCCCCTATCAACTGACTTGGAAAAGGGTAAGTTGCTAACTCGAATTCGTGCTCCCAATTCTCAAATCAAAATTGAATTTGACCAGTGTGACCCTCCAACAGATGTAAAAAGCATTAAACACCCTCAAAACTCAGAAGGCCTTTAGTCATGAAACCATCTCACTAATAACATTGTAGCAGTGGCTTGAATTTAATTGGGGAATTATTTATGTTCATTAACTATTCGTGCCAAAATGTCAACATTGAAACTAATGGTTGAAAAACAGCTAACATGTGTGCACAATTAAACCATATCCTTAGGAGCAAACGGGTACAATTTTAAATTATCTTGGTCAACCCGTTTGGACATCTTATGACACACCTCAGAGAACAGGTTTAACCTTAAACTGCAGCAGCTAAATAATTTATCAAAGTGAATGTCAACTTGGCAAAACAGTCGTGTCAATCCTAAGCATGGGACAACTGGGTAGAACTGATTCACAAAGTGAGGGGCAAAGAGATTTCGGGAAAACTTCTCAATGCAAGCGCCCAAGTAGCAGAGTTCTGCAGTGCTGGCTATGCCTCCCCAGGTACAACTAGCAGCCAGACAGGTGTGCAGGACATGCGAGAGCGCTTTCCAGATTCTACACGAGGATTTTCCTCCTGGCGGGTGGGAGGCATTGAAAACCCGACGCTGGCAGTTCAGGGTGAAAGCCACTCTGAACTGACCATTTGAACTCTGCCAACAGCAGTAATTGTCCCCGGTAGTGCAGATTGGTGGCTGTAAACACGGGGATTTAAATCAGGCGAGTTGCTTCATACATCCCAGGAAACCAATGAGAGAGACTGAACCCTTTCATCTGCCCGTGTCAATTGATTTGTCGGTTTTGTTTGCTGTCTTGAGAAAATCTTATTACTTGTGTTAAAAAAAAGACCACGATTTCCCCCTTGCTCTTGTACATGCTAATATCTCATGCTTGTTATATCCTATCGACAGAGCTGGTATTCAGTGGAGCTGCACTTTCTGTGGGAAATAAGGCACGTTAAGATTGTGTTTTCCTGATCAAACTCGACTGTCGCCGATTATTTCCAGGGTGAAATTTGCCTGGACAAAGTTTCCAGTCTCTGGTGTAGACAGACAATACAAAGGGAGACCAGTTCCGCCAAAGGAAGTCAATAACGTCAGGATCAATAGATTCTCACTTGCATATTGTAGCCTGTTGGCCTTTCTGTTGTTAAAAAAAAAACCACATTCCCGGAATAGGGATGTGGAAGCAGCTGTAATTCGGGGAGTAGCAAACGCGGCGCCGAGCTTTCCGAGCTCGTCCTTCTCAGTGTGCTGCTGTCACCAGGCACTGAACTGGGGACTGGAGGATTCCTTCACAGATCGGAGCTCGACCCCTTCCCCGTGCGTACGCGGTGGCTGGTGACATGAGAGACAGAGGGAGACCTGACACCAACAGATTGGCACTCGCTTCACTCCTCGACAAGTGGAGGGCGATTTGAACGGGCTCTAGATCATGTCAAATGACACGCGACTGTCATTGCAGCGGGCTGTATGTGGAGGGAGAGAGGAGACATGGGGCTGTTTGCGGGGGTCGAACTGCGCTCCGTCTTGGTGCAGAGTAGGCGTCTGCTGGAGATTCACAGGAGGAACCTCTAAGCTCAGACATTTATCAACTTTGATCCCGGCCTTTCAGAGGCTTACGGGCGAAACGATCTGTCAGTGTCTCACTGCGGCTCCGTCCCGCAGCCCTTTACACTGGGCACTGGGAGGGGGACCTTGCACGCTTCTCACATTTTTATAGCCCCCATCCCCAACCCCGCTCCCCCGGCCCGGCTGCCTGCAATATTCTCCCATTTTATCTGGGTCATTCCCAGCAAGATTCCTTTCCCAGCCAGCCTGCCTGATTCTCCTGCTTCCTGCTAATGTGGGAGGCTGCGAAAAAGTTCATCCCCCCCCCTCCCCTCCCCATCTGCTCGCCTCTTCCTCTTCCCTTCTCTGAATGGGCCGGGAATGGGAGCAGGGAGTCGGGCTGGGGACCTGCCTCCCTCTGACCCCTCTGCAGGTTCCACACACGGAGCTCAGAGCCAGGCTTGAAAAGAGCTTACCTGGCCGGTGCAGATAAAGTTGCTCGAGTGTTGGCGGAAGGGCTCCGTGACTGAACACCAGGGCGCAGGCTGTTATCCAGAGAGACAGCAACACTGACATTGTAGGGACCATCGCGTCTCCCTGTAAAGCAGGAAGTGGGAAATAAACTTAGGCTGCCCCTCGGCTCTCGGAAACTGCATCAGCTAGAGAGAAAAAAAAACTGTCTCAATTCTGCAAGGAAATAAATCCGTGCACATCGCCCTAACATTAGAGAAACTGAGTCCAGGTCCAATCCCATACAAGTGGCAAGTTTAAGGGGCGGGGGGGGGGTTTAAAGCAGAAAGCGCGTTGGCAGGCTAGGAGCACCCCGACGCCGGTTTTTATACCGAGGAACGCATTATCCACTCACCTATGGGAAAGGGCCAACTCTGTGGGAATGCTTGAACTACCGACTCTCCTTCATCGCTTTCCCCATGAAAATAGCGGCAGACTAATTGGTTTATCAGAACAGGCTTGACTTCATTCGCTCTCTCACGTCTGGGCTAGAAGCGTGTCCAGGAGGCGCGGGCCATCACTTGCCTCCCCACACACCCCTCCTCCTCCTCCTCCCCCCTGCTCAGTTCTGAGGCTGGTCCATGTTGTGCAGAGAGGGTTAAGTGGAAATCCGCTGATAACGAGCCGACTGATCCAGTTAGCCCCCGGAAAGTCGCTGTGCCGTCCACGTCTCGCCAGTTCTCAGGCGGCAGCTCGGTTCCACAGGAAGGTTTGCAGCGATACCAAGGAAAGGATGTAGGCTCTCAGCCTCCCCGGGTTACGGGATTGTACTGAGGGAGCCCTCACTGGTTCCGGGGAGGAAAGGGTGGATAGACGGCGTTACAAGGAGCAAAGCAGCAGCGGAGCCCGGAAACCCTCGTCTTCTGCCCCAGGTCCAAAGGCTGAGCTTGCACGTCAGTGCTTACCGGCTCCCCCCACCCCCCCAAGAGCAAAGCCTCTGTATCTCCGCGCCCTCCTTCTCTGGAAACAACCCGGCAGGATGCGGAATGAACCAGCGCATCGCCTCGTCACCAGCAACTGAGAAGTTTCCCGGGAGCAGCGGGTCATCTATCAGGGCAGTCGGTGTCAAAGTTGACAGAAATATCCTTCATGCCTGACGTTGAAACGAAGACAAGTTTACTACGTGAGCATGTGCAAGGGGCCGTGGGCGGTAATGAAGTCTTATTTCAATCCCGTCCACCGAGCTCATTTAACTCTGACTGGACCACGGAGACATTCCCCTCCCCTCCCCCTGTCTTTTTGTTTGGTGTGTGTGTGTGTGTGTGAAGCGCCAATCTCTCCGTGCCCTTGTACTGGCGGTGCTGCAGTGATCCCTCCTCTGTCTGTGTGTGTGTGTGTCCACACCTCCTCTGGGATTGTTTCCCGGGCTTTGATTCTCCCGCCACTCACTCCTTACCTGCAAGAGTCGGGGTAACCAGAGAGAGGTGTGACTGGGGGTGTTGGATTGGGGGGGGGGGGGGGGATGCTCAGTCTCATGGGCTTGATAGAGTTGCCTCCTGCCTTTCGGTCACGTTAACAGTGAACATGTGAACCAGCAGCAACTTTCCCGGGAAGCCGGCGAGCGGATTATTCTCTCCAATGCAGGGTTCCCATCAGGCGGAGGAATGGCTGTTAGAAACCCAGTTAAGGACGCCAATTGTATCCCGCTCCTTCTCCCTCCCAGGCAGTCTTTGCGATGCATTGCACTTGAGAAACTCGACACAATGTCTAATACCAGCAACAACAACAAAAAATGTGGTCAGATAATACCACGCGCCAAACCGACCTCTCTTTCTCCTCAATTCTTTTCCAACAAATCGGGTGCTGTTTGTCCTGTCATTGCCCTCCCCGAAGCCTGTTTGGAATTTCATACATCTTTTCTTCACTGCAAGTTAGCACCGCGTCTTAAAGCGACACTCTCTGCTTAACGCCAGAAATTAACCTAATTGTCAATTACCAATTTCTGCCGCCAGCAGATACTGTGAAGGGATGAGCAAGTGGGAGAGAACCCTTAACAAGAAAATATCAGGTGATGATAACTCCACCGGCCACTTATCCCCGGAGCGCTGCCCCTAGGAAGAATGTTCACTCACTTGATGAATGAGTCTGAAGTCGCTGTAACTAGTGGCAGAACTGTAATTAAATAAACCGTGCGTCTTAAAAGCTGTTGAAGTGGCAAGTTGCATTTCTGCTTCTGCCGAATAATTGAACTTTCTCGTTGGTATTAACACCGCTGTGGACCAATGCGAAGGACCCTTTCGGCTGTGCAGCGATTCGCCAGTAATTCCATACCCGTAAAGGATTCAGAAACATCGCCTCTCTATTAACTAGGGCTGGTTAGACAGCATTCCAAACCTAGCTCCAGATACATTACATTATATCAATATATTCGCGTGTGCAGGAACCGCAGGCAGCCTTAAAGTTGTCCAATTATATTTCGAGTTCACACGTACATCCTGTAATAGGTTCCTTGGAACGAGATATCTGTTTCCATTAAGATATGGTATTTGTACACGACCAGATTCGCCTGGGAAATGTGGGAGAATTGACTTTTTCAATACGTTGCATTTGGACGTTCAATAGTTTGATGTTCGCTTGGAACGTCAAATGTTACTTATAAAATCAATTATTTAAGATTAATCTGAGTTGCTATCTATTCATCATCGCTAATTGTATTTCTCATTGATTCGTGTAAAAGTATAGGAAACAAAGTAACCCTGTGTTACATTTAACAGCGTTGATAGCTGACGACGAGTCGTCGTTGATTAAAATGCAGCAGAATACATATATATATAGGAGATATGTAAAACTGCTATTTTAAAAACAACTGTCGAATCACTGTGAAACAAGGGGGGAAAACCTTTAGATCTCCGCCCACGAGCAGACTCTTGAGGAGTTTTTTGTGACTTCAATACATTTACTCTGGGGAGAAAGTTGGATTCTTATTTTTAAATAGCCAATATGTCACAGTTAAACAATAAACCGCAGTCTAAAGCATTTCAGTTTATCGAGCGCTTTCTTTTAGAAATAAAGTCGGAAATTTGAGGTTGATGTCCAATAGACATTATCCGAATGAACATAAAGCTTTACACAAGGGTCTCTGCATTGTGTAGATACAGAAACAAGTGCTATTCTAAACCCCATGCACTTCAAACTAATCGCAACAATCGCGTTTTGGCAACAAATGATTAAACTCGGGTGTTGAGCTATATTTAAAAGGGTCACCATTGAACCAGGACAGTAATATTAAAACTGTGTAAATCATTGGTGGAACTGTATTTGGAATAGTGTGTACAATTTTCGTCTCATCCGGTAAAAAAAACGTTGCAGTAATTTAAAGAATTCAGAAAAGAGCGATCAGAATGACTGAAGCAATGGAAGAGCTGGATTCCCAAGAACAATTATGTAAGTTGGACATCTTTTCACTCGGGAAAAAAGATATAACATTACATCTGTTTATTTTTTCTTATTCTGATGTCGTCCACGACAGGTTATTTCCCCGTGGCAGGGAACTGGCGAGGGGATAAATTCACCACTGATCTGGGGAATCATTAGTTCAGCAGATTTTTGGGAAACCAATGGAATGTGCTGAGAGAAAGTGAGGACTACAGATGCTGGCGATCAGAGTCGAAAAGTGTGGCGTTGGAAAAATCACAGCTGGTTCCGAAACGTCGACTCTCCTGGTCCTCGGATGTTATCTGAACAGCTGTCTTTTTCCAGCGCCACACTTTTCTACAATGGAACATGCTCCCTAAGGAGATGGTGGGAGCAGATTATATTGGTTTATTCCATGCAAACTAAATGCATATTTCTTCCCAAGATAATATTTTGGGATAGATTGAGTAATTTAGGACATGGCATATGATAAATGTAACATACTTGCGAGAGAAATAGATTACTTTGAATCTATTCTTCCCAAAAGATTTCCCGCATTGAGGAATTCCTCACTTCATGTCAGAATGTGTTCCAGATTAATTGATATTGATTAATAGCCATTAGTAACCAATAACACCATCATTACTGTGTTACGTGGCTACCAGGTTGATTAAAAATTGAGAATGAAAGTGGGCCATAATTTTTGCCTTGGACTTCATGAATTTTCTGTAAGGCTAAATTAAGGTCCAACAACCAATTATTGTAAGAGTAACTGTTTCTTATCTATGACAACCCCCAAATTAACCAGTTAATGGATGAGTTTAGAGTGTCTAGATCAGAAGTAATGGTAGAATGCCATTCCAGGTAAGTGAGGACGAGGGTGCCCAAAGATGGAATAGAATTCACAGCCTAGCCTTCACTGTCAGGATGGAGGGATAGCTGCCTGGAGTAACTGTAGCACACAAGTGGGCGAGAACTTTAAGCTGACTTGGGGCTCTTGTTTGTCCAGATTGGATTTTCTACAGTGTGGAAACAGGCCCATCGGTCCAACCATGCCAACACCAACTCTTCGAAGAGAAACCGACCTAAACTCATTTCCCTACACTTATCTCGACTAAGGCACCTAACACTATGGGCAATTTAACTTAGCCAATTCATTTAACCTGCACATCTTTGGACTGTGGGACGAAACCCACACAGACACAGGAGACACAGACAGTCACCCAAGACCAGAATCGAACCTGGGTCCCTGGTGCTGAGAGGTAGCAGTGCTATCCACTGAGACACTGTGCCGTCCAGTTATCAATCAACTCTGATCTTAGCCAATCTGCCACCAGGACTGCACCAACAGGTAGCAACACAATTCCACTATACATCTGGAGATCAGAATGAATGAATTTAAGTCTTTAATTATGCTCCCTGCTAATGGGATCTTTCTCCACATTGTGACATTCTGCTCAACTTTCAGTATAATTATTCAATGATATCAGAATGACTAGTTCCTCATTCTTAATGCAGCAAATTGCTCGATAACTATCATTATTCAGTGACATGCAATCATTTTTAACTTTCATTGAGGGGGTATTTCAAAACTTACTATGATTACAGGAACAATGAATCTGAATGTGATATCTTCATGGTTTCAAAGTATCAATTTTTGACATAGACAATGCTTGTGAAGATCTATCTATGAATGCAATGCTTAAGCTATAGCATGAATTGGAATTGGAATACATTCTTCAGATCCAGTTCATTGGAAGGGATTTATCAGTGCTAATATGTCATAATCCAATTAAATATATTCATGGCCTCTTATAGTACAATGATATTCTGCATACCTCTGAGGCTGTAAGCCTGTATTTAAATTCCACCTTTTCCAGGGGTGTGTAATAACATCTCTTAAAACAACTAAAATATTATTTGGTTATGAAAGCTGGTGCATATGCGACTGTTTGCTTCATTTTTATGCATTATGGTAAATTGTAAATATAAATTGTAATGCATCCTAAAAACAAGTGAAGTGGGGAAATGAAACATAACTTGTTTTAAACAGCATATGTGTTTGTAAGTCATTCATATAAAGCTTTGGGGCTTCTGGAACCATGAGGTGAAAGGGGTGTCGTTGCAAGTAAATTGGCAAAACTGCCATGAAGGAAGCTATTAAACATGATTCAGTGACAACATGGGAAAATGTACTGGCATCAAACTACTTTATTTCTTGTTTTATCGCTAGACCACAGTTGTAGCCCCAAGCCACCATGGAACATATTGTTGAGATCGGTCAGTGTAATGAATTTCTGTATAATTATAATCTGTCAGCTAAAAGTAGTTGATGTAAGTAAATAACGCAGAGTGGACCAAAGATGAAATTGAAAACGTAACATTGAAAATATAGATATTGCAACTTATTAAGACTGAATCTCACACACTGATGGATGAGCACAAGTTTTTGGCATAAGAGAATTTGATCATTTTTCTATTGTGAAATCTCAAGGCAAAACATTTTCATTGTTTGACTAATCTGTGGAGTGCTGTAATTAGTCCCTTCAGAACTTGGTTCAGTTAGCCTGTAATGTCATGTACTTTACATAAATTGATTTATTTTTGCTTGTGTTTATTTCTTTCAAAGTATATTCATGTTATAAGGTTTTTGCTACTCATCAAAACTATTGGACACACCACAGCAAACAAATGAAAAAGGCACGCATATGGTCAATTTTTAGTTGCAATGCACTCCAAATATTTTCACAAGGTCGTACTGGTCAAAGTTGATGGAATACAAATAATCCTTTCCCCTTAATTAAATTAAGATGGTTACTAAATCACAGAAGGTTTTGCAAAAATATGTATGTGTACATATGTATACTCCGAGATCTGGGAGTTCACTCCTCAGGATGTTTTTCAGTTTGGACCACTGTCAATTGGTATGGAAAGCTTTCTGAAATTAATAGCAATTTGTCATCATTGTGTGACTTACCTTTGTATGCAATTCATATAAGCACTGAAATTTAACAAATGCTGCTCCAGTCTGTCACTCTATAACACCAGATTATACTCCAACAGTTTATTTGGAAATATTAGCTTTCAGAGCGCTGCTCCTTCATCAGGTGGTTGTGGAGTGTAAGATCATAAGACACAGAATTTATAGCAAATGTTTACAGTGTGATGTAACTGAAATTACGTTTTGAAAAAGACCTGGATTGTTTGTTAAGTCTCTCATCTTTCAGAATGAACGTGTTAGGTTTCAGTTCTTTCATATGTAAATCGAGGAACTTTTTTAAAGTTACAAGAAATAAAGTAGTTTGGTGCCAGTACATTTTCCCATGTTGTCACTGAATCATGTTTAACAATTGGTGTCACGTCGGCCCAGGTTTGAGGTGCCCTGTGTGAGACTGTCTAGGCCCAATGTTCAGACTGATTCTAATCTAAAGAAATGGAGTTACAAAATCTTACATGGATTCATGCAATTTTTGAGCAAAATAAAATGTAATTCTGCAAGTACAAATTCACCCCACAAACTAATATGCAGTGTGTGTGTGTGTGTGTGTGAGAGAGAGGGGGGGTTATGAGTGTCTGTGAGAGAGTGTGTGTATGAGTGTGAGTGTATAGAGATATAAAACTGTGAGAGGATGTGTATGTGTGTGTGTGAGTGTTATGTGTGAGCGTATGAGAGAGAGCTTGTGTAGTGAGTCTGCTCAAAAACTGTTTGAGAGTGTGCATCTGTCTGTGCGTGTACATCTGTCTGTGTGTCTGTGTCTGTGTGTGTGTGTGCACGTGGGGATGTGTGTGTGTGTAGTGCAGTGGCGTCACCTATAGTTGACATAAACCCAAGGTCCCGGTTGAGGCCATCCCCATGGGTACCAAATTTGGCTATCAGCCTCTGCTTGGCTACTTTGCATTGTTGCCTGTCCTGAAGTCCGCCTTGGAGGATGGTCACTGAAGGTCTGAAGTCGAATGTCCTGGACCGCTGAAATGTTCTCCGACTGGGAAGGAACACTCCTGTCTGTTGATTTTTGTGTGGCGTCCATTCATCTGTTGCCATAGCCTCTGCTTGGTCTCGCCAATGTACCATGCCTCAGGGCATCCTTGCTTGCAGCGAATGAGATAGACAATGTTGGCTAAATCACATTAGTACCTGCAATGTTCACAGTGGGAGGTGTCCCCACACATAATGGTGGTATCTGTGTCGGCACTCTGACATGTCTTGCAGCTTCTGCCATGACAGGGTTATATGGAGTTGTCCTGAAAGCCGGGCAGTTGGCTATGAACAATGATCTGTTTGAGGTTTGGTGGTTGTATAAAGGCGAGAAGTGGATGCATGGCGAAGGTCTTGATGATGTGCTCATCCTCATTGATAATGTGTTGCAAGCTGTGAAGAACATGGCATAGTTTTTTCGGCTCCTGGAAGTTCCGGACAAGGAAGGGTACCCTGTCGGTTGCAGCTCATGTCTGTCTCCTGAGGAGGTCATTACAGTTTCTTGCTGTGGCACATCAGAACTGGCAGTCGATGAGTTGAGTATCATACCTCGTTCTTATGAGGGCATCACGGAGTACTTCCAGGTGCCCGTCACGTTCCTCCTTATCTGAATAGATCCTGTGTATGCATAGGGCTTGTCCTTAGGGAATGGCTGTTTTAATATGTTTCGGGTGGAAGCTGGAGAAGTGTAGCATCATCTAGCAAGACGGACTTCGGGACAAGCAACAATGCAAAGTGGCCAAGCAGAGGCTGATAGCCAAGTTCAGTACCTATAGGAATGGCCTCAACTGGGACCTTGGGTTCATGTCACATTACAGGTGACACCACTGCACTACACACACACACACACACATACGCAGACAGATGCACACTCACAGACACAGACACACAGACACTCCTACACACGCACACTCCAACAGACACATACACTCACACAGACCCTCTCTCATACATAAGCTCTCTCTCATATGTTCACACATACACTCACATGCATACACGCACCCTCTCACAGACTTTTACCCCTTTACACTCACAGTCAGACAGATACACACACTCTCTGACAGACACTCATAACCACCAGACACACGCACCACCCCCCCCTCCCCCCCCATACACACACGCACGCACATACGTTTTTGGGGTGAATTTGTACTTGCAGAATTCCATTTTACTTTGGTCAAAAACTGCATGAATCCATGTAAGATTTTCTAAATCTGTTTTTTTAGATTAGAATAGTCTGAACATTGTGGCACAGACAGTCTCACACAGGACACCTCATACCTTCAATGCATTATCTGAGCCAACATGACACCAGAGAATGTAACTTTTAAAAAGTTCTGCGACTTACATACGAAAGAACTGAAACCAACATGATCATTATAAAAGATGAGAGACTTAACAAACAATCCAGATCTTTTTCTATACATAATTTCAGTTACATCACACTGTAAACTTTTGCTTTAAATTTTGTGTCTTATGATCTTATACTCCACAATCACCTGATGAAGGAGCAGCGCTCTGAAAGCTTGTACTTCCAAATAAACCTGTTGGACTATAACCTGGTGATGTTTGATTTTTAACTTTGTACACCCCGGTCCAACACCTGCATCTCCAAATCACTCTGTTTATTATCCACGTCAAAATGTAACTGGCCATCATCCTGAAAATCTCCAGGGCAGAGATTGAGTCTGAAATTAATGGTCTGCCTCAGCCATGAGGTGATTTTTTTCAATCAGGAAGACTTAGAAAAGAAATGTTATTAGCTTTGAGAGTCCATCCAATGACAAAAGATAAACATCTTGGCAAATTCTTCATCACTGTTGGTATCAATAGGACATAGTGCTATTACTTTAATTCTGTACTACTATGTGCAAGGCTGACTGTTGTGAAATGACTCTCTTTGACAGTTTTAGGGCAATAGAAGTGAAAGTGTTGTTAATTCCGGTTAAAAAGTAATTACAGCATCTGATGTGCTGCTTTTCCTTTATCACACGATTCACCAAAATATTAGATATATATATATAAAGCAACATGGTGTCTGAAGCATCAACTAATTATGATATCTAATAGTGAGGCTAGCTAAACACCTAAGAACATAATGATCATGAATGGTTAAGATCAGCCTCACCACAGGAAAGATGAACCAACCCACTGATGACTTTGGTTTGTTCCATTTTGGAACTGAATTTAATTTTATTTTTTTTTAACTAGCTCACAGGATGTCAGCATTGCTGGTGATATGGATCAGACCAAATGCCCTCAAAACATATCATGGAGATAGCCTCGCCCATAACTTTAATCTTATTTAAAGGCAAGTATAAGGCACTGTGTTCCAAATGTGACGTGATTGGTAAAACTACTAAGTTTTAAGCAAAACACACTTTATTCTTACACCACAGTTAAAATTCAAACAAAAAAATGTTAACTCTATCAAAATACTTTACAGAAGAATATATTATTCAACTATGAATTATCAACTGTTCTAATATAGCAGTATCCCATAAACACACCCTTGGAAAAGGCAAATTCAGCAAAACAGATTTCCCTCACTTGCCAGCTTCTCCAATCCAGGAGAAGGAATACTGAGAAAATGAATTTCGCAGCTAAGGGAGAACTCAAGCTTTTGCAGCAGCAAAGAGACAAAGAGCTGTATCTAGCTGCTTCAACTCCTAAAACACTTGAACAACTGGAAGCAAAGCTAAAAACCCTAGGTCTGTGTGAGTTGACTTCACCCACTCATGCTTTGTGCTTCTTCTTTTGTCTAAATTAGAAGAAGCACAATGCTCGTCACTCTGCTTTCCACAGAGGTTTACAACACCTCTCTTCAGAACAACCAAACCCCTCTCAAAGGTACATATTGTCCCACTGGCTTGGCCAGGAATTATTGTCAATTGCTGAATGTCCAGGAGAAGACAGTGGTGAGCCGAATTCTTGAAAAACTGCAGTCCTTGGAAGGTAACACTCATGGTGATGTTAGGAAGAGAGCTTCAGGATTTTGATCCAGTGACTATGAAGGAATAGTGATATAGATCTAAATCAGAATAGAATGTGGCTTGGAGAGGAGCTTTCAGTTTGTGGTGTTCTGAGCTTAACTAATTGAAGCAGATGAAGATGGTTTAGCCAAAGACACTACCCTAAGGATCTGCTTTAGGGTTTTTGTGTAATGATAGTATTCCTACCTCAGAGCCAGGAAGTCTGGCTTTGAGTCCCATCTGCACCGGAGGTGGCTCATAACATCTCTGAACAGATTGATTAGAACATATCTACCCTGAGGAACTTGGGGTTCTTATGGCACAGCGGTACCTATCCTTGAGCCAAGAATCAGGCACACATGTCTCATTTACTCCAGATGTATATAATGACATCCCTGAACAGGTTGATTAAAAATATTTCCCCGAGGAAGTATTGTGTTGAACTGAGATGATTGATCTTCAGCAACCACAATCACCTACAAATTTTCCCCTGTTACCCATTGACTCTAATTTTGCTGGGGCTCCTTGATACCATAAAAAGTCAGATGCTGCCTCAGTGTTAACAGGGCAGTCTCTCTCTCTTCATCTCTTCAGTTCAACTCTTTTGTCTGAATTTGAACCAAGTCTATCATGGAATCCAAAGCCAAGAGGCCCTGGCAGAATCCAAACTGATCATCCATGAGCAGTGTCAATGACTCCTCCCACCACTTTGCTAATGCTCAAGAGTAGACTGATAATATGATAATTGTCAGGTTGGATTTGTTTTGCTTTCTATGTACAGGACATACTTGGGAAATTTTTCACATTGTCAGGTAGATGCTAGTTTTGTTGCTGCACTGGAACAACTTGGCTAAGGTGTCATAAAGCTGGTCCTTTTTTCTAAAACCGGTTCCTTTTCTCAAGGATACTGCATCCTTGATTTTTTTTTCAGAAGGGTCATAAAACATTCCAGGCTCAGAAACAGCTGGGTTTGGTACAGAGATAAAAGGGTATTGCAGGTCTTTTTGCTTATACATAAATAGATGAGACTTTAGGCCGAAACGTTTATGATTAGAAGTGACCTGTATAATGAAAGGGGAGTGGCCAGTCCTGGAAATTGAAGTTAAGTTAGGAGTTCAGCTGTGGAACTGTGTGGAAACAGGTTGCTAGACTCTCTCTCCTTCGGCCCTCTAACTTCAACCTGTCAGCCTTTGTTTCATTTTTTGCTCTGTGTTTCAGGGGTTTGTTTATTAGGACTGTTATGTATATACGGAACAGCATAATTAAGTCTAGTTTGTATAGATTGAGTTCTATGGGTATTTTATATTCCGTTCTTTGTGTTTTATTCTGTAATTTTGTGACTACATTTTTGTCTGTTTTAAACCTGGCAGTCAACCTAGTTAATTTACTCCAGGTAATTTCACTGTACACTTACCGAGATAAATTGCAAAGTTATGGCTTGCTTAAGAATGTTTTAAGTGGTCTGGCCTAGTCCATAACAAGGTGTACATCTAGTCCTGGAGCACAAGCCTCAATACTATTGCCATAATGTTGTTGGTGCTAATAGCTCTTGCAGCATCCAACATATTCAAACATTTCATATACAATGAATCAAGTTGGTTGAGGATTCGCATCTGTGATCCTAGTACCTCAGAAGAAGGCTGACATAAATAATACACTTCTGCTGAATGTGGATAAAAATACTTCAGCCTTGTCTTTTACACTGATATATTGGGCTCCCCCATCATTGAGGAGAGTCTTCCTCCTGCTTAGTTAGTTGTCCAACATCATTCACAACTCTATGTGACCTCGCTGTAGCCCTTAGATCTGATCCATTGGTTGTGGGATTTCTTAACCAATAATATTCATAAATCATACACAAACAATGGCGGGCTGTTATTTGAGTAGGCTGTGTGATAGATCACTCAGTTATGGCACGAGATACCAGATGTTGCTAAGGAAGAGATTGCTTGTTTGATAGGGCTAGGTTTCCTATTGTCACTTCCAGTGCCGAGACTGAAGCTAGACTGTCTGTCAGATTTTATTTCATTCTTTTGACTTTGTAGCATTTGTTATAACTGAATGGTTTGTTACATAATTTCAAAAGGCATCTAACAGTCAACTACATTACTGTAAATATGGAGTCAGGTAAAAATGGTTGATTTCTTTCCCTAAAAGACATTAGGGATCTAGATTGGTTTTTACCCTGATTGACAATGGTTACATCATCACCATTAGGTTAGTTTTTAATTCCAGATTGTTAAAATTGAATTCAAACATCTGCTATGGTGAGATTCAAAACCAGGTCCCCTGAGTGATAACCTAAGGATGTCAATTACTAATTTAGTGACATTACCACTATGTCACTGCTTCTCTCAATTCATATCTTATCTTTGAAATTAATTTGATGATACGAAGAATCTTTCTATTCTTTCCTGCCCACGTATCTCATGAATTTACATACAGGCTAAGATTAAAGACACAAGCAATGTGTAAAGCTGCACTAAAATCAAGTTTTCCCAACAGACAATATTCTATTTAACATATTAGTATTTCTGAAAAAGACACATTTTGATGAAGCTTTTTGTCTTACATTCAGCAGAGCACTCTCAAGAATACCAATGTAAAGGAGAAACATTTTATACTGTTTGAGAAGACAGTGCTGATCATTTGGCAAGGAGTTTCTGATTGATAGACAAATTGTCCTGGAGAGTGCACTAGTTAAGTGATAACTGACAATTATACCTGGTATATAATTATATGAGAAACTATATCAAATATAAAACTAAATTTAAAACCAGGCATGTTGACTCTTATTGAACAAGGCATTAGTCTGAGGGATGAACCAGAGACTGGCTGTACATATCTGATTACTGTCTGCAAACATGGTCTATGTTGTACTGTACATAGCCTCCAGTATACACATATGTGCCACACAGTGAGCCTGACTGACCATTGGAATTGGGTTGTTAGCATAATTCATAGCACTCTCAAAATTATGTATCAAATGTTGTCCAATTGTAGAATCATATCAAGTGTTGGAAGCCATACTTTGAGATTTGCAAGCATTGCCTGGTTAGGTATTGTTACTATCTTACTGTTGCCAACAGTTCAAGGGACACACTGTTTAATGTGCCAGTCTTTGGGAGAGAAGATCTACATACCTAGCGTCACACTAGCACTGAAATTCATGGACTGAATTACTCTTTTGTGTGGTCAGCAAAACGACCTTTTGGCTGAACAGCAACATTCTGTTGGTGACAAGTACTGCTCATATTGCTACTGCACATAGCAATATGAAACAACAGCTTCACCTATTGAAAAAAAAGGACTGGGAGTAGGCTATTCAGCGCTTAAGGTCAACTCTGCCATTCAATATTATCATGGCTTAACATCCAACTCAGTACCTTTTTCTCACTTTCTCCCCATACCCTTTGATCCCTTTATTCTAAGAAATAAATCTAACTCCTTGGAAATATTGAATACTTTGGCCTCAACTGTTTTCTGTGGCCAATACTTCCACAGCCTCATTACACTTTGGATGAAGAGCCTTCTCCTCATCTGAGACCTCAATAGCCTACCCTATAAACTTATAAAGTAGTCCCCTGAGTCTGTAATCTAGGGTCATTGGGAACAGCCTTTGTGCATTTACCCTGTCTAGTCTCATTACAATTTATTTAGATTTCTATAAGAGTTCTCCTCATTCTTCTAATGTCCAGTGAATGTACTCTTAATTGATCCAGACTCTGTTCAAATATCAGTCTTGTCATCCCAGGAATCAGTCTGGTAAACCTTTGTTTTACTCCCTCCACAGCCAGAACGTGCTTCATTAATTAAGTAGACCAAACTGCACACAGTACTCTAGGTGTAGTGTCACCAAGACCCTATACAATAATTGCAGAAAGTGATCCCTGTTCCTGTATTTAAATCCTCTCACTATTAAGGCCAACATACCATTTCCCTTCTTCACTACCTGCTCTTCTTGCATGTTTACTTTTAGTGACCGGTATACAAGGACATCCAGTAATCATTCCATGCCCCCTCTCTCCCAATTTATTGCTGTTCAGGTAATAATCTGCCTACAAAAACAGAAATTACTGGAAAAGCTCAGCAGGTCTGGCAGCATTTGTGAAGAGAAATCAGATTAACATTTCAGATCTGGTGACCCGTCCTCAGAATTGTTTTTCACTTAATAATCTGCCAACCTGTTTTTGCCACCAAAGTGGACAAGCTCACATGTATCTACAGTATGCTTCATCTGCCATGCATTTCCCCACTCACAACTTATTCAATTCACACTGAAGCATCTGTGTATCTTTCACAGTTCACACTCCCACCTAGTTTTGTGTTATATGCAAACTTGGAGATATTTAATTTAGTTGCCTCATCTAAATCTTAAGTGCTGGGGTCCAAACGTTCTGAAGTGCTGGGGTCCAAACACTGATCTTTGTGATATCCCACTAGTCACCGGTTGGTTCATGAAAAATGTCCTGGTTATTCTTGCTGTTTGTTTCCTTGCTGCCAACCAGTTTTCTATGCACGTCAGTATGCTACTCCAATCCCATACCCTTTAATTGTATGAGCTAATCTCTTATGTGGGACCTTATCGAAAGACTTCCAAAAGTCCAAGTAAACCATATTTACTGCCTCCTTGTTATACATCCTTATAATTCCAGCAAATTTGTCAAGCATGATTTCCCTTATGTGAAATGCTGCTCAAATTTTGAGATATATAATTCCTCCTTGGTACTCTGAGGTGGACTGAGCACTTTCCAGAACCAAAAGTGATGGTGTCGGCCTACACATGAGTTTGTGTGATATACTGTGAGAAATGTTGTGATTTGGATAGCTCTTGTCTTGCAATAATGGCTTTAGTGCACTTTATTTCAACTCTGAATTTGTATGATGAGCAAAAGGGCCCAACTTATCAGATTGCCAATAAATCAATTTTCCAATATGGAGAATTGTAAGAATCCCACTGAATATATATTGACCGATGAAGATGGCTTACACTAAATGGTCGGAGAAAATACCATGGCATATTTCCCAATTCACGCATGCAGGAAAGGGATATATTTGAATGCACAGCTCATGTAAGAATTTCCTTGTTATTTTAATGGGCTCCATTCTGCACTCATTCATGTTTGAACTAGAACACTCAAATCTGCATCTCCTTTACACTGAAATTTTTACAAATATACAGCTGAACGTATGATGGTACTATGAATTTGGGAGACATATTTTGTCCGTTTTCTTTTAATGAAGAAAGGTTGAGACAGAGGTGGAGAGCAAACTGCTCAAAGCCACTGAAGTAAAAAGCTTGTGAGGTTTTGGGGTTTATTTTTTACAAAAAATGTTGGAACAATAGAAGCAACCTATTGGTTTTGGCCAAAACTTGGTTTTGGCCAAGTTCCCACAGAATGAAGATTTTTAGTTTTAGATTTCAGCAGTTGCTGGAGTCTTGAAGATGGATTTGGAAGCTCTTATTCCTCTCAGGTTACAGGTAAAAGCTGGGGTTTTCTTCCTGATACTAGAATTGCATGAGAGACAATCTATTTTGCTGAATTTGCCTTTGCCCAGAGTGTGTTAATGGGATGTTACTATATTGGAACTGTTAATTAGTCATAATTAATATATATATATTATTTGGTCAAGCATTTTGGTCGAGTTATTCCAGTTAAGCTAATTCCTTTTATTTCCTTTTTATTTTGTCTGTATTTTAACTGTAGTGTAAAAGTAAAGTGAGTTTTGCTTAAAATTGAGTAGTTTGACCAATTGAATTGCATCTGGAACGCCTTACACTCACCTTTGGAAATAAGAAAATGTTAGGGTCTAGGCTATCTTCTTCACATATTTTGAGGAGGTTTGGTCTAGCCCATAAAAATGCAAGACGAAAATATTGATAAAATGTGCCTTGTTCAGCAATAATCAAGTTCTGTATTCAAAATATTACTCATACTGGATTTCTTGGCTTAATTCTTCATGCATCCTGGAGTAATGTGACCAGCACAAGCATGTAACCAGAGCTTTGGAGACAATGTTATGAAAGTACTTGACACAAATGTCACAATAGAGTATTGAGTATAGTTCTAGCTAAACATCAGTTTCTCATCTATGATGTTTGAGCAATCATGTTGAAAAGTATGGAATGAATTATAAAAGCTGTAGAATGTGCATTTTGTCTAAAATGAATGCAAGCAATGGTGCTTTAAAATTCTAAGAAATAATTTGCAAGCATCTAACCATTCTGCAAGAGGCAGGTGATGAGCTGACATTTCCATTACTTGAAGAAAAGCTTGAAGATGTTTTTTGTGCCAAGTTTTCCATTACAATGCTGAAGATGCTTGTATCAATCCTTGCATAGTCAAAAGACAACTTCACTTGTCTGATCTTTCTCCAAAACTACATCACAGCTCATTTCAGATTAAGTATTACATTTGGGCGTAAATGCTATTGTGTATCAATATGTCAGATGAAGTGGGATTATTCTAATCTCAAATTTTAAAATGCTTATTATCTAATTTTAAACTGAAATTTTAATGTGGCATTGTCACTACCGAAATAGTTATTAAGATAAAACTCTTGGTACATTGCACATAATATTTATGACAAGATGACGTAATTCATGCCCTAGTTGCACTTCGGCAAAAAAAGTATGCTAAAAAATTAATGCTGCCTACAAAACTGCATATGTTGCAGCATACACATTTCTAGTAGCCAAGTTCACAGCTCTGCTGTTTTTTTTTTACAACAGACTGTTCTTTACTGTTCCAGGAATTTTGCGTTCCCATAAATTCCTCCAAAAGATAAGTTGCCTCTCTACACATAACTTAAAATTGTTAGAAAGTTGTTTTTTGGCAGCTATGGCTCAGTTCAGACCACTCTCGTCTCAAAGTCAGAAAGTAGTAGGTGAAGGTCCCACTCCAGCGTACACACAATAACGTTAAGGCTGAGTTGCCAGTACAGGACAGGTCAGATGTTAATCCAAAGGCCTATCTGCCCTGTTAACCTAATGTAAAAGATGTCATGACTATTACAAAGAAGAGAAGAACTTGCTGTTCTCATGAACATTTAACATCACAAAAAAAAAGATATTCTGATTACTTATCACTTTTCTGTTTGTGAGAGCTTACAAATTGTCTGCAGTGTTGTCTTTAGTACAAAAGTAGTGACAATTCAAAAGCCCTTCAGTGGCTGAATCTCACTTTGAGATTTTTGGCAATGGAATTGTATTAATTCATTTGACGTGTGGGTGTTGATGGCTAGGCCAGCATTTCTTGCCTATCCTTAACTACTCAGAGGATAGTTAACAGTCACATTACTGAAGGTCTAGTGTCACATGTAGGTAAAGATGGCAGTTTCTTTCCCTAAAGAATAATAATGAATCAGATGGGCTTTTCTCTGACAATTAACAATGGTCTCATGGTCATCATAAGACCCTTAATTCCAGATTCTTTACTGAATTCCACCATCTGCCATGGCAGAATTGAACCCAGGTCCCCAGACATTCCCTGGGTCTCTGGAGTAATAGTCTAGTGATAATATCACTTGGCCATCACCTTTATTAAATGCGCTATATATATAAACTTCCTTCACCAAATGCAGTCAAGACAGGAAAGAGTATCTAAATAAAGTCAGGATGGTGGATTTATTTAAAAAGAAATAGATGTGAAGGGAAGACTACAGGGATTGTATTTGAGAAGGGTAGTTTCATGTGGTGCAAGAGACTTTAATCCAAATGTTTTTTAGAATTCTGGAAAAGCATTCCACCCAATATGAAATGTTTTTTGCAAATTTCAGTCTGTCATTTATGCTGGAAAAATATGTGCAAAATAACTTTTTAGTTAATTAAAACTACAGTAGAAAGGAACTGTTCTGGTCGGATAGACTTCACTTGATCTGAGTTGGGACCAGTGTCCTGGCAAATCAAATAACTAGGATTTTGGAAAGGGATTTTAAACTTAAAAAGTGTGGGTGGAAGATTCCAGAGAGGACAGATAAGCTCATAAAGCAAACAAATATGTCAATACAGCAGGGCAATGTTGGAAGGGATAGACTGTACAAGCAATTTAAAAAGAAAACAACACATAGAACCAAAGGGGGAAGAAGATTTTTAAAAGGTCAAAATGAATGGCTCCTAACTGTAAACGCACGTGGTCTGTTTATACCAGCATTATAGATAGTTCACAGAAGGTTAGCCAGGTTGATCCTGGGCATGGAGGGATTTTCTTCCGGGAAAGTGAGTAATTTGTGGCTGGACTCACTGCAGCTTAAAAGAATGGGATGTGACTTTATTGGAAAGTGAGCTTTTTAGTGGCTTGATGGAGTAGATGTTAAGTGTTCTTATTTCACTTTTGTAAGAGTCTATGGACATAATCTCAGCATAAAAGGTCACACATTATAAGACAGATAAGGGAGCATATCTTCTCTCAGAGGACGGTGAATCTGTGGATTTTTTTGAAACCACTGAAAGGTATAGAAACTGTGTAATTAATGATATTCAAGGCTGAGATAGAAGGATTTGTAATCAGTAAGAGAGAATCAAAGTTCATGAATGAAAGGTAAGAAAGTGGGGTTGAGGATTATCAGATCAGTCATGATTTCATTGAATGAAAAAGCAAGAAGCAGTGGGCTAAATGGCCTATTTAAGCTCCTACTGCGGACAATTGTTTGATCACAACTTCAATTAAGAAACCTAAGATTCACATGCTGTTATGTGTCTTTATTCAGGTTGAACTTTCCAAGTTTTTAAGTTCCTTAATTAACCTGAATATGATTCTAACCTTAGTTCCCTGTGCCAGCCACATCAACAAATTGTGAAGAAATACTTAATTTTAAGTATCACTTCATTAAAATAAATACAGCATTTACCAGCTCTTTGGCTGCAATATGTTAATTCCTTTTATGCGTGCTTCAGAGATAAATGAGACAGCATGGATCTTTGAAGAGCCCTTAGCTTATCCATGTCTTTTATCCAGTCATTCTAACCATGGAGAACTTTCAATACCACGTGTTAACATCTATCTGATTACAGTATATGCATGCATGCTAAAAATAACTATTTTCTAATCAACCTGTTTAGAGATGTTACAACACACCACTGGAGTACATAGGACTTGAACCTGGGCCAGGGTCCTTACCTGAACCAGAAGGCCCAGATTTAAGTCCCAGTAGAATAACATCTTTGATCAGGTTGATTAGAAAATAGATTTTTACATACTCTAATTCCAGTAATTAATAACTAAACACCCACCATTCCTGATCAATTATGTAGGTTGCAGAAAATATATTCTACAGTTTTTGAAGTGTTTACAGTAGCTATAAGTTGCTGTCTGATCACCATTCACCTTCTCCTTGTTTCCCTAACGTTAAAATGAACAGCTACTTTATGCATGTTTGCAGCATATTTAATTTTATAACTCATGTTACTGTTGCCATTGATATTGCACCTAAAAGTTAAAGTTGCTCTCAGATATGCTCCTGATGTGAAATTGATATGTCATAATGATGAGACACAACTGGAACACTTTCACGTTATTGATTAACTGAAGCACAGTTATTTGTGTTCCTCGCTGAATGAGTTGGAGTTATGTATCCTTGTCACCATCTTGAGCTCTGTGTGCCAAGTACTGGAACTGACCAGAAATAACTTCAATGTGCTTCTTTCAACTCAAATATTTGTGTCAGTAATGAAACGACTGTACAAAATTCTGTAGAAATTTCAACTGGTTTGTGAATGATCATGGTGGCTGGACATGTTCCGCTAGAATTTCTCTTCATCAAATGAAAGTTTGATGTTGACAAATGACTGAGGAGTAAAAATTAAATTCCGCAGGATGATGGGAGCAAGGTAATGATCAGTACTGTATCAGTCATCCATGGTCCATTCTGCTAATGTGTTCTTTCAGACTCGATGATTGGTTGGCAGATCTGTTGCTATCTATTCTGGGCCCCTGTTGTCTGAATTTTCTCCTCTGTTTCCTTGAGACACTTGGTTCTCACACAAGCAATGTTTATATGGTGTCTCATCAACATTTTTCCTCCTTTCTTTTCAGCCTCTAAATAAGATAAAGAGAACAGGTAATCCCTGAAGATGTACATTGGCTCTTCTCTAGAATGTTTCTCAACTTTTCAAATACAACCCCAGAGCATAAACTAGCAACAAGCCTCTGGTTAGAATGACCAAAATCAAAACCAAATAAATGCTAAAAAATAAAGATTTTATGGGACTCCTTCTGAATGCAAATACAGCCGTTAGCAATTACATAGATAAATTGAATACCTCTTACACACCAGAATTCTTAGCAATGGATGGATAATCAAAATCAACATTCAGGAAGTTATCATGGACCAGAAACTAAACTGGACTTGCCATATAAATACTATGGCTACAAGTTCAGGTCAGAGTCTGGGAACCCTGCGGCAGGTAACTCACCTCTTCTCTCCCATGTCATAGAGTCATAGAGATGTACAGCATGGAAACAGACCCTTCGTCCATGCCGACCAGATATCCCAACCCAATCTAGTCCCACCTGCCAGCACCCGGCCCATATCCCTCCAAACCCTTCCTATTCATATATCCATCCAAAGGCCTCCTAAATGTTGCAATTGTACCAGCCTCCACCACTTCCTCTGGCAGCTCATTCCATACACATACTGTCAACCATTTATAAGGCACAATGTTAGGCATGTGATGGAACTCTCCCCACTTGCCTGGCTGACAGCAGCTCCAACAACACACAATAACCTTGACATTATTCACAATAAAGCAGCCCCCTTGATTGGTATCACATCACCACTTCCATCATTTACTCCCTTCACTACTGATAGACAGTAGCAATGTTATTCAAGATGCACTGCAAAAATTCACTGACGTTCCTTAGATTGGACCTTCCAGACCTGTGACCTTCGTCATGTAGGAAAACAAGAGCAGTGGATACATAGGAACACAACCACCTGAAAGTTCCCTCCAAGCCACAACCATCGGACTTGGGATGAGATGCCATTCTTTCACTGTCATTGAGTCAAACTTCTGGAACTCCCCTTGCTGTCGGTACTGCAGATGTCCCTCAACCCCAAGGACATTTCTGGCTTAAAAGTACAGCTCACACATCTTCTCCAGACCAAGTGGAATCATCTATAAATGCTGGCCTGGTCAGCAACACCCACATACAATTAATGATTTTTTAAAAAAATCATGATTGGAAATATTAGGAAATTTGAGGCCTTTCATTAGGAAGCAATAAAATTTCATTTTGAAAGTGCTGCCAATATTTGGATGGGCAGTCCGACTGTTCGACCAAACTCTCCCATATTGACCAGGTTTCTAAGCTATTTTCATTTGCCTGCATTTGGCCCTTATCCTTCGAAACCTTTCATATCAATGTACCTGTCAAAATGTCTCTTAAATGTTGTAACTGTACCTGCATGTACAACTCCCTCTGGCATGTACGACTCCCTCCACACACACATAACCCTCAGTGTGAAAATGCTGCCGCTCAGATCCCCTTTAAATCTTTCCCCTCTCACCCCAAACCTATGTCCCTAGTTCTGGACTCATCTACCCTGGGGAAAAGACCTTGCAGTCACTTGAATCACTTTCAGAAGAAACTGAATTTTTGTAAATCATTTGGTTTCAACTTAAATTATTATCACTCCATTCTCTCCTTCAAGGCAACACCCATTCGCCCTCTTGTGCAGTAAATTCCATGAACAGGTATTGAACTCAAGAGAGATTCAGGCTTTAACATCGCTATGCTGAACTTTCCTCAGAAACTTTCCAGTCTCTCGCAATCAATGATTTGTACTGAACCAATTTGCAATTAGCCTGAAATAAAGCATGTCACAGATATACTTTTGCACAGGTAACCAGCTGTATCCAATTCCTATAATAGCATGAGCAGTATCAGGAAAACCAACTATTATCTTTCTGCTGTGAAAGCTTTCTCATGTTGCAAGGTTTAATCAACTGTAATCCTGCAATTTTCTTTAAACTTGTGGATCATAATGTATGGCATATAGAAACATAGAGGAGAGAGTGAGGTCTGCAGATGCAGGTTTCCTGATGAAGGGCTCTGCCCCGAAACATTGATTTTCCTGCTCCTTGAATGCTGCCTGACCTGCTGTGCTTTTCCAGCAACACACTCATATAGGAACATAGAGTCATAGAGCTGTACAGTACAGAAACAGACCCTTCGGTCCAACTCATCCATGCTGACCAGATATCCCAACCCAATCTAGTCCCACCTGCCAGCACCCGGCCCATATCCCTCCAAACCCTTCCTATTCATATACCCATCCAAATGCCTCTTAAATGTTGCAATTGTGCCAGCCTCCACCACTTCCTCTGGAAGCTCATTCCATACATGTACCACCCTCTGTGTGAAAAAGTTGCTCCGTAGGTCTCTTTTATATCTTTCCCCTCTCACCCTAAACCTATGCCTCTAGTTCTGGACTCCCCCAACCCAGGGAAGAGACTTTGTCTATTTATCCTATCCATGCCCCTCATCATTTTATAAACCTCTATAAGGTCACCCCTCAGCCTCTGATGCTCCAGAGAAAACAGCTGCAGCCTACTCAACCTCTCCCTGTAGCTCAGATCCTCCAACCCAGGCAACATCTTTGTAAATCTTTTCTGAACCTTTTCAAGTTTCACAACATCCTTACACGAGGAAGGAGACCAGAATTGCATACAATATTCCAAAAGTGGCTGAACCAATGTCCTGTACAGCTGCAACATGACCTCCTAACTCCTGTACTCAATACTCTGACCAACAAAGGAAAGCATACCAAATGCCTTCTTTACTATCCTATTTACCTGTGATTCCAGCTATGAACCTGCACTGTCATCACTGTTCTGGCACAACTACCGAAACATTGACAACTTACAGCTCAACACAGTCCTCAGAAGATAGCAGAGACGAGCCATAAGAGACACAGATCAAGTCCAGAAAATCATTGAAAGGGCCTTCAGTGTGTTAAAATAACATTTTTGTTTCTTTGGCCACTTGGTAGACCAAGTGGCCTTTGCCATACAACACAGTAACAGTTTGCAAAGTAATTGTAGTCCACTGCATTGCTTAGAATGGTATAACATTAGACACACAACTTAGATCAGAGAAGCGGTTAGATAAGGTTGAAGGGGAAGGAAAAACATACATTAACCAGCAACTTATTACTCAGTGGTCTATAGGTGACTGATGAATCGGGCAATTATTGGTGTTTCTAATTTAAATCTGTACAATGTGTAACAAGCCTATCAGCATTAGAGCAAGGAAAATGTTCCTAATGAGCTTGACTATGTGATCTTCTTTTGCATAATTTTGCAATTTTACTACTTAGTAGACATTTTTTTTTGAAATACAGAAAGATTTCTGGGCGGCACGGTGGCACAGTGGTTAGCACTGCTGCCTCACAGCTCCGGAGACCCGGGTTCAATTCCCGCCTCATGCGACTGACTGTGTGGAGTTTGCACATTCTCCCCGTGTCTGCGTGGGTTTCCTCCGGGCGCTCCAGTTTCCTCCCACAGTCCAAAGATGTGCAGGTCAGGTGAATTGGCCATGCTAAATTGCCCGTAGTGCTAGGTAAGGGGTAAATGTAGGGGTATGGGTGGGTCGATGTGGACTTGTTGGGCTGAAGGGCCTGTTTCCACACTGTAATGTAATCTAATCTAATTTTCATACCAAGCAACAAAGGGTCAGGAAAGTGTTTATATATTGTGTGTGATGTAATGTGCCGCTGTAATGTAACTCTTCATGATGCAATAGTTTATTGGATGGCCCATCTCAGGAAGTGCTTCCATGGAAAGCAGCCACTGTGGAAGCATATGATAGCAAAGCCTTCTGTGTATGATCCTGAGAATCATCTGGCATGTGGTGACTATTCTTCTGTTGTTAAAGACCCAACAGTTGTGCCCTTGAATGTCCTGGGCTGTTCTTCTGTGGTATCTCACTTTAACGCTCAGCTGATGTGAATTGATGCATGTGGTGCTTGGTTGAGAGGCGACCTTCCTGGGCGACTGTTTACATGTTGCTTATGACTCCAACTGGTTCAGGTGGATCATTAACATTATGCAGACCAATTCTCAATGTGTGATGAAGGGACTCAACTGATTGATGTGCTCAGTGCTGCCTATTCAACATTTTGACATTGAAATGAAGCTAATTAAAATCTTTCACAAACCAGTGCGCTGTTAATAGCCTTAACATTGCACTCAGTAATCTTTCTAAAATCTCTAATACGTTTTCTTCATCATTTATACATGGTGCTAATGATACCCAGTTATAGCTTTCCACTATTTCTGACTATCCTTCTACAGTCTCTTTGTCAGATTGTATGCTTAACATCCAGTGTTAGATGAGTCACAACTTGCTGCAGCAACATATTGAAGGCACCAAAGTAATAACACTTAGCCCACTCCACCAACTCCATCTTCCACTGGGGTTATTGTTTCAACATGAAACATATGGTGTATAACCAGCAGGTTGACCCAAGATAATCTACCACTCTTAATTGTCCCCACAACACTTCTGTCCAATCTCCCACCTCCATCCTATTGTCAGTCTGTGTTCCACTGAAGCCCTAGTTCAGGCTTGTCCCCACTCAACTTAATTATACATGCTGAATAATCCCCCACATTGCAACCTCTAGAAATGTATAGCTTGTTCAATGCTCTGTTACCTATATGCTATGTTGCACCAAGTTCTTGTGATATTCTTTTATTTCAGTCTCCTACTATCTTAGAAACATAGAATCATACAGCACAGAAGAAGCCCTTTGGTCCATCAAATCTGTACCATGAAAAGCACAATAAATCTACACTTGTCCCACTTTTCAGCACAATGCTCATAGCTGTGAATGTTATGACACTCCAAGTGCTTATCCAAGTACTTTTTAAAGGTTGTGAGTTTACCTGTCTCAACTACCTTTCTGGGTAGTGCATTCCAGACCCCCACCACCTTCTAAGTTAAAGATTCTGTCCTCAAGTCCCCTCTAAATTTCTTGTCTTTCACCTTAAAATTATGCATCATGTCATAAGGGGAACATCTGCTTTGTATCTACTCTGTACATGCCCCTTATAACCGTATACACTTCTACCAGGTCCCCCAGCAACATCCTCTGCTCTAAAGAAAACAACTCAAGCTTACAGTCATAGTCATAGAGTCAGAGAGATGTACAGCACAGAAACAGGCCCTTCGGTCCAACTTGTCCATGCTGACCAGATATCCTAAACTAATTTAGTCCCATCTGATAGCACTTGGTCCATATCTCTCTAAACTCTTCCTATTCACATACCTATCCAGATGCCTTTTAAATGCGATAATTGCACCAACTTCCACCATTTCCTCTGGCAGCTCATTCCCTACATGCACCACCCTCTGTGTGAAAAATATTGCCCCTTAGGTCCCTTTTAAATCTTTCCTCTCTCACCCTAAACCTATGGTCTCTAGTTCTGGACTCCCACACCCCAGGGAAAAGACCTTGTCTATTTACCCAATCCATGCCCCTCAGTGGATGAGTCTCCTCTGCACCTCTTCCAGTTTACCACATCCTTCCAATAAATCTTACATTTAAAATTGCCATACTTTTGTTAAGTCCCTCCAAGTCCTCATCCTAACTAACCATTACCAGCCCAAAGAAACTTTCCCCCACCCTCAACACCCACACACAAACTCTATTTCTCTGCCGCTAACCCTTTTTGCAGTCCTTACCAGCTCATTTCATCAATGAATGCCTTGCAGTCAACTCCTAAGAACTCAACTCTCTAAATCTCTTAGCTTTTCCATGACCTTTTCTATCTTAAAACGTAATTCTTTAAACCTATTTCTTTGATCTACCTTTTCTGTCTTCCATTGCAGCAGGTACATAAGTGAACCTTCCTTTTGTTTCCAAACCTTGTATTCTCAACATCATTCAGAACCTGAGTGCCTATATGCCATGTTAGTGACACCATCTCCATTGTATTGATATTCTATTCTACACTGATCTAGTTGCTCAGACAAAGGAAGTTTGACACTTTTGTGGCTGTATGTCGGTTTTATCCCTGTTCACAACCGTAACATTTACATGTATATCTTTCCCAGTCTCAGTATCACCAGGATCTAGGTTGATTTTCTCCACTAACCTAGTGAGACATCAAAAGAGTTAACCTAGATGGATGTTTACTTGCCTCCAAATTTCCTTTATGTCATAACTGAAGTTATTTATCTTATTTTGAACAAGTCTCATTTCAAGTTTCTTCTGATGAAACTTTCCTGAGAATTTATCAAATCATGTCTGACCCTCTGATAACTGATATGGGCCTGACTGTTAAGGCTTTGTTGTGCTGCATTAATGATAAAGGAACGTTCCAATGAAATTCTTTCAGCCACTCAGAGAATATTTTGCAGATTTCCAAGCATGGTCCTATGTTAAAACTGTCTTCTACTAATGTCTGTAACTGTCATACAACCCATTATCACATCTACATTTATTTCACACTTCAACATATCTGCAACAAGAGTTTGGGAGCTCTATTGTAAAGTATACGTTGTTCTAACAGTTTACATTTCAGAGTAGAACCACATCAACCTTTTCAAAAAAAAGGCCTATCGTAAAAATAGCACAACCTCTCATGTTTCAGATCCTCCCAGGAACAGCAAACATTGCAGACATTCCATTTGAACATTGACTCAACCTGACACTGCTCTGCATAGCCTTCTGCACCTTCTGACTCTGGCTTTATCAGAAATGGGGAACACAGTGCTCATGAGGCAGTCCATCGCAGTCAAGTGGCGTTGTAAGGAAGACAAAACTTGCTACTAGCTGCCAGATGGTAAGTTTAACAACCCATTCTGCATGAGTGAGTGAATGAATGAGTATTAGAGAATTGGTGAGTGGATGAATGAGTGAATAAGAGGGGGAAGTGATAGGCATCAAAGGAGAAGAGCGCAGGAGGTCAGGCAGCATCCAGGGAACAGGAGAATCGACTTTTCGGGCATAAGCCCTTCTTCAGGAAGAAGGGCTTATGCCCGAAACGTCGATTCTCCTGTTCCCTGGATGCTGCCTGACCTGCTGCGCTTTTCCAGCAACACATTTTCAGCTCTGATCTCCAGCATCTGCAGACCTCACTTTCTCATCAAAGGAGAAGGTAAAGGTTGGATTAGTGAGAGTGATTGGGAGATTAGCTGCAGAGAATAGATTTCTATTCTGTCTGACCTTCTTTGAGTAACTTTTCAAATTATCATCAGCCAGCTATGACACTTTAATCTGAGTTCAGATTAGGTGCACCAAACTTTACAATCAGAACACTGATAATGTTATGACCAAGCAGAATTAGTCATGTTAGCTAGAATATTATTAAATGAAGCAAGTTACAAATGGACTATGTCTTTTTAATCATAAGAAATCATTTGTCTCAATTCTTCAGATCTTAAATATTTAACCACACAGTTTGCCTCTATCCTGTTAGACATTACACATTGTGTAGTAGGGATGCCAGTAGTTATCTTGGATGGGTCTAGATTTTTCTGGGTTGCACTTATGCAGAATGTATCACAAAACAATTGATTTTCTAGTCTCTCTTACTTACAATATTTCTATGGAACTGTGGATAATTTTGGAACTTAGGGAAACAATTGGCATGTTTAGGTCATTTTAGCTTTCATAAAAGAACACAGCCTCATTATCCAAATCCTGTGCAGATTCAGTTCAGAGCTTCCATTATCGTCAAGAAAAGGACCTTTGGTTTTGGACCTGTGATGAGGTGTTGTTTCTTCATTTGTCCATTGGGAAAGTTGATTGACACCTGCTGTGGAAACATTTGTTCCTATATCCCAATAAGAACAGGGAAGATGGTAAAAGCGGGAGGGGGGGGGGGAGGTGGCATTGTTAGTCAAGGACAGTATTATGCAGGCAGAAAGAAGGTTGGAGGACTCGTCTACTGAGGTCACCCTGTTGGGAATTTTCTATAGGCCTCTGAATAGTTCCAGAGATGTAGAGGATAGCAAGGATGATTCTGAATAGGAGCGAGAGTAACAGCGTAGTTATTATGGGGCTTTAACTTTCCAAATATTGGAAATACTATAGTTTGAGTACTTTAGATTGGTCAGTTTTGTCCAATGTGAGCAGAAGGGTTGTCTGACACAGTATGTAGAGAAGCCAACAAGAGGTGAGGCCACATTCGATTCGATACTGGGTAATGAACCCAGACAGGTGTTAGATTTAGAGGTAGGTGAGCATTTTGGTGATAGTGACCACAATTTTATCAATGGAAAGGGATAGGTATATACCGCATGACAAGAGTTATAGCTGGGGGAAGATTTACAATGCGTAGGATGAGGAAAGAAACTGCAGGGGATGGGCACAACTGAAATATGGAGCTTATTCAAGGAACCTTGTGGGTCCTTGATAAGTATATACCTGTCCGGCAGGGAGGAAGTGGTCAAGTGAGGGAGCTGTGGTTTATTAAAGAAGTTGAATCTTTTGTCAAAAGAAAGAAGACTTATGTTAAGATGAGAAGTGAAGGCTCAGTTAGGTGCTTGAGAGCTACAAGCTAGCCAGGAACGACCTAAAGAGAGAACTAAGAAGAGCCAGGAGGGGTCATGAGAAGTTGTTGGCAGATAGGATCAAGGAAAACCCTAAAGCTTTCTATAGGTATATTAAGAAAAAAAAATGATTGGAGTAGGATTAGGGCCAATCAACAACAGTAGTGGGAAGTTGTGCGTGAGCTAGGAGAAGCGCTAAATGAATGTTTTTTGTCAGTATGCACACTGAATAAAGACTGTGTTGTCGAGGAGAATACTGAGATACAGGCTACTCGACTAGATGGGTTTGAAGTTCACAAGGAGGAGGTGTTAGCAATTCTGGAAAGTGTGAAAATAGTAAGTCCCCTGTGCTTGATGGGATTTAACCTAGGAGTCTCTGGGAAGCCAGAGAGGAGATTGCAGAATCTTTGGCTTTGATCTTTATGTCATCATTGACTACAGGAATAGTGCCAGAAGACTGGATGGTAGCAAGTGTTGTTCCCTTGTTCAAGAAGGGGAGTAGAGATGACCCTGGTAACTATAGACCAATGAGCCTTACTTTGGTTGTGGGTAAAGTGTTGGAAAAGGTTATAAGAGATAGGATTTATAATCATCTGGAAAGGAATAAGTTGATTAGGCATGGTCAACACAGTTTTGTGAAGGGTAGGACATGCCTCACAAACCTTATTGAGTTCTTTGAGCAGGTGACCAAACAGGTAGATAAGAGAAAGTGGTTGATGTGATGTATATGGATTTCAGTAGAGTGTTTGATAAGGTTCCCCAAGGTAGATTACTGCACAAAATACAGAGTCATGGGACTGAGAGTGATTTAGTGGTTTGGATCAGAAATTGGCTCGCTGAAAGAAGACAGATAGTGGTGGTTGATGGGAAATGTTCATTCTGGAGTTCAGTTACGAGTGGCATACCACAAGGATCTGTTTTGGATCCACTGCTGTTTGTCATTTTTATAAATGACCTGAATGAGGGCCTAGAAGGAAGGGTTAGTAAATTTGTGGATGACACTAAGGGCGCGGAGTTGTGGATAGTGCCAAAGGAACTTGTAGGTTACAGAGGGACATAGATAAGCTGCAGAGCTGGATTGAGAGTTGGCAAATGAAGTTTAATCTGGAAAAGTGTGAGGTGATTCACTTTGGAAGGAGCAACAGAAATAAAGAGTACTGGGCTAATGGTAAAATTCTTGGCAGTGTAGATGAGCAGAGAGATCTTGGTGTCCATGTAAAGAGATCTCCGAAAGTTGCCACCCAGATTGATAGGGTTGTTATGAAGGCATACGGTGTTTTAGCTTTTACTGGCAGAGGGATTAAGTTATAAAGCTACGAGGTCATGTACAAAACTCTGGAGCAGCCACACGTGGAGTATTGCGTACAGTTCTGGTCACCACATTAGAGGAAGGATGTGGAAGCTTTGGAAAGAGTTCAGAGGAGACTTACTAGGATGTTGCCTGGTATGGAGGGAAGGCCTTATGAAGAAAGGCTGAGGGACTTGAAGCTGTTTTTGTTAGAGAGAAGAAGGTTGAGAGGCAACTTAATTGAGACATGTAAGAAATCTAGAGGGTTACATAGGGTGGACTGTAAGAGCCTTTTTCCTCGGATGGTGATGGCTAGCATGAGGGGACATAGCTTTAAATTGAGGAGTGATAGATATCGGACAGATGTCAGAGGTAGTTTCTTTACTCACAGAGTAGTAGGGACATGGAATGCCCTGCCTGCAACAGTTGTAGACTCACCAACTTTGAGGACGTTTAAATGGTCATTGGATAAACATATGGATGAAAATGCAATAGTGTAGGTTAGATAGGCTTCAGATTAGTTCCACAGGTTAGCACAACATCGAGGGCCAAAGGGCCTGTGCTGCACTGTAATATTCTATCTTCTATGTAGAATGGGCAGTGTAATTTATATGCTTCCTTGGTGAGCCCTCAAACACTGGCATATCTTATCAACATTGGCCAAAATGTAAAATTCAGGATGAAACTGGTCTAGAAGCATTTTAAAACATAAAGTAACAGTCAGGAAAATTTTGCATCACAACAGTGGTTAACATCAACTCTGCTGTAGAATAGTACTCTGACTTAACATTGTGCAGCTGCTCTAAAGGACCATGGAATTCCAGCTAACACCAGTCTCGACATGGTGATAGAGATGCTTAAGTCCACTCTAACTCCATAATTGTACTCTATTTTATGCCCATCTTTGACTCCCTCCATTTAAGATTTTGACTGTGTTAATAGAGTTCTATTATGTCTCATGAAGAATGCATGCACAACAACTGTTCATTTTTTTCCATCGTTAGTCATGAATGCAATTTAATAAAGAAGATTCTACATCTCACTATTTAAATATTCTACGTGAAATTTCCCTTCATTTATATCTTGATTGTCATGGCATTATTCTTTGAAACAACATTTTAAAAAAAAATTCATGTCCTTTGTTCTTTTATCGTATTACACAAAATTCTACCATTAATTCTCAGATCTGTTACTGTTTGGCATCATGACGATGCAAATAGCTCTACTTGTTTATTTGGTGCATGAAGGTTGCGTCCTTTTCATGAAGAGTATGGTAGCTTAAGAGGTCTGCCCTGTTGTCATATGCTTGGATGCACAATGTCTTCTGAGAGTTGATAATTGCTTGAGAGTGATAGAGATGGTGATCAGACTGTGTTCTGTTCGTGGAGGCAACTAGTTAATGAACACCTTGGCTCTGTGCTACCCTGTGCTACTCTGTGCTCTTGCAACTCCAAAGCAATGATTTATCTGAACTGGCACTGGAGGCTGCAGAATATGATCTTCTGTTCCTCCAGGCTTCAGAGATGACCACGTTAGGAGTGCTACAGGCTGCGATTAATTTGGTTTCCTCATTAAAGTGCATCACAGGACTCCCTAATCTATCCAGGCACAATGGATACCATTGTGAGTGGCCCTACAGTCTTCTCCACTTCTGTTATGATGTGCATCATTCAGACTAGTGCGAGTAGCACTGTGGTAAGCCCTAGTTGTTTTCACTGAATAATTGAGAAACAGAATCATGCTGATTTCAAAAAGACATTACGGCAGTAATGATTAGAAATGTCTGTGGAATTTTGTTTGACTGCTTCCTGGAACAATACATCGTGAAAATAATTAGTGATGCAGCTATTTTGGATATAGTGTCACGCAATGCTGTGGAGTTAATTAATAATCTCGGGAACAGATCCACTGTGAATCAGCAAACACAATCAATGTGTTCCAGTCCCATACAAAATTCTTAATCAAAGTCAACTATGTAGGAAGGAAAAACGGACTAAGGTTAATTGTCTAAATAGGCTAAATGGTATGGTAATAAATAAAGTTGGGAATGGTTGAAGAAGCAATTCAAAATGTTCAGCAAAAATACATTCTAAGAACAATTATATAAGAAAGATCCATCCCATGGCTTACTAAATTTAAAATTAGGAATAGTTCAGTTTAAAAAAAGTTTATGATTGCAAATGTCCTCTGAATAACAAAATAAAAATAGTTTATTCTATTTGTAAATTGACCTCTGGTTGGTGCAGGCTTCACTTTCCCATCCCCCACCATATCCCACCACTTCCAGTGTAGAGATTTCCCAATCCCTACCCTCCATCCAACCCTCCCAGAGCACGCCTCAACACCAAATGCTGGCTCTGTTCCTGGTACAAACGTCAGTCCCACTCCTGCTCCTGGTCTTTGGCCCTGCTCCCACTGGAACCCAGATGGGAATCCCAGGCATTAAGTCCCTATTGAAGCATAATAATGTCACTGTGTGTAGATGTTTCTTGTCGACTGTTCTGTCATTGCCAAGTGATATCAGCGGCGATGCTTGCATGTGTGGTGGCCACATTGCATTATGAATAGTCAATCCATTTTGAGAAAGCATTTGATAAAAGTGCCGCACAAACAATTAATATGTAAGGTAAGGGCTCTTGGAGTTGTACATTTGATTTTAACATGGACAGGAGAATAGTTAACAGACATGAAGCAGAGATTAGGGAAGAATAGGATATTTTCAAGTTGGCAGGCTATAACATGTAGATTGGTATAAGGACCCATCCTGTGGCCTCCACTATTTAGATATTAAAAACTGAGAAGACTGTAATATATGTAAGGTTAGTGATTCAGTTAAAATTCAGAATATAAACTGTGAAGATGACTCAAAGAGAGTGCAAAGAAATTTAGATATTGAATGGTCCACAAGGTGGCCTAAGAAGCTTAAGGGGAAGTATTTTGTTAATCATTTTGGTCGCAAGATTAGGGAACCATTTTTAAAGTTGACGCTCAGAGTCTTGCGTATGCTCAGACAAGGAATGTAAAGTTAGCATGTGGGGATAACAAACATCTGGGAAGACAAACTGCATATTGGTTTTTATTGCAAAGATTGGACTTCAAAATAAATTTTGCTACAACACAGGGTTTTGGTGAGGCCACACTTAGAGATCTGTATACAGTTTTGATCTCCTTACCTAATGAAACATATATTTGTATTGGAGAAAATACAACAATGATTCACTAGTCTGGTTCCTGGGATAGGAAAGCTGATGTAAATGAGGCGAAAGTGAGGACTGCAGATGCTGGAGACTAGAGTCAAAAGTGTGGTGCTGGGAAAGCACAGCAGGTCAGGCAGCATCCGAGGAGCAGGAAAATCAATGTTTTGCACAAAAGCCCTTCATCAGGAAAAGATGCTGTAAAAGAGGCTGAGTATGTTGGGCCTATTCTCTTTGGAGTTTAGAAAAATAAGAGTGATCTCACTGAATCATACAAGATGCTGAAGGGGCTTGATATGTTATATGCTGAGGGGCTGATTCTCCTAATTAGGGAAAATGGAACATCGGACACAGTCTCAGGGCAAGGGGCTAGAACATAGAACATAAAACATAGAATAGTACAGCACATACAGGCCCTGTGGCCCTCAATGTTGTGCTGACCTTTTATCCTACTCTAAGATCAAACTAACCTACATACCCTTCATTTTACTATCTTCCATGTGCCCATCAAAGAATCGCTTAAATGTCCCTAATGCATCTGACTCTGCTACCACTTCTGACAGTGCATTCAATGCACCCACCACTCTCCACGTAAAGAACCTACCTCTGACATCTCCCCTAAACCTTCCTCCAATAACCTTAAAATTATGCTCCCTTGTGATAGCCATTACTTCCCTGGGAAAATGTCTCTGACTATTCATTCTTACAATGCCTCTCATCATCTTGTACACCTCTATCAAGCCACCATTCATTCTTCTTCACTCCAATGAGAAAAGTCCTAGCTCCCTCAACCTTTCTTGATAAGAGACATGCGCTCAAGTCCAGGCAACATCTTGTTAAATCTCCTCTGCACCCTATCGAAAGTTTCCACAACCTTCCTATAATGAGACAACCAGAACTGAACACAATATTCCAAGTGTGTCTAACCAGGGCTCTATGGAGCTGCAACATAACCATGTGGCTCTTAAACTCAATCCCCTTATGAATGAAAGCCAACACACCATCTTAACACGCCTTCTTAACAACCCTTTCAACTTGGGTAGCAACTTTGAAGGATCTGTGGACATGGACCCTAAGATCCCACTGTTCCTGCACGTTGCCAAGAATCCTGCCTTTAGCCCTATATTCTGTATTCAAATTTGACCTTCCAAAATGAATCACTTCATATTTTTGACCAGATTGAACTCCATCTGGCACTTCTCAGCCCAGTTCTGCATCCTATCAATGTCTTGTTGCAACCTACAAGAGCCGTCCAAACAATTCACAACTCCACCAACCTTTGTGTGATCAGCAAACTTACTAACCCACCCTTCCACTTCCTCATCCAAGTCATTTATAAAAATCACAAAGAGCAGAGGTCCTAGAACCGATCCTTGTGGAACATCACTGGTTACAGAGCTCCAGGCTGAATATTTTCCATCTATTACAACCCTTGGTCTTCTATGGGCTAGCCATTTCTGTATCCAGACAGCCAACTTTCTCTGCATTCCCCCATGCCTCCTTACTTTTTGAATGAGCCTACCATGGGGAACCTTATCAAATGCCTTGCTAAAATCCATGTACACCACGTCCACTGCTCTACCTTCATCAATGTGCTTTGTCACATTCTCAATGAATTCAATAAGGCTTGTGAGGCATGACTTGTCCCTCAAAAGCCATTTTGGCTATCCCTAATCATACTATGGTTTTCCAAGTTCCTATCTCCCAGAATCCTCTACAATAATTTGCCCACCACAGACATAAGACTGACTGGTCTGTAATTCTCAGGATTATTCCTATTCCCCTTCTTGAACAAAGGGAATTACATTTGCCACTCTCTAATCATCTGGCACTACTCCAGTGGACAGTGAGGATGCAAAAATCATCGCCAAATGTGCAGCAATCTCTTCTCTCCCTTCCTGTAATAACTTTGGTTATATCCCGTCTGGCCCAGGGGACTTAGCTATCCTTACGTTTTTTCAAACTTTTCAGCACATCCTCCTTCTTAACATCAACCTGTTTGAGCACTTGAGCTTGTTTCACGCTGTGCTCACAAACGTCAAGGTTTCTCTCAGTAATGAATATTGAAGCAAAGGATTCATTAAGGACCTCCCCTACCTCCTCCAAGTCCAGGCACAAGTTCCCTCCACTATCCATGATTGGCCGTACCCTCACACTGATAATGTGTTGCTGGAAAAGCGCAGCAGGTCAGGCAGCATCCAGGGAACAGGAGAATCGACGTTTCGGGCATAAGCCCTGCTGAAGAAGGGCTTATGCCCAAAACGTCGATTCTCCTGTTCCCTGGATGCTGCCTGACCTGCTGCGCTTTTCCAGCAACACATTTTCAGCTCTGATCTCCAGCATCTGCAGACCTCACTTTCTCCTACCCGCACACTGGCCATCCTCTTGTTCCTCACATGCCTTAATCCTACCCACTAATATGTTTGCCTGCCCTTTTCTAGCTCTCCTAAATCCATTCTCAGTTTCTTCCTGGCTACCTTGTAATCCTCTAGTGCCCTGCCTGATCCTTGCCTCCTCAAACTTAAGTAAGCTTTCTTCTTCCTCGTGACGAGACGTTCCACATCAATTGTCAACCAAGGTTCCTTCACCCAACCATCCCTTCCATGCCTCAGTGGGACAAACCTATTCAGCACTATCAGCAGGTGCTTCCTAAACAACCTCCACATTTCTATCATGAATTGGCTAGAGGACATCTGTTCCCAATTTGGGTGCCCCAGTTCCTGCCTAATAGCATTGTAATTCCCGCGCTCTCAATTAAATACTTGCCCATTCCATCTGCTCCTATCTCTCTCCATGACGAAAGTAAAGGTCAGGGAATTGTGATCACTATCACTGAAATGCTCTCCCACTGAGAGATCTAACAAGATCTGGTTCGTTGCCAAGCACCAAATCCAAAAATGGCCTCCTCTCTAGTCGGCCCATCTACAATATTGAGTCAGAAATCCTTCCTAGACGCACCTCACAAAAACTGCTCCATCCAAATCATTTGAACTGAGGAGGTTCCAATCAATATTAGGGAAGTTAAAGTCACCCATGACAACAACCCTGTTACTTCTGCACCTTGCCAAAATCTGCCTTCTAATCTGCTCCTCCATGTCTCTGTTGCTATTGGGGGGCCTGTAGAAAACTCCCAATAAAGTGACTCCTCTTTTCCTGTTTCTGATTTCCACCCATACTGACTCAGTAGACAAACCCTCCTTGATGACCTCCCTTTCTACAGTTGTGGTACTATCCCTAATTAGCAATGCCGCTCCTCCACCTCTTTTGCCTCCCCACTATTCCTTTTGAAACATCTAAACCCTGGAACGTCCAACAACCATTTCTACCCCTGTGATATCAAGTCTCTGTAATGGCCACAACATCATAGTTCCAATTATTAGGTTCATCACCCTTATTAGTGATACTTTTTGCATTAAAATAGACATATTTCAATCTATCACACTGACTGCAATTTTGCCCTTTCAACTGTCTATCCTTTCTTACAGACTCTCTGCACATTGTATTTGCCTGTTCATTAGGTACTCCATCCTCAGATCCATAGCTCCGTTCCCACATCCCTGCCAAACTAGATTAAACCCTCTTGAAGAGCTCCAGCAAACCTCCCACCCAGGGTATTGGTGCCCCTCCAGTTCTGGGTGCAACAAATCTTTCTTGTACTGGTCCCACCTTCCCCAGAAGGTATCCCAATGATCCACATATCTGAAGCCCTCCCTCCTACACCAGCTCCACAGCCACGTGTTCATGTGCACTCGCCCTCTTATCCTTGCCTCACTAGCCCGTGGCATCGGTAGCCATCCTGAGAATACTACACTGCTCGTCCTGCTTTTTAGCTTCCAACCTAACTCCCCATATTCTCTTTTCAATTCCTCATCCCTTTCCCTACCTATGCCATTGGTACCAATGTGTACCACGACTTCTGCCTGCTCTCCGTCCCACTTAAGAATCCTGTAGACTCAATCCAAGACTTCCCTGACTCTGGTACCTGGGAGACAACATACCATCCAGGAGTCCCATTTGCAACCACTGAATCTCCTGTCTGTTCCTCTCACCATTGAATCTCCTATCACTATCACTGTCCTATTCTCCCCCCCTTCCCTGCTGAGCCCCAGGGCCAGGCTCAGTGCTGGAAACCTGTCTGCTGAGGTTCCCCTGGTGGGTCCCCCCACAAAAGTATCCACAATGGTATATTCATTGTTAAGGGGGATGACTACAGGGGGTCGCTGCACTATTCTCTTTCCCTCTCCTGACGGTTACTCATCTACTGACTTACTTTCCCATGCCCTCTCATACTCACCATGAATCCCCTATGCCTCCATATCCTTTCCAATCTCCACCATAGGTATTCACACTCTATCCACTGTGACAGAGCTCAGGATCCTCCATTTCTTTGAAATAGACCTTTAAAATACTCTCACAATCCAATTAAACTCTAATTTAAACCATGTCATAAGGAAAATAAACTTCCATCCAGAAAAGCCATCCAAAAACATTAAACTCCCTTAAATGGTCAATATGTTGTGAAGTTTCACTTAACATTTAAAGGGCAGATAATCCTTTAACAACATTTTAATTCTATCAAAAGTATCCTCTGGCTCCCCATCGAATTGAATGATTCCCCAAATTTGAAAGTTAACCAAACACACCCTTGGAAAGCTGATCAATTGAATGCACTGACATTGAAGAATGGGTGCCTTTTTTTCATCTGTTATTGGTGACGTTGCCTTCATTTTGCAAGGTATATTCTTTGTGAACCAATGGGTTGGAGCAGGTGGTAGATATTTCAACATTTTCAACAACGGGGCAAGACTTTTCAAGTTAAAGATCTCTGACATTTAAGTCACAGACCAAAATGAAAAAAGAGTTTCCAGCACATTTTTCTACAGCTAAAATTAAATTATGGCACTTTTTCCATGGCAAAAGTTTTCTTATGCACCTCAGCAATTAAACAATGCTGGGCAATGTAATGGTCAACTCACCACTTCAAAACAAAATCCTGTATTGAATCACCCATAACTACATTACAATTCAACTTCTAATAGTGACATCTGAGGTCATAAACATCCAGCACTTAACCTGTCAGAAAATTTCTGATTCTTTAGCAGGCTTTCACCACGATCATACATTCTCCATCAAGGTTGTTGCTTTTAGGGCAGTTCACCTGAAAATAAATTTCTTACATGCCTTATTTATAGTGGCGACCTAACCTCAGGAGTGATGCATATTAAGTTGCAATCCAAGGTCTTCCCAACCAGTGAAAAGCATACACAAAATATAGCATGGATTTGGGAAGTCACTGCAAACTTGAGATTACTGTAAAAGATTTCTTTCTGTTCATCATATGCAGCATCATTCTCTCATCTGTTGGGGAGAGATTTCAGAGAGGAGTCTGGTACAATTCAATCTTTACTTGGAGCTCCTTTACAATGCAGCATGGGAGAAGTCTCTGGAGGCAGCTTCCAAAACCTTTCGACTCTTGCAATCAGGTACAGTATATTTATATGTTTTGCTTTACAATGATTAAATGCAACATTGAGAGTAATGCATGCCACATCCCTTCTGACACACAGATCCAATCCTTTGTCTGCATGGTCAATGATGAACAGCTATATGGACAATCCCTAGGTTTTCTCATGATGCTTACCAAACATCCTTATCACCGAAAGTGAGGACTACAAATGCCGGAGACCAGAGTCGAGAATGTGGCACTGGAGAAGCACAGCAAGTGATGGAAGCATCCGAGGAGCAGGAGAATAGACGTTTTGGGTAAAAACCCTTCATTGGGAACGTTTTGCCCAAAACATCGATTCTTCTGCTCCTCGGATGCTGCCTGACCTGCTGTGCTTTTCCAGCACCACACTCTAGATCCTTATCATCTATCCTTGGGCTTTCACAATGCATCTTACTCAATCACATTCCAAGTCTGACAGTATTTAATCCTCCCTGCTAGCAGAATAGGAGTTACTTCCTACTGTCTAAGGTTGTCTATCCATAGGAATTCAGTTAAATCCCTGGATGCTAGCTTGCCAGTAGCAGTTATAATTTCAACACACCCACATGATAATATGCAGTGACATTACCTAAAGAATCGTGATTATCATGTGATTGGACTCTTCTCTTTTACAAACTTTGAACTGCTTGGTACCAGGTGCTCCTTATTTACGTTTTTCAAGGGTATTCCTTAGTAAAACTGTCTCTATGCCTAGAGCTGACTGTCTACAGAAAGTTTATTAAAGTCTCAATGTCTGATACACTAAAACTGAAGCTACCATATTATTGTACAAATATGGATGTGTGTACACATAAATGTAATTATGATTGCCTAAAGGGTCTTAACTAAGGTGGGTTGAACTTTCCCCTTCTGTTCCATATTTAATAGTAAACTTTAAATTAGCTTGCTAAAAGTCTTCCATTCAAACTTCTATTATCAGAAATACCTCTACAGTTTTGCTTCTTCATTAGATTTCTATGAGGCACTTTATTTTCTTATCTGGTTGCCTTGAGTATGGAGGCCCACGGTTCTGACTGTGTAAACTACTACCTCAGCTATCAATTCTCTTCAGCCATTTTCTGTAAGCTAAAAAAACACATGGCAGCCATTTTATGTTACCTTCAGCCATGGGCGGTTCCAACACATCCATCAGCAGATAAAACTTTGGCCTAACAAATCAAATTTATTCTCAAGAAACATTGATGTACTATAGCTTCAAAAGAAAAAAACATTGAAAGTCTCTTTGTGGCTAAAATTGTTCAATTGTGTCAATGCTGTGTGAAATTATGTCCTGCTGCAGTAGAAGTTTGGGACATAAATCTATATCCATGTATGATCTGTGATAATCCACAGCTCACATGAGCATATCTTTTGTATGTGGGACAAAGCTATAAAAACATGCATTTTACTGGATATATCTTGGAAGTAGTGCAAGTGAGCAAGGCAGTCAGCACATAACAATTCAGCATAAAGCAGTCAGAAATCTGCTGCATACAAATTTAATTTCATAATATCACCCTTGCACCTTAGTTATGGTTCTTCATGGAATTTAGGAATGGGGTAAAATCTGTTATTGATCAGTAGTACAGTAGCCCAAATACAAAAGTAATGGAAACAGAAAGAACAATGGTTATTATAAATCAGAAACAAGAACAGAAATTGCTGGACGAGCTTAGCAAGTCTGGCAGCCTCTGTAGAGAGAAATCAGAGTTCATGTTTTGGGTCGAGTGTCCCTTCCTCAAAGTAAAAGTAATGGAGCTAAATCAAATCTAACATGCCTAATAGGAAACCCATGAGATGAGGCAGAATGCTGATTTACTCAGTCACAATACATCACTTCAAAAAATGAAAATTAAAGATGGATGGGACGTCCAATTGATATTATATCTGATTCCCATCAATTTCCTGATAGCTGGATTAGGTTAAAATTGCCCCAATGTCTTCAAGCAATTGGAAGACAACACTGATTAATAAAAGCAAATCAAATCAATTCCTCAGAATGCCCAAGCCTCCAAGCATACTTATAACACAACTATTTAAACTGTCAACTACTTTAGGAATTATCTGATTGTCTTTCACTTGACACAGGGAAGTACCATATATATTTATTTCTTTGTAGGGATGAAATGATAAGCCTTTGGCATTTTTAATGATGTGAGTTTTGACAGTTAAGCAAGAAGAATCAATAACGTTGCTCATTATTTCAAATAATGTTTTGCATACAGATGACACGGGTACATAAATAAAAAAAATTGATTTATTGTAATAGTTTTGCAACATTGTCATTAATTATTAACTTAATGCAATTGCTCATACAGAAGTGCATAAACCAAGAATTATAATGGCAATGGAAGTAATTAAGATACTATTCCACCGAAACAAATTAACAGTGCTTTTCCACAAAGCAACATCATACTTTGAAGATTTTAACATAGCTATATTAATTTAGTTGTCAAAATTATTTATCTGTTTCTGTCAATTCTATTAAATGTTAACATAGTGAAGGAAAGACTTACAGAAGTTCTATCACTGTAATTATTATGTCACCAAAGAACAAGATTTATCCGTTGGTTGAATGAGATGCTGTCAGTGAACAAGAAAATAAGATTTATGTGGCTTTTCAGTTTGGTTGGTGATGTTTCCTTTAAACATTACCATGTTTTCACTTACAAAATTACATCATGTCGAGTTTAAAATAGCAGTGCTTACAAGTTGCTAATCTGTTTAAACATGATTTTGTGTACAGTGTTACAAATCAACTACTTCCCAACGATTTGGGTTTTCTTTATTCAAATGGCTTTCCTCAAGTTTCTCCCCTCATCTCTTGAAGGTGCTGATTGATATTGAGCTCCAGTGCCGTGGTCACCCTCCAGTACCTTGCCATCCTTCATACATAAGTCTTGACAGTTGGTGTCAGTAGGCCACTTGATCATGAAAGCATGACATCTGCATCAATCTTAGACTCACCTGATGTCTGCACACACATAACCGACCATTAGAGACCATAGGACAGCAACCAGCCCACAGAACACTGGGTGTGTACCACCCATCCTTTGTATTGCTCCATCTCCTTGCTTGAAATTAACAACCTCAGCCCAGGCTGGAGATTGAATCTGGGACCAACCAGTCTCTGTGGCTCAGTTTCTTACTGCCCTGTACATAAATGGAATTACTTGTTGGACAGATAAAGATCTTTGTTTCTGTTATAAATCAAATTTAACTTCAGTTTTTTTGCCAAAGATTTTCTGCAAATATTTATACCTTTTTCAAAGTAGCTATTACATCCATGATTTATTTGTTCAAATAGCTGTGAGCAATTGCAACTTATATTTGTCATTTATTTTTTTCCAAGAGGCTTTATTCAAAACTATTAGAGTGAGGATATTGGGAGGGTCTTAATAAGTGTCCATTGAATACATGAAATCTTTGGGATTTTTTTGTAATTATTCATTAAAAGAGTTTTACTTTTCTACTCATAAAATAAACCAGGATTTTTTTACATGCTAACCAGAAAAATGAAGCTGCCTCCTTTGCTGATCTACGATAACTACTGAATAAGGAATGGCAAAATGCATATTGGGAATCCAGTATTTAATTAGTGCTCCAAGCCACCTCGGCCTGGAGTACAATACATTGTTCCAATGATAATTCTTTAATAATAGTTTCCTCCAGTTTATTTTAACTTGCTAGAATCATAAAGCTTAATCCATTTAAAATAGCCAATAGGTTTCCTTTAATTATCGCATGAGTATTTTTAATGATGAAAGCTACTATATAATTAATGCAGTATATTTACTGCGCAGGATATATAATTTGTGAATTCAATCCCATTTCATTTTAATTTAAAAGTGCAATTTAATATAGCTTTTATTACTTCTCAATATATCTTTATTTAAAATTTCTCAATCTGTAATTTTCTCCCGTCTTTAGGTCTTACGTTACCACACATCATTCCTCGCCTGAGGGACTGGGATGTTGATCTATTCCTGGGCTTCTTCCATTGCTTCTGTAACCAACTGCTACACACAGCAGGTAATGTTTTGCCCTTTGATTTTCTTTAACTTCTTTCCCATGTGTGATTTACTGAGGTGATTTTTTTTTCCCTTCACAGCAGCAATGTTCACTTAAGATCATGAGCAACAGCCGTGCCTATTGCATGTATCAATATTCCAAACAGTGTCAGGAAACTGACAGGAGCAGTTGAAGATGTAGCAATAGAGTGTTGGATTGCTACAAATGACTGAGACTTGAATTGTGGCACAGTATAGCCCAAATCATCTGGTGACAGAACGTATGTCTATAAGAAAACTAAAATTAACAATTCTAGTGAAGCTGCAAAGTAAAGCAAGGTAAAGGTCAGAAAAAGTTTATCTGAATCGCTGACATCTAACAAATAACCATTTCTTTAAACTGCTTTTGACAGAAGCTTGAGGATATACTACCTGCCCTTTCACTACCTGACCTTTAACCTTTGTCTTATAGAAAGAGAGGGTTGAACGGTAGGGGAGGGTGGAATGTCTTAAAACAGGAAGTTTGCTTCAAATCAGTAATTAAATTGTTTTGGACTCCAGGCTACAGCAAAGTTGCTGGGAAAGCAATGAGAGTATGGCACAGATTCATTAGTCTTAAGTAAACACAAATATAAACAAAGACTTGAAAAATTAAGTTACTTTTTACCAGAGGAGAATAGAATGTGGCATATTTGGAAATAAGACATAATAGAAAGAACCAAGCGACGTAAATTTTTAAAGTTTTTTTACAGCTTGTGTGACAGAACAGGGATATTGTTTAAAAATGAGGAGTCTTGCTTTTAAGCTGGAGATCAGAGAAATATTTTCTTACGGGTGTTCTTCAGTTTCTGGAATTCTCATCCCCATACAGCATTACGAAGCTGGACTATTGCATATCTTTAAGCAGAGGCAGATACATTCTTGACTAACAAGGGTGTCCAAGATGAGGGGCATAAATTGGAACTGAGACCATGAAAGATCAGCTATTTTTGCAAGGTTTGTGAAGGTTTGTAGCTCAGGTTGAGGTTTAGAGTGTAGGTTTGCTCGCTGAGTTGTAGGTTTGATATCCAGACGTTTCATTGCCTGGCTAGGTAACATCATCAGTGGCGACCTCCAAGTGTAGCGAAGCTGTTGTCTCCTGCTTTCTATTTGTATGTTTGTCCTGGATGGGGTTCCTGGGGTTTGTGGTGATGTCATTTCCTGTTCGTTTTCTGAGGGGTTGATAGATGGTATCTAGAACTATGTGTTTGTTTATGGCGTTGTGGTTGGAGTGCCAGGCCTCTAGGAATTCTCTGGTATGTCTTTGCTTAGCCTGTCCCAGGATAGATGTGTTGTCCCAGTCGAATTGGTGGTTTCTTTCATCCGTGTGTAGGGCTACGAGGGAGAGAGGGTCGTGTCTTTTTGTGGCTAGCTGGCGTTCGTGTATCGTGGTGGCTAACTTTCTTCCTGTTTGTCGTACATAGTGTTTGTGGCAGTCCGTGCATGGAATTTTGTAGATGACGTTGGTTTTGTCCATGGGTTGTACTGGGTCTTTTAAGTTTGTTAGTTTTTGTTTGAGAGTGTTGGCGGGTTTGTGTGCTACTAGGATTCCGAGGGGTCTTAGTAGTCTGGCTGTCATTTCTGAAACGTCTTTGATGTATGGTAAGGTGGTTAGGATTTCCGGCTGTGTTTGGTCTGCTTGTCGTGGTTTGTTCTTGAGGAATCTGCGGACTGTATTTTTTGAGTATCCGTTCTTCTTGAATACGTTCCTGGACATCACAGTCGAAAGAAAGGACAACGGAGAACTACAAACCTGCGTATACAGAAAACCGACAAACACTGACCAAATACTTAACTACACCAGCAACCATCCCAACACACACAAACAAAGCTGTATCAGAACACTATTCCAACGAGCCACCACACACTGCAGCACAGACGAACTCCGGAAAACAAAGGAGAACCACCTATACAACGTATTCAAGAAGAACAGATACTCAAAAAATACAGTCCGCAGATTCCGCAAGAACAAACCACAACAAGCAGACCAAACACAGCCAGAAACCCTAACCACCTTACCATACATCAAAGAGGTTTCAGAAATGACAGCCAGACTACTAAGACCCCTCGGAATCCTAGTAGCACACAAACCCGCCAACACTCTCAAACAAAAACTGACAAACTTAAAAGACCCAGTACAACTCATGAACAAAACCAACGTCATCTACAAAATTCCATGCAAGGACTGCCACAAACACTACGTAGGACAAACAGGAAGAAAGTTAGCCACCAGGATACACGAACACCAGCTAGCCTCAAAAAGACACGACCCTCTCTCCCTCGTAGCCCTACACACGGATGAAAGAAACCACCAATTCGACTGGGACAACACATCTATCCTGGGACAGGCTAAGCAAAGACATGCCAGAGAATTCCTAGAGGCCTGGCACTCCAACCACAACGCCATAAACAAACACATAGATCTAGATACCATCTATCAACCCCTCAGAAAACGAACAGGAAATGACATCATCACAAACCCCAGGAACCCCATCCAGGAGAAAGATATAAATAGAAAGCAGGAGACAACAGCTTCGCTACACTTGGAGGTCGCCACTGATGATGTTACCTAGCCAGGTAATGAAACGTCTGGATATCAAACCTACAGCTCAGTGAGCAAACCTACACCCTAGATCAGCTATGATTTTACTGAATGGCATATTAGGCTCAACAGACCTACTCTTGTTCCTAGCTCTTACATTTATATATGATGGGGTGAAGTATCGTGGATATGAAGGATTAAGAACAGAAATAAACTTATTTAGTGGGTTGAAGCTAGAATGTACAACTGGAGTTAACTGGAACTAAAGCAGAGACTTGCTCACTTTTAAGGTCAGTTTAGAAACCTGTTTGAAAAAAAAGATAGATATGGGGATATGGGAGCAGGGACAAGTACGTATGATTAGCATGAATACTTGTGTGGAATAATATAGAAAGATAAGCTGCACAGTGGTCAGTGGTTAGCACTGCTATCTCACAGCACCAGGGAGCCAGGCTTGATTCTCGTCTCGGGTGACTGTCTGTGTGGGTTTCCTCCCACAGTCTGAAGATGTGCAGGTGAGGTAAATTGGCCATGCTAAATTGCCCACAGTGTTGAGAGATGTGTAGGTTAAGTGCATTAGTTATGGGGAAATGTAGAGTAATAGGAGAGGGGAATGGGTTTGGGTGGGTTATTCTTCAGAGGGTCAGTGTGGACTTGTTGGGCTGAAGGGCCTGTTCCCACACTTTAGGAATTCTATGAGTCAAAAGACCTTTTTCTACATTGTAATTCTGATTTAATTGTTTGACAAAGATGCATTTTCCTCAAACCACTGTTTGATGTAAATAGTAGGTATATTCTGGCAAGGTTTGTTTTGCTTTCATGCAATGTGAGCATCATTGACTATGCCAGCATTTATTACTGATCTGTAATTGCTCTGGAAAAGGCAGCCGCCTTCTCAAACCACTGTGGTTCAGTGCTCCGCTTTCCTCCCACAGTCCAAAGATATGCAGGTTAGCTGGATTGGTTGTGCTAAATTGCCCATTATGTTCAGGGATGTATAGCCTGATTGCAGGATTACAAGGATAGGGTAGATGACATGGGTTTGGTGGGATGCCCTTTGCACGGCTGTGTGGATTTGATGGGCCAAGCTTCCACATTTTGGTGACCCTATGATTCTATGATTCACTGTAGTCCATGTAGTGTATGTACACCCACAATGTAACTAGGGAGAGAGTTTCACTACCTTGACTCAGCAACACTGAAAATACAACAACAGTTCCAATTCAGGATGATGTGGAGCAAGTAACTCACCACCTGACTCTCCAAAGTCTGTCCACCATCAACAAGGCATATGTCAGGAGTGTGATAGAGTGCTTCCCTATTTGTCTGAATGAATGCAGCTATGACAACATTCAGAGGAAATGACCAAATTGATAGACGAAGGAAGGGCTGTTGATGTCATATGTATGGACGTTAGTAAGGGTTTGATAGGGTTCTCCATAGTAGACTAATAGAGAAAGTGAAGTCATATGGTATGTAGGGTGTTCCAGCTATTTTGATAAAGACCTGGTTGAACAATAGGAGACAGAGAGCAATAGTTGAAGGGAGTTTCTCGAAATGGAGAAAGGTGACCAGTGGTATTCCACAGGGGTCAGTGTTGGGGCCACTGTTGTTTGTGATATACATTTATGATCTGAAAGAGGACACTGTTGATATGATCAGCACATTTGCAGATGATACGAAGATTGGTGGAGTAGCAGAAAGCATAAGGGACTGTCAAAGAATACAGGAGGATATAGATAGACTGGAGAGTTGGGCAGAAAAGTGGCAGATGGTTTTCAATCCAGACAAATGTGAGGTGATGCATTTAGGCAAGACTAATTCTAGAGCAAATTATCCAATGAACGGAAGTTGATGGGCAGAGAAATCTGGGAGTGCAGGTCCATTGTACCCTGAAGGTTGCTGCACAGGTGGATAGAGTGGTCAAGAAGGCATATAGTATGCTTGGCTTCATTGGACAGGGTATTGAGTATAAGAGCTGGCAAGTCATGTTAAAATTACACAAGACATTGGTTCGGCCACATTTAGAATACTGTGTACAGTTCTGGTCACCACATTATCAAAAGGATGTGGACGCTTTGGAGAGGGTGCAGCGAAGGTTAATGAGGATGTATTCCCTGGTATGGAAGGTGCTAGCTATGAAGAGGGGTTGAGTAGGTTAGGTTTGTTTTCATTGGAAAAAAGGAGATTGAGGGGGGACCTGATTGAGGTTTACAAAATCATGAAGGGTTTAGACAGGGTGGATAAGAGACAAGCTTTTTCCCAGGGTGAAGGATTCAATAACGAGAGGTCACAGTTTCAAGGTGAGAAGTTTAAGGGGGATACACAAAGGAAGTACTT